>NC_059343.1:9549300-9852400 GCF_018350155.1 Leopardus geoffroyi
GAAACAGGCTCCAGGCTCCCAGCTGTCAGCCCAGAGCCCGACGCGGGGCTCGAACCCACGAACCGTGAGATCATGACCTAAGCCGTAGTCAGATGCTCAACCGACTGAGCCATTCAGGCGCCCCCGGAGCAGGGAATTCTTTATTGTGGGGGCTGTCCTGTGCACTGTAAGATGTTCAGCCACATCCCTCAATGTCAATAGCCTCTCCAACCCCATTGTGACAACCAAAATGGTCTCCAGAAGCGGTCTCCAAATGTTGCTGTAGGGCAGAACTGCCTTAGGATGAAAAGCACTGTTCTTTGGAGTTTTTAGCGACGGCGTGTAAATTATCCCGAGAGATCACTTAGTTTTTGAGGACATGGGAAAAAAAAAAAAGTAATGGGTTTTTTTTTTTTAATTTCATTTCAAATGAGAGCTCATTTACTAGTTTTCAGATCATGAAAAAAATAAGTCACATTTTTTTTTTTCATTTTCAAAGACACCTATCTGATCCTAAAGGTTTAATCCTTTAAAGGATTGCTTGTTCATTCTACCCTCCCCAGAGATTCAGAATAAAAGCTAATATATGTATATTGTTTTAGTGCCCTACCTCTGTCAAACAGTGCCACAATAAATGTGTTCTCTGTATGAACTCATTCAGTCCTTGTATCTATTCTGACATATAAGGTATTCTCATCATCCCTGGGTTATAGATAAGGGCATTAAGACACTTCCGAGTTTGATAACTTGCACGGAGGTGCACAGCTAACATGAAGTCGAGCCGGGTGTGGAAACCAGATTCTTTCCAGATCCCACATTCCAACCATTACCGCATGCTCTTAACAGAAGGGTAGACTAAGGGTCAGCACACGTTCTCTGTACAGGACCAGGGAGCAAATATTTTAGGCTTCACAGACCATACAATCTCGGTTGTCGATGCAAGGGGCAAAAGCAGCCATCGACACTATATAAACAAATGAGTGTGACTGTGTTTCAATAAAGCTTTATTTATACAAACAGGTTGTGGGGGGGGAGCGGATTTGGCATACAGGGGGTATTCTGCCCACCCCTGGGGTAGACCACTTTCCAAGGTGGTTTAATTGCCCCCCCCATCTAGAAGAAGGGGAACCGAACCCACTCCACTGCACAAGTTATTGATAAGCTTTCCAAGTTAAGACAAGTGAGCACCTCCCCCAGCTAGTCCCCCCGTTGCCTCCCTGTTTCTGAACTCCATAACGATCCGGGGTGGTGGGAGAGGTCAGGAAAAAGGAATATCAAGCTTCAGGATCCAGGCATCGTATAAAACTTACAGATCCGAAGCCTATTCGAGCAACACTTTTCGGTCGTGGTAAACTCTGCAAGAGAGCCATGTTGGTTTTGATAGCATCTTGTCAATGTTTCCTCTGTAAGGATGTCATCTTAACTCTTCAAGAGAAGCTCTCCATCAAAGGCATCGAACACTTCTCCCTCATGCTGGAGCAGAGGACAGAAGGGGCCGGAACCAAGCTGCTGTTGCTTCATGAACAGGAGACTCTAACTCAGGTGTGTGACATCACACTCGCAGGTGAGAGCAGAAATTATGCCTGCCGGTGAGAGCCGAGGCCATCTGGCCCCAGAATTCCCCTGTCCTCTCCTCCCTTCAGTGTACTCACTGAGGCCCTGGGGATCCCCACTAAAGAAAGCTCTGGCATTCACAATGGGTCGTACACCTCAAGGTGACGCTTCTCTATTTTGTTCATTTTTCTGTAGCCCGTCAGTCGGCGTCACGTGCGGAGTTGCTAAAGAGTCGGCACGTACTTGTAAGGGTTAAATTGTACTGTAGGGCTAACGCTTAGCTTGAAAGATAACAACTTTGTTCTGACGCTGAAGGTCAAAAGATAACAGCCTTGCTTTTACTCTTGTAAATCATACTTCATACTCTTGTGAATCAGGCTTTACCAATGAAGGAAACAAAAGCTCAAAAAAAGAGCATCAGAGACAAGGTCAAGGAGATCCACTGGTTGCAACTTAGCGGCAGAAAGTCTAAAATAATCACCTCATTCGATAACTGTTTCTGACTCATCTGGCAACTGTTTCTAACTCATCTGGGAACTGTTTCTCTGTTCTGTTCCCAGATAATGATAAAACGATGTGATCGGCTTTAAAAACTCTGTACCCCGGCTGTTCGAAGCCACACTCTTATCAAGAGTGTTGGTCCCGATCGGTCGGCCTTGCCTCTCATTGTAATAAACTTTGTTGCGACTGTCACTGGTGCCCGTAGCATTCTGTTTCAGGAGTCCTGTGGATGCAACATACTCACTGGGAATGTGGCTCCGCAGAATCATGTTTTATGTCATGGGAAGGACTTGTTCGCCTGCTTTGACAATGCATCTCTCGAAACCATTGAAAAGAAATGGCCTCTGAGATTATTTAAATTAAACCAGAATCCTAGTTAGTTGTCTTAAGTTCTGGGTGCACACTTGCCTGTTTGTGGAGGCTTGAAATGCCCACCCCAGTGCTGCTCACTGTCAATGTTGGATCCACCAGTGTGTCCCAGTTCCTGGCCACCCAACAGGCCACCCCCATCTGTTCTCTGGGGAGACAGGCAGGCTGCTTGGCTGCTGAATTCAGCGTGGCACCCTCCTTTCTCTCGTGATTCCACACACGCAGTCTTTGCCGGAGGTAGAAGGGATCTCAGCCGACCCCTCTTACGGAGGAGAGCTCAGTGAGTGAGGAGGGAACTTTAGGGAGGGGCAGACCAGGAGGAGGAGCAGGAGGTGCCCCCCAGACGGACGGGGTAGCAGAAAGCGTTGTCGCATTTAAGTCTTCGCGGTTGCTGCGTAATTAAAAGCTGGTGCCCCGCGAGTTGGGTCCCACGACATGCCTAAGTCTCTTGATTCAGTCCAACTCAGTGCAGGGAATTAGTTATAAAGCTGTCGTTTGTGTACATTTACAGCCCTCGATCTACACTTGACCTATTTTTCTCAGGTTTGAATCTACCTAGAGATACTTTAAACCGCTTCTAATGATCGTTTCTTGTTTTAACCTGTGCCAAAACTCCCTTGGAAACCGATGACTTACTTCATGCTTTGTTACAGGGGAGCAACCCCCAATATTCAGAATCCCACATGGGCAAGATCACTGTTTGGCTCGGAGTTCCTCCCGAAGCTGAACTTAAGACAAGGGTTTGGGTGCCCGTGGTTTATGGGGAGGAGAGATCCGGAAACACTGGGAGAGGGAGGGAAATGGGGCAGGGGCGTCTTCCGGCCGGTGGTGGTGTGGGCTGCTCCCGAGGACGGGTGCTCCCTGGCCGCGCAGGGTCACCTGGTGCTGGCCAGTGGTCACCGGTGTTTGCAGGAAGTAGCCTTCAGCTCGTGGTCATAAATGCCAAGGGGATATGGGCCGACAGCCAGTAAGTAGGAGTCTAGTGAAACTTCCCACAACCTTTTGATATTGCTAGATACGCTCTCCCTCTGAACTTCTATCTACCGCACAGCCTTTATGGGAAAGCTTCTTGCTGGTTTAGCAGGACAAAGATTCTTTCAACGTGTCTTCTGGAGCTAGGCAACCATGACTTCTCATTCCAGACTGATCTCCAGGTTTTTAAATTTCCGTTAAAATGTTAGAAGGAAGCAGAAAGCCTGTAACACTGATTTTTCCCTTCTCTTTGTAGAAGTGGCTGTGTTTATCAGAACGAAAAGCAAAGTGTTAAAACTTCAAGTATGCTCCCTAGAAAAGAAAACTTATGGATTTAAATATCCTGAAACGAATCAGCTATATGCCTTTGAAATCACTGCATTTGAAAAGCTAGATCAATAAAGTATTTATAGGCATGGTAGAAAATGAGAGTAAGTATAAGAAATGTGTACATTTCCAGGAGATTGTTTTCTTGTTTTAGGGACTGTTATTTTTATGGGCTGCTGTTTCTAATGAGTCTAAAGCACTTTAGCCTACTGACGATAAAAATAGGCTCAAGGTCGCTTGTGGAAAATTCAGGAAAGATGGATTCTAAGCAGTAATGAAAGGAGCTGGAGATAAATGATACCTGACTTTCTAACATCAGCACAGACCTTCAGACAAAATACCCTAGGACATCCCCATAAAACCCCACAGCAGACCCGAGCCACACTACTGGTCGCTTAGGTGCCCGTATTTTCTTCTTCCTGGTTTCCTTGACCACCAGCCAGCGATGAGCAGCCCCTGGCCCATGGGCTCGTGAGTCCACTTGGCTTTGTGATCCTGCCCACAGCCAGAAAGCTGGGTCAGGGTTTCTACTTCTCAGTATGCCTTTAAAAGGAGTATGTGTTTTCCCATTGAAATTCTTCTACTCAACAAAATTAGCAATGTAAACTGTAAGAATACACACACACACACACACACACACACACACACACAACACGGGGTTCAATGAGGCTATTGCTGTTCCTGTTTCGAATTTTAAATTCCAGTTCATGAACACTTTTATTTTGCCAGATTTGTCCTCTAAAAAACAAAAGTAGTTACAAGTCCGTGAAACTGCATACAGATCCATAGAAAACACATTCAAGGGCAATGCACTCATTCACTTGTTTATTAAGCACCTACTGTTCATCGGCCGATTCCCTTTTGTTGCAAAAGGAATTACGAATTATGAAACCTAACCGCTAGTAGCCGGCGCATGCTGCGCTGGGTAAAAGGGAAAACAAAACGGTCCGTGGTCCTCAGCCCCAAAGAACCTGTGGAGTATTTGAAGCTCCTTTGAACGATTTGAACAATGTCGTGATACCAAAAAGTGCGGGGTAGTTTGGAAACTTGTGGATTCCAGAATTAGCGCACGGGCCCAAACTTGCATCTTCCTACTTTCCGGTCTTCTTCAGAGGGCCAACCTCAGACCCCTGGCACCCGTTCCGTCCACGTCAGGAAACTCCCATCCCCCTGGGACGGCCTGGAACCAAGGACTTTTCAGTGGTCCGGTGGCTCCGTGATGAGGGTTATTATTGCCTTTAGTTTAGTGTCCTTTCCTGCCTGACCTGCTTCGCCCACTCCCTTACTGGCCTCTCCTGGGAGCAGTTCTTTAGTAAGACCCTCATGTCAGGGTCTGCTTCTGGGGAGCAAGACCCAGGGTCTGAGCAGTTTTCGGGGAGTGAGTATCTATGACACAGAGTAAAAGACCTTCGACCACCTCCTTCTCTGGCGTTCAAACAAAGTTGCCTTTGCCTGCACTGAAGGATTCTTGTGATCCGTCTGGTCTTCTAGGTGACACAGCGGCCCAGCTCCCATAAGATGAGGTGTCTTTTCCGCATTAGCTTTGTCCCGAAGGATCCAATTGACCTTTTACGGAGAGATCCAGTTGCATTCGAGTATCTCTACGTTCAGGTATGTGAGAATTTGGGCATGTTTTATATGAATATTGGGGGATAAATTAAATTTGGGTTTTTTTTTCCCCTAAATTCCGTCATTTGGAATCTTCTTTCTCTTTGGCCCCTACCCCACGCTTAGTGCATCATGAGATGACTCTGTTTTGCTACTTTCACTTTTGAAGTAATTTCATAAGTATGAACACGTACTCACCTTCCTGTCCCACGCCCCAACACACACACATACACACACACACACACACAAGTTCATTTACCAAATCATGGTCATTGATTTGGTAAATGAATGTCATTTACCAAGTCATGTTCATTTACCCCTAACTACTTCAGTGTGTATTTTCTAATAACGAGGAAACTGTCTTATATAATCATGGTCCAATTAACAAAATAAGGAAATGTAACACCGATGCATTGCCGTCCTCGTGTGCAACCTATATCCAGATTCTTCCCACTGTCCCCAAAATGGCCTTTATGTCAGTTTTTTTTTTTTTTTTCAAGAACAGGATCCACTCCAGGATCCCATTTTGCATCTCAGTATCATGTCACTTTAATCTCCCTAAGTCCAGAACATTCCTCATTCTTTCTTTGACTTTCAAGGCTTCGACAGATTTGAGGAGTGCTGGCCAGTTATTTTGTAGAAATCTCGGAATTCGAGTTCCTCTGATGTTTCTCTCCTGATTAGGTTGAGGGTATGTCATTTGGGCAGAGGCATATGATGATGTCAGTTTGTCCCCTTCATGTGAGGTTAACTTTGACTCTTGGTTAAGGCAACGTTCTCCAAGTTTATCCATCCAGAAGTTACTACTTTTTTTGTGATTAATAGGTAATTTGTGGAGAGTAATTAATACCCTTTCACTCACCAGTTTCAGTATTCATTCATGCGTCTTGCCTGAATCCGTTATTACTGCAATGGTTTTAAAATGATGATTTTTCTAATTCCATTATTTCTTCTTCATTGATTAATTGGCATTCTGCTATGAAAAAGATTTTTTTCCCTTTGTCCTTTATTTACTCATTTATGCACTCATTTATTTGGTGCTTAGAGTGTTCTGAAATAGGATGTTCCTTATAATGGAATAATTCATTTCAAGGCAATAAGACTTTAAAAGAAAAAAGGATCCTTTGCAGACTGACTATATCTAATTCTGGGTTATAATTCTCAAAAAACAAGGCTTCCAGAGATGAGAGTCTTTCTCTAGTTTGCCCCAAAGGGAATTTATTCGTCTGACTTTAGGAGATGTTCTTGTATTTTTCCCTAACTGCTACCCATTACTCTCGCTTAAATTCCCAGTACAATCACATTAAACAGTAAGAACCCATTTACCTGAAGTTTAAGCATCTCACATTAGAACTACTCAGAGATTGTAAACCTAAATGTAACCTCCCCTGACAAAAAAGGGAGAAAGTGCCAAAGTGAGGCAAAAAACAACAACAAAACCCCAAAGACGTGCCCCCTTTGGTTAGACATACCTGTGTAAGGCCAAGACTTCTGGAGCCATAAGAAATAAAAAACAAAGAAGGTGGGAAAAGAAAAAAATTCAGCCTACGTAGTTGATACGCTGGTTTTGTTTTACTATTCTCAGTATTTTCTTGTATATTTCAAAGCTCCCGTAGTCTTTAAAACGTTGAGTGGGAAAAGAAAACAGGTAGAAGATGGCACAGAGACAGAGGCCAGGTGCATGCCAGAGGTTGGGAATGGGGACATAAATTAAAGTGGCAATAGTCCCTGGAGAACAGAAATTAAACCGAAGGCCAAAGAAGCCGGATGTACTAGAACATTCTAGCAGATAGGGCACTAAACACAAGGCTCACTTAAACGTCCCCCACCTCAGTGCTCTTCGGAAGAGATTCTGGTACTTACAGCTCAGTAGGATGATTGATGTTCATGAAGATAATCCTGAGTCATCTGGAAAAGGCAAGTAAAGATATGTGCAGTGTACTTTATACCGTTTCCTACCCAGAACAGTGAAACTGTCATGACCTGGGTTTTTTAAATGTTAAACTTGGGCCACCCGGACCCCTCAACTCTATCCCCTGTTCCCCCATCAGGCCAAGTGACCCAGAGGTGACTGCCTGCTTCTCAGCCGATGCGTTACTGCCTCTTCCCCTAGCCCTGCTGAGAAACAAGCTGGGGCTCTGCCGTGGCTGCTCAGATGATGTGCTACGTTTTTTGGCTTGTTAGTTGCAATTAAATAGTTACACAGGTGCCAGTCAGCGCGTGGCTGTAGACAGATGCATTCACTTGTCATTCGCTATAATTATGTACTCACCCCATTCACAAGGTGCTGCTTCGAAACTGTTCTACTCTGCTTCTGCTCTAAACATCCCATTTTAAAACGCCCATGGCCTTTACGAAAGAGGAATGTGGTTGTGTTTCTCCTGGGAAGGACCGACCTCTTAGGTAGACCAGGAGGACCGCTAAGCACAATTCTGTTTAAGGTGTGTCGATTCAAATCTAACGCAGTTCGTCGAGATCTTCCTGATTCAAAAGAGACACTTTTTATACGTGTGGGGCTGTTCTGCGAAGCAGAGACCCTGCCCAGCGATCTTGCCCGGGGGACTGGCAAAAGACTGATGACATTTCTGCTGTCCCCCCTTGGGTGTTGCACGGGTGGTGGACTAGCCCGCCACCCCTTCGAGGATTAGCCAATGGAGGGAGGAAAGGAGGTGGGAAGCCATGTGTGCTGGGCCAAAATTAAGCTACCATCGTCTCATATGTCCTCCGCTGAGAATAAGAAATGAGAATTTCTTGGCATCCGACTCTGTTTCACAGAACGCGAGGTATGTCCAAAATAACTTCTCTGTCGAACAGAAGTCAGTGGATCTGCAAATGGCGCTGAGTGCCCATGTCGATTTTAAGGTACCAAAAAGATGCCGTAAAATTAGCCTAGAGAACAAAAGAGTAAGCAGAAGCCATATGTACATTACAGTGTATATTACCATATACATTACTCTATATAATGTGCAATGTACATTGCAAAGACGAAACTCAAGTCAACCTTGTGGGTTGCTGTTGAGGACAATAGCCATTGACTAGATGAACCTTGGCAGTGAAAATAGAGGCTTGAGGGTGGTAACATCTGTTAATCACCTACTCATTACTGGGCCACGAGGTATTCTGCAGATGTGAGTATATATAGTGACAGAAAGCCCTGGTAATTCACACTGTTGTAATTCATAATTACCTGTCCAATATCTACGAAGAAAGAGATGGTTACACCAATTAGTAAATGGGACAACACCTGAGAGGCTACGAAATATTTTAAAACACTTGAACAGCCTCGGTTGCCTTTTTAATACCTAACATGTTCATGATAAATGAACTTTCTGTGGGCCTAAAGTAGTCTATCGGGACCTCTCTTTGGCAAAACAATGACCACCATTTGCTTGTGTTAACTGTATTTTAAGTAATGTGATTATGAGTAATAAAAGTATGATTCGTGCCATAAAAATATATATATATATATATATATATATATATATATATATATATATATATATCAGACTTCACACTAATTCTCCAGGATCACTCTGAACTAATTATATAATGTAATTAAGTGACTAATCACCTTGACAAAGAACTCACCCAGAAGTCTGGTTAAATACAGGGTATGAAAGGGATGGGGAAAAACTATCCCAGTCACAACTCTCAGGAGAAGTCCTAGTGGTGACTCAGCCTAATAAAGCACATTCCAGTCTGTGAAACATCCTTAGAGATGTACCAACAACCTTGAGAGTGAGCCCATTTTTCAGGTAAGAAAACAGACTCAAGAGAGATGAAATGCCATGTTCGAGGCCGTTTGATGAGTAGCTGACAGAGCCTAGGACTAAACCTGGAGTCTTTGTCTCTAAATCCTGTGCTCTAATCCTGTGTCGAGTGCTTATTATGGCCTGGTGCTGTGCCAAGTGGCTTCCTCTCCCTCATCCTTCATGAGACTGTAAGATGAGCCTCAACCCCATGGTGTCCCATATGGACACCCCTAGGCGTGTCCCTTGGAAATAACTGGTAAACCCAACAGCAAAACAAAATGGCTGCCTTCACTCAGACCACCCTATCTCCCACCTCATACCGGACCTGCTTCCAATAAGGAGTGCTGTGCAATCCAGATAGGTGTGAGCTTTTCAGGAGGAGCGAAGGTAGAAGCCCATGTTAAAGATGGAGGCAGGGAGAGGAGGTGACTTCCCTCTTAGGAGCAAGGGGACAAGCTGAGAGGCACGAGCCTGGAGCCCGGGGACAGAGTGTGCATTGCATGGCACCAGTAGGGCATGGGTAAGTATTTGAAGGGTAAACGTTGTGTGCAGAAACCATTCAGGGGTACATGTTCCCATTTGGTAAAGTCAATGCATGATGGGGTCACAAATGTGCTTTGCTGGGAAAAGAGGTAAATGTTCTGATACAGTTTTGCATTTGAAATCTTCTTGGGACAAGGCAAAGCAGGAAGAAAGAGGCTAAATATCATAGTTTCTAGCCCCAAAGCCTAGTTTTCCAGAACAAAAATAAGTGTGTGTGTGTGTGTGTGTGTGTGTGTACGCGCACACACACACACACACACACAGACACACACACACAAAATGCTGTGCTTCCAGGTGACGTATAGCTCAGTGCTTTGCCCCTAACGAGCAAGCATACCCGGTGAGAACCAGTCACTGTGGTCACACTAGACTTTGCAAGTTGCAACACGCTCTCAGCCACCCTTGCGTTTGATGCTCACCACACACCCTGTGAGGTAGGCATCTCCCTTTTACAGATGAGCAAACTGAGGCCCAGAGATGTGGAGTGACTCCCTCAGAGTCGCAGCAGGGGTGGGTCACCGCTGGAGTGAACTGAGGGTTTTAATGGCTACGCTTTAGTGAGTGCACATTCAGTATTGGCACTGCTCCAGCGGCGTCATTAGTGTGAGTCCCCATCGCACAGATGAGTCAACTGAGGCTACAAGAGTAAAGTGGTTGAAGCTACAGGCACAGGTGGGCATTGGCAAAGCCACGATTCCGAAGCAGGTGGGTGTGAGGCCGGGGCTGCTGCTGTCCAACCCCTTGCTAAACCTGCCTCCCCCCCGAACTGCTCTCGAGAGCTAAATGGAAGTTAATGACATTGGTGATGACCGCGGTTGACGCGTATGAGCACTCACGGCTTCCTAGGGCTTCACGTTGTTAGCTCATGTCCTCCTCACCACAGCCCTGTGAATGGAGAGCACTACTGTGCCCGATTTACAAAGGAGGAAACCGAGGCACGGCACAATTCAGGGATTTGCCCCAAGTTCCCACCCCTGTGGAAGCGGAGGAATAGGATTCGAACCCGAGATTCCAAGCCCAGCACAAGTCGCATGCTGCTATCAGTGCTTTGCGCGTTCAGTTGCAGCACCTGTGTTTGGAAATTTCGTACCTGAATTCCTAATTATTTTTACCAAAAGCTAAATATTTAAATAGCAGCTCATTTGTCGGTGAATGTTAAATGTTTTGTGCGGTCCCTGTGTTTGTGCATGTAATTAAATACTGACTGGGTTCCAAGCAGCCTGGTGGAAATGTTTCCACATTTAGCCCCCTTGCCTTTGACGGGAAGCTGGAACACTGGGTCACCTGTTCCTCGGAGGCAGCGCACCGGCCGCCGGTTCTTTGACACGCTGCGCCCTCTGCTGGTCTCTTTTGCAGAGTTGTAACGACGTGGTTCAGGAGCGATTTGGGCCCGAGCTGAAATACGACATAGCCCTGCGGCTGGCAGCCTTGCAAATGTACATCGCAACCGTCACCACCAAGCAAACACAGAAAATCTCCCTCAAATACATCGAGTAAGTGTTGGCTCTCGGAGCCATTTCAGGCACAAAGATGCTGCCTCCGTAACGCCCAAGTGTATTTTCGATGCATGTCTCGATTTCCAAAATTGATCCTGCTCGTGGCAGGGCATTTGTTATAAACATGGGCAAAATATATGAACGTCCTGTTCATTTTTGGTGGAAGAGATCCATTTCTTACATAACCCACCTTTAGAGAATTGTTTAAAATGAGGACCAGATTGAAAGCGAAGTGTACATTTTAAAATTCCTGAACGGACTTGATTCCAAGCCAAGCTTTGGTCTCCGTGCTTCTCAGACATTAAGCTCTTTAATTCTCACAACATCCCTAGGAGATCAGTAGGATTTTAGCCGTATTTTACAGATGAGCAAACCCAGGCACATAATGACTAAGGAACGTGCCCAAGTCACACAGCTGCTAACTAGAGGGGTCCGTATTCGAACCCAGGCAGTGGGACTCCATCTTGTGCTATAGGTCGTGTGATCAGTAGAAGCACCTGTGTTAAGACTGCGGCCTGCGTAACCTGAGATTGCTTTCGATTGCTAAGATACGGTATGAAAGTAATGCTCTTAGCCGTAATCAGGAAGGATGGTATCTGTGGTAAAGAAATGTGGCCGCGGGAAAGGATGCCATACAAATTTTGTTTCACGATTCGAATGTTGGCCAGAGAAGATTCCCTGTTAGAAAAAGGCAGTCGTGTTGCCCTCAGGTCTATTGAAGGGTCATCCTTTAAAAGAGAGCCCTCTGTCGCCCCGTCTGTATGCTTCCCGTTGGCAGGTGGCTCAGAAGCCAAGAGCAGCCATGCTGCTCTCTTAATCATGGCCGCTCTAATGCTAAGAGAGAGGAACGCTCCTATTTCAAAGTTCGTGGCAGGACCGAAGCCACATCTCCACGTAACACTCAAAGCCCTAGAGCCCTCTCCACCTACACAAGTGATATGCAAGCTAACTGAAATCCCACCTTCCAAAGAAGCTTCCCCTGGGCTGCCTATTAAGCCTTTCTAGCTTCCCAAGGTGCCAGGCGGACCCACCAGGGAGCAAAATGGCTTCTTCCCAATGAGTTCAGGAGCCCAAGTGGGGAGGATCAGAGCCCCGGTTTGCTGATTCCAAGGCCACTGTTCTCAAAAGTCTCGGTTCTCCTGTCTACGCCGAGGGACAGATCCTTGTGTGCGATTTGAGAGCCTCAGGCCTTCCATTCTCCACCCAGTCTTTTTCACAGATGCCTTATCTCTTGCCACACAGGCCAGACTGTCTCCTGAGAGAGACTCCGCCCACAAAGAGGTCTTCCGCTCAGTCGGACACATTCAGCCCCTCCTCTGTTCCCCTTCCTTATGTTTCGCGGGGGTGGACGATACTGGCTTCCATATGAAAAGGTGGCGTGTCCAACTTGACACGATTTTCAGACAACTTAGATGCCTTTCTCTTCCCGTTGCCTATACGCACGTTTTACCAGTTTGAATATGGTACAGTCAGAAGCCTCCCAGAGATAACTGGCTTGAGGAAGAATCTTACAGAGTCCACAATAAGGTTCTCACTAATCAGTCCACTCACCGGACAACTGTTCACTGAGCCTTTTGTGTGGTATTCACACTAGGACGATAGAAAGTTCAAGTAAGTATAAATTATAATCCTCAGCATCAAAGAACGTGTGGTCTGATTATACAGATATGAAAAGTAATGATCTAAAATAATGATACAAGCAGAATTCCCAGGCACCCCAGAAGGAGTGCCAGATGATGGGGAGAAATAATAAATACAAGTGGAAGAGGGGGAGGAGGAGGAAGAAATGGTGATCATGAAAAACACCATCATCATGATTGATCAAGTGGGGGAAGGCTGTCTTCCTACCCTTCTCTGGAGAGGATCTGGAGTAGGAGAAATAACTAAACCTTCTTGAAGATCTTCATAACTTAGGAGACACTGCTCGGGCACATGACCAATCCGGATAGAGTTTGTAGAGTTCAAAATATGGAAACTTGTTGGGGTAGGGTTATAGTCATTGCTGGGGAAATAGGACCTCTGCACACATATATTAGCCCAGTTTTATCTGTTTTTCTTGTATATCCACCCCTATTTGCGATGTTTGCACCTCCCCACCACTGCCACACATACTTAAGGATCACGAACCCCACCCTGATGCCACACCAGAGGCACTCCTCGTTCACACACACACACACACGCGCGCGCGCGCGCGCGTGCAGCAAGAAATGTTGATTGAAGGAGCCAGATCTTCTGGCCAGGAGAGAAGTGTGTGTTTCTAGTGAAGTAGCCGTTGGTGAAGGAGAAGGGGAGGCAGAATGGTTTGGGGGCATGAAGGGGTTGCATGGGCCCTTCTAAGTGAAGAGACAAAGCCACAGTGTGGGCAGACAGGGAGCAAAAGACAAAGGAATGGAGAGAAATTGTATTGGAAGTACATACTCGGAGATGTGAATGAATTCAACGAGACTCAGAGGTGGGTTGGATAAATTGTCTCTTTAGTTCCCATTGGTCCCAAACGCATTCTCTCTGGAGAGGGAAGAATACATTTCCTTTAGAATGCAAACAGATGTACTAATGATCAGATAGTGTGTTTCCTGAGTGTAAATTCAAAGTTGCCTCCCTAATCGGGCACCTATCTCCATTTCCTGCCTTTCCCCGAGTTCATTTGTTCCATCGAACATCAGAGCGCCATTTTGCCTTAGATAACTAATCATCACAAGAATGTGAAATTAAAGATCTGCTCTTTATTGCAGAAAAGAATGGGGATTAGAGACTTTTCTTCCCTCTGCTGTGCTGCAAAGCATGAAAGAGAAGAACATAAAGAAAGCACTTTCACACCTTGTCAAAGCAAATCAAAACTTGGTACCACCGGGTAAAAAGGTATCACATTTGCATCTTAATAGAAAATGGATTTTAAAGAGAAAGGCTTGCATGCATTTTTAAAAATGTTTAAAATTAGCCCGTGAATAAAATACTTAGTACCACTTTTTCAGAAGCAGTAACACTGTATAACCCCAGCCCCCCCCCCTTTTTTTGACTATTAACCTGTTTCTAAGACTAGTGACAACTAAGTGTTCTTCTGGAAACTTATTTATTTCTTGTAAGCTACGGACTCCTTCTTGTACCGAGTGTGTGCACATTCACGTGCGCGTGCAAGAGAACCTTGCATAGCCACTGAGACCTTGTGATTAGAGAATAGGATTGCAAGTTCCCATCCCATCAGGCTCCCGCTTACCACGCAGACCAGCTTAAATGCACAGCAGGCAGCAAGGGTCCTTGTGACCAGACACCACTGTTGGCATTTGGAATCATTCTTTGCGGGGGGGGGGGGGGGGGTGTTCCGGCACATTGTGTGGTATTCAGCTGATCCCTGCTCTCTGCCCCCAAGATGCCCTCGATTATGTCGAAGAAAAATGTCTTCAGACATTGCCAAATGTGCCCTGGGGAACAAGATCGGCCCTGGTTGACAATCACTGAATTAAATCTTACTTTTGAAGGGAAGATAAAATTATTTCTACCATTCACCATCATTACTGTTAAAATCTCCGTCCTTTTTTTTTTTTTTTTTTTTTTTTTTTAATCAGAAGAAACACAAAGGCCACGTTCAAATAGATTGTTGGTCAGAATAGAGAGTTATGCTCATAGGGAATCGAAAGCAAAAGGTTTCAAGAACCAGAAAGAGGAACCTTAAAATACTGGCCTTATAAAACTGGAAGCAGGGAAACCAACCCAGAACACTTAACAATTGATACTGGCCATAGAAACGTGGGTAACTCTGATAAGTCATTTTTACTGGCTGAAACGTACTTATTTCTGTTCCCTCCTCACCCCATGGCTTTTTAAAAGGTAAAATCAGGTTCGACACACTATCAGCCACCATCGCCTTACTTCCTCGTTTCTGTGATCATTCCGCTCACGGAAATATAGCTGGACGGCGTGGATCAGTCGGTAGAACATGAGGCTCTTGATCTCGGGGTTGTGATTTCGAGCCCCCCGTCGGGTGTAGAGATGACTAAATAAATAAACTGAAACCCGAAAGATTTTTTTTTAATTTCTGTTCTGATTGGCCCGAAGCTAATTTTTTTTTTAATTGGCTTGATATGATTTTTTTCATGCATGGCCCACTGGTTTTGTAATAATTGGGATAACTGCTCTAAGATCTATTCATCACTGTTTTTCTGTAAAGGTCAGTTTTTCTAGCCAAGAGTAAGTGGTTTGCTTTCAAATCGATTTACAAAATGCTTTGGGCTTTTGAAGGAAGTAGGATGACTGAACAGTGCTAACAATTGCATGAAGGGTAGTGCATTTTGGTATAGTTAATATTCCAGTATTTTTAAAAAATTTTTTTAACGTTTTATTTTTTGAGAGACTGAGAGAGAGAAAGAGAGAGAGAGAGAGCACGAGCGGGGGTGAGGCAGACAGAGAGGGAGACACAAAATCCGAAGCAGGCTCCAGGCTCCGAGCTGCCAGCACAGAGCCCAACGCAGGGCTCGAACTCACGAACTATGAGATCATGACCTGAGCCGAAGGTGGTCACTCAACCGACTGAGCCATCCAGTCACCCCTACAATCCAGCACTTTTTTTTATGATGTGTTCAAAACGGCTCCCCCAAACTCTTTGTACAGGTGAGTCTCCTGGACGCAGCCCGCCCCGTCCCTACCCGCGATTGGAAAACACCACTGGACTCTTGGAGTCCCCGATGACCGATGGTTCAGTGAGAAAACTTACCATCTTGTTTTCATTTGTTGAGCACCCTGGCCCAGTATGTCCATGCTCATGACCCATGCTCCCCTCACTACCACCCCACCGCCAATGCCTTCCCCCCACATAAAAAGGTTTTAATCTGGATTTCTTGTTGCAGCCCTTTCTCATGAAACCAAATACACCAACAATTTACTTTGACTCCTTATGGAAAGGCCTTGTCTCACCCCATCTGTTGGTAATAAAAGCATCAGGGTTTGCCCTTGTTTTTAGCTGGTCTCCAGCAGAAACAGACCCACCCCCAATGGAATTAACACCTGAGGTTTCTTTTCTCTCCTCAGCTCTCTGCACTGCAAGCCAAGGTCCATTATCTCAAGTTCCTCAGTGATCTTCGACTGTACGGGGGTCGTGTGTTCAAGGCAACATTAGTGGTAATTGCTTTTTCTTGCTTTCTCTTGGAAGCCACAGAAGCCTGCAAAATGTCACTGCCATAGGCTGTCTTGGATGAGCTGCCTTTGATGACAAAAGCAAATCAGCTGTGAATCTTTTCCAGCCTTCATTTCTAATCGACTGCACCACAGTCTGAAACTATGAGAAGAAATGTTAAACCGGATAACGCCGCTGCAGAATGCCCTAGAAAAAGAAACATGAAGAACCGAGAGAATTCATGCATGCTAACAATGGCCTTCTTTTAAATCATTGGGCCAGAAGTTGCTTTCCTATTAAAAATGAAAAAAAAAAAATCCCCATTTCTAGAAGTGTCTCATGATTACGAAAATATGCGCTCTGATAACATTTGCTTTCTACATTATTCATAATTTAGCAGAGTCTCGATGCAATCATAATGTCTGGTTCTTCTAATTGGATGATTTGGTGCAATATCACCGAAAAATCCTGTCTAAAGAAAATGTAATCTTATAAGAACAGATTCTCAGGTTCAACTCTGCATGGTGCTTTAGAGGTCTAGAACTTTTATATTTTTGTCACTATCTCTCAGCAGGCAGAAAAGCGCTCAGAAGTGACTCTTCTGGTGGGGCCCCGATATGGCATAAGCCATGTCATAAACACCAAAACCAATCTGGTGGCTCTTTTAGCTGACTTCAGCCACGTCAACAGGATCGAGATGTTTACCGAGGAAGAAAGCTTGGTGAGGGTAGAGCTCCATGTGTTGGATGTGAAGGTAAGTCTTTCGGATGTTGACACAGGGCCTCGATCTGAACAGCTCATTTGTGATAACACCGCTGATATTTACAAAGCAGTCAAAATTTCAGTGTGTGCAAAGGATCAGAAATGTGACAAGGTGAGGGGTGGCAGGGGCAGTAGGGGGTGGGTTGGGAGGGACGAAAATCCACCCAACCCAGGCCTGAGGGCTCCAGCCCTCAGTAAAGAGCTGTGTGATTTGAGGACAGAGTACATGAATCACAGAGAATGGGGAGATTTTTCCCTGCTAACCTTCTAGAATATTCATGTACAGAGAGTCAGGGAGATTTTTCCCAACTTTATTTAGAACTCCCATTCCCTTTTGTCAGATTGAGTCCGTATGTGTTTATTCTTTGGGAAAAGCTGAGTATTTCAGTCAGTCTGTCTTTTTGTGGTGTAGCAATTAGTACCGACAGCACATCGGGCCCTATGAATGTCATGGCCATTCCATTTAAAATAATCTGAGATTGTCATCAAAGGGGAGAACTTTATTCCAGAAACAGGAAATTGATAGGAAATAATCCGGGTCCCCTGTCCCTACCTTCTTGTCCCAGTAGTAGACAAGTCATTGGATTTGGGCCACGGTAACGTGGCTGTGTTTCCACGGAGAAAAGGAAAGAGTGTGGACCAGGGAGAGTGCTGTGAGAACAGGCAGGGAGGACCCACTCCCACCAGGGCTCTGTCTACACAGCAAACTGAAAAGCCTCAGTGTCCTCTGCAGCAGGAAGAAGTGACCATGGAAGGGAGAGTATGGAGCTCAGACGTGGTGGCCACGGCTCGTGGCATTTCATGGGCTGACTCCAGGTCTCCGGTTGACTCCATAACAGTGGAAGTGCAAGAACAGATTTGGAATGCCTGGCCCCGTCTGCGAGCAAAGATGCTAAGGACAATGCCCCGCCCCCCGTGGAAAAAGAGTAGGAGAAAGAGTGAATTGGATGCAGTCATCACATACCTGATAACGGGATAATCTGGCCCGACGGAAGTAGGTGGCAAGACCCTACCGGTGGTTTCCTGCTTACATGAAAGAATTGTGGGGTGCCTTGAGGGGAGACCTCACCTGAAATGGAAAGAGAAGGCAGTTCATCACGTAGTATGTGGGCTTTTCGTGGGAAGTTAGATTCCATAGCCAGGGCCATCAGACCTGGCCAGGATCCTCTACCCGGGAATGAAAGCAAGAGCCAGTCACGGACGTTTCTGTGTCTCTCTGGGTGTCGGCTTTTGTCTTGCTCCCTTGTTCCTCTCTCAAGTTCTCTCTCTTTCAACCAGAACAGACCAGTCGGTCATCCTTTCTAATTCAACGAGAATGAATACTTCAACTGAACACTTCCTTCACCATATGCCCAGGACTCCTCTCCAATTACATGAGAACCTCATTGTTTCCAGAAGGTTTTAGCAAGGCCTTTTCTTAACTCCCACCTCTGTTTTCCTCTCCTGTGAATTTGCAGTTTCTTTTACAAGCATCCTTTTCCTGGACCTTTTTGTCACGTTGCGTTCAGTCTTAGAAGTAATTTCCGCTGGAATTTTTACTTCTTTTCAACACTAATTTTCACTATGAACCCAAACTTAATCTTCCTGTGATTTCCCCCCCCCCCCCCCCCCAGATCACGGGTTCACATTTGGTAACTGACTCCTTAACTATCAAGTTTTAAAATGTTAACTATTTGGAAACGAAACCAATGTTACCTTTGTTCCTCCCATTCCCATATTACTTGCAAAGATTCAAAATGCCTGTGTTTTCAAGATGGTGTCACCTAAATGTTTTTCAGTAAGGCTCTCGGCGTTATTTCTGACCTTTCGTGTTTGTCCGATGACATGATTGCGCGGTAACTTTCTTCGTTACGTTTCATAAGCACGAATCCAAGTGTTGTCACCTGAGGGAGCTTATTGGGGAGGGACGGCTTTAACCAAAATATTCTCTTTTGCATAGCCCATCACGCTCCTGATGGAATCATCAGATGCCATGAACCTGGCCTGCTTAACTGCTGGCTACTACCGGCTACTTGTGGATTCCAGGAGGTCAATATTTAACATGGCCAATAAGAAAAACACAGGGACCCAGGAAACAGGTACTCTCTTCCTGAACTCACGAAGCACTGACCCTCCCCTCCCCCACCCCACCTGACGACAATAAGGATGTATCTTGAAAAGTTAAAATGGTACTCCTACAAAACTCTAGTGTCCAAATTTAATGCAAAAGCCTTCAGATAATTCTGATATGGTCTCATGTTTTAAATGAAAATGTCGATTTTTCCGTCATATTTTACACATGACTCAGAAGTGCTGGGGAATATGTTTCAAAGGCAGTGATTTTCTTATTCTGAAGGGAGTAAACATCTGTCTTTATGACTGAGTTTTCACTGCCTCGCTCTTACAGAAGTCAGGATGCAGAGAACTAATGACAGGATGCCCAGCAGGAGTTACAAGCCCCCACCTTTAGGGCTTGTCCCTCCTTAAGGGGCCCTAGGCCTCAGTGTCTGGGCACCTCCTCCTACATCAGACTTACATCCGGGATCCTGGGAGCTCTACCAACAGGACTTGGATATCACCCAGCACTTGGACTTGGGCCTGTAGATGGGACCCCAGCAGCCACCTTAGCTCTGTAGGGGGAGCAGGAAGACGGCAAAGGCCTCAGACAAGTTCAGCCACTTGACAGGATGAGATAGCTCACGAGTGAGGACAAGGAGGGCTGCAGTGTTAAGGGTTGCTTTGAGGGTGGGTGGTTTTCATTTGTTTTAGATTTTTTTTTTTCTTTAGTGTCTGATTATTTTCCTACATCTCCAGTGGACACCCAGTAAATGTGGCTGATGGACAGACACTAGCATTCAAACCAGAGCTGCTGACCCATGACAAACTTAGAATCATGGGGCGCCTGGGTGGCTCGGTCGGTTGAGCGCCCGACTTCGGCTCAGGTCATGATCTTGCAGTTCGTGAGTTCGAGCCCCACATCGGACTCGCTGCTGTCATCATGAAGCCCGCTTCGGGTCCCTCTGTCCGCCCACCCTCCCTCTGCCCGTCCTCCACTTGTGCTCTCTCTCCCTCAAAAATAAATAAACATTAAAAAAAATTATAATCAGGGTTTCTTTTAAAAGAAAGGGAAATTCTTAAGAACAAATTCCATTGTCACTGTTTCTGAAAGAGAGAGGGGGGAAGGAAAATCCTCTCACCTGTAGCCTTAGCAGAAAACATAAATGATTATTCCGTAAATATATTGCAGGTTATTGATAGACACACGCAACCCAACAGATTTGTGCCCAGTTTGTGATGATGGCTGGTCAGGTGGAAACACTCATAGGAAAAGGGAAACCTGAGAGAAACAGAGAGAGGTAGACAAAGCATGCCAGAAGGCCACTTCGAATTATAACCTGATGTGATCCAGCCCCACCTAGGAGCGTCATTTATTTGCTTGTTTGTCTGTTTCTTTGTTTATTTATTTCTTTTATTTTATTTCTCTATGTCTGGGTTTTCTCAGTTGTAACATCGGAATTGGGAACCTAGCTTGCAAGGAAAGGGTTAGGAAGAAAGTTCCGCACCACACCCAGAAGGATGCCCAGTACTTCTGTCAACAACTGGCAGGGAAGCAGGAGTGGAAATACTTGAGCGTGAAAGTGACGGGGAAGGAACCAAAAGGTGGTGGCGAGAGGGTGCTGGCGTTGGTGGTGAACATTTGTGGGATCACGCGTTTTCACTGAGCTAGGAGATTGTGGACAATTCACCGCTGGCCTGGGAAATTGCGAAGATCAGTTCAGTGGGGTAACGCCATCCTTTTGTTCGGAAAACCAGTTTTCGGCTTTCTATTTTCAAATCTGCGAGTTTATCTTGAAAATCAAACCTTTTCCTCATGGACTCTTAAGATTGTCCAGGTGCATGAAGAAAACGAAATCCACCATTTCAAAAGCAGTCACAGGAACAGGGGCTCCTGTTCTGTCCAGTTTATAGTGGCTCACAATGTAATGTTTCATCAAATTTTGAGGGGCAAAAGCTTATCCCCACGGGGAAGGAATGGAACTTCAACCTTTCAGCAATCTCTCCCCCTTCTCTACACTGAGAATGAGGGTGAGGGCGTGTGCCCCCAATAGCTAGGGGATTCGCATCCTCTGATGGTGGCAGATTCACTCTCCTCTTCAGAACCTCCCCCTGAGACCCAAGAAGTATAGAGCGTGAAGTCTGTTTAGACCAGTTCATCCCTGGTCTGCACCGCACCCCCCCCCCCGCTTTATGGGAAACGAGGCCCTGGTATAGACCCCGGTTCCTAACCCACATCTTTCTGTGTCTCTAAAATCATCCCAAAAGCCAAGTCCCTACACCCTTCTAGAAGGAAGCCAAGATTGAGTATTTTCTTCTTGTCTCAAATTGACCAGACCTTAGTCAAGATCTCTAACAAGGAACAGTAAGCCCGCGTTTCTTCCCTATCTTGAAAATTAATCTTTGATTACTTGGATTACTTTCAAAGTCCCTGAACCCACGCATCTATGCACCTCTGTGCATTAGGAGGGTCTGAGTAAGTATCTATTAACTTGTCTTAGCCTGCTGATCTATTCCGCTTTCATGTTATACTAAAGCAGAAGTTGGCAAACGATGGCTCATGGATCAAGTCTTATTCTTATAAATAAAGTTTTATTGGTACTCGCCATGCACATTGTATTTGTTTCCTAGGGCTGCCGGGACAGATTGGCACAAACCCTGGGGCTTAACCTAACAGGAACTTATTCTCTCACAGTTTGGGTGGCTACTGATCCAAAATCTAGGCAGTGGCAGAGCCATACCCCTCCAAAGTCCCAAGGGGAGAACCTTTTCTTGCCTCTTCCATCTTTACATGGCCTTCCCTGCTTTTCTGTGGGGCCCAAATCTCCCTCTGCTTTTCTCCTATAGGGACACTTGTCATTGGATTTAGGGCCCACACGGATAATCCGGATGAACTCCTCTCAAGGTCCATAATTGAATTACACTTGCAAAGGCTTTTTTCCAAGAAGGTCATACTCACAGAGTGGATATATCTTTGAAGAGGCCACCATTCAACCTACTCCATGCACTTGTTTATGCGTCATCTATGGCTACATTCGCGTTCCCATGGCAGGGTTGAGTGGTTGCTCAACTGAGCACTTGGCCCACAAAACCTGAAACGTCTACTACCTAGCCCCCCCTTTACAGGCAAATTTTGCCAACCACAAGTTTAAACCTAGAGCCCTGTCACAGCTGCGCTAAACTATCCCTCTCCCAGCAATTTACGTTCCCGACATACACGAGCGGGTGCGTCCACACACACATACACCCCCTACACACAGTCCTAATCGAAATCGTTCATAAAACAATGCTGAACCCCCATAGGAATATTTATTATAAGGTAACATGTAAATAGGGCTCTTGTGTAGCTCAGTGCCTTCAAAAGTATATCTTTCTTGCTATTCATGAAAATAAATGCGTTTAGCAAATGACTTGGAACAACATTCAGCATTGAGTTTATTGTGTATAACTGGGGGGCGAAGGGAGTGAAAACGTCTCCAGTAAAACTGATTTTTTTCCCATATGCCTTGTACATTCGATGTCAGTATCATCCAAACTTGGGCCAGGGGGCGATTTGAGGGTACTAATGGGAGATTATGCGGCCCTAACACTTCCTCATTAAATTTCCTTATTAAATTTCAGAGCAAACTCTCCACATCAAAATTCCCTATTGGGAGACCCCTGAGGAACAAACAAAACCATGATTTTTAAATTAGGGTTTTGCAATTTTCATTCACGGGAACATCCGACAAATCTTCAGGAGTTCTCATGCTCCAAATAAAAATTGAAATCGGCCAAACTATTAACTATGTTTACAAATAGCAGAGAGGCAGGGTGCCTGGGTGGCTCAGTCGGTTAAGCATCCTACTCTTGGTTTCAGAGCAGGTCGTGATGTCACGGTTCATGAGATTGAGCCCCACGTTGGGCTATGCACTAGCAGCACGGAGCCTGCTTGGGATTCTCTGTCTCCCTCTCTCTCAGCCCCTCCCCTGCTCAAGCTCTCTGTCTCTCTCAAAGTAAAGAAATAAACATTTAAAAAAGTCTCCTTAAAAAAAATAGAAAGGAGTGCATTACCTGTGACGTCCCAACTTACGCATCGTACACGCATGCACGTGCGCACACACATACAGGCATCCATGCTGACGTTTATACGTGAATATATTAACACCCACTAGGATATAAAAAGTCTCAAGATAGAGGTTTTATGCTATCATTACAATATGATTATATTTTTATGTGTATGTTAGATCATTTTTATTATAACATTATTACATCATCATTACAATATTTCCTAAAATGTGTGGCAGAAGTCTCAGGCTCCTTGACTTTCTCTTAACCCGATAAGGAAAAAGCCCAACATCTTCCTCTACAAAGTGGGCAACGTTAGATCTCACTTTACAACGAAAGGAGAATCTATTTTCTGGAATAACAGCGTATTAGACTATCGCCTTTATGGATTTTTAAAGACATGTTGTATGTTCACATTCACAGACATAAATGAGGTCTTCTAATAATAGAACCGAGAGTCACGTGGGATTAAGCTGTAGCTCCCTATTCTCGGATGGTATTCTGTTTGATCAAATAGCGGTTGTGTCTCATGCGCGATCAATTTTGGTAATGTCGGTTCTCCTGAGCAAGAAATCCTTACACCTGACGCCTAAATTGACGGGTACCATATCTGGGAAGCTGAATAACGGTATTTACAAAACTGATGCTACAAGCCATTAAATTAAGAAATCAGGTCTCACAGTAACGTGTCTTTGCCTGATTCTTTCTCTTTAGGAACTGAAAATAAAGGAAAGCATAACCTCCTTGGCCCAGATTGGAACTGTATACCCCAGATGACCACCTTTATTGGCGAAGGGGAACAAGAAGCCCAGATAACATATATAGATTCAAAACAGAAAACGGTTGATATTACGGATGGCGCCTTGTGCCCCAAAGACCACCGGCACCTGTATCTAGACAACACCTATAACCCAGATGAACTCAACCAGCCACTGACCCAGCCGGGAGATGCTCCGTGTGAGGCAGACTACAGAAGTCTCACTCAGCGGTCCCTGTTGACCCTCTCAGGACCAGACGCTCTGAAGAAAGCACAGGAGTCTCCAAGAGGAGCTAAAGTGTCCTTTATTTTCGGAGATCTTGCCTTGGATGACGGTAGGAATCCCCCGACTCTTGGCTACGAAAGACTATTGGAGGAGAGCCCAGAACTGCTGGAGAAGCAGAGGAATCTCTACATCAGCGGTGCCAACGATATGAAGGGCCTGGATCTCGCCCCGGATGCGGAGAGCATCCAGTTTGTGGCAAATTCTGTTTATGCAAACATAGGTGACGTGAAACACTTTGAGGCCGCCGAGGGGATAGAGGAACCCCTCCTGCACGACATCTGTTACGCAGAGAACACCGACGACGCGGAGGATGAGGACGAGGTGAGCTGTGAGGAGGACCTCGTGGTAGGAGCGATGAGCCAGCCGGCCATCCTCAACCTGTCTGGGTCCAGTGATGACATCATTGACCTCACGTCCCTGCCCCCTCCAGAAGGGGATGACAACGAGGATGACTTCCTGTTGCGTTCCTTGAACATGGCCATCGCCGCGCCCCCACCTGGCTTCAGAGATAGTTCAGACGAGGAGGACTCTCAGAGCCAGGCCGCCTCCTTCCTCGAGGACAAGGAGCCAGGCAGGAGTCTGCAAAATGACGAGATCCCCGTGTCCCTCATTGACGCTGTGCCCACCAGCGCCGAGGGGAAGTGTGAGAAGGGCCTGGGTAACACCGTGGTTTCCACGCTCGAAGCTCTAGAAGCTCTGTCCGTGTCAGAGGAACAGCAGACCAGTGACAATTCAGGTTCTTTCACGATTGTTACATTTATTCACTGATAACCCTGCATTTCATCCTCTCAAGCCATTTACCCTTGGAGTCCTGTTATGTGCTGTTGTCCATTTCACACGTCCCATTTCATAAGTGGGCAGAAACTACCATCGTGGGGTTTTCATGTATGTGGTTTCCTTTGTTACTTTTTTTTAATATGTAGCACATCCCCCCCCCCCCATTTCTGGAACAATTGTGCAATAAACTCAGAGTCCTTACTGAAAAGGGAGAACCTTGGTTTTTGGTTTTTGGTTTTTGGTTTCTGGTGTGTTTTTCTTTTTAATAATAATGAGTCCCATTTTCTTACGTGTCTCCTAGTGCCTCTGACGCCTCCATTAATCGGTTCTTGTTTTTCACGGCATGCAGGTGTAGCCATCTTGCGGGCTTATAGTCCCGAGTCTTCGTCAGACTCGGGCAATGAGACTAACTCTTCCGAAATGACTGAGAGCTCTGAACTGGCCACAGCGCAGAAGCAGTCAGAAAGCCTCTCCCGCATGTTCTTGGCCGCTCACGAAGGCTACCACCCCCTTGCAGAAGAGCAGACAGAGTTCCCCACCTCCAAAACCCCCGCTGGGGGCTTGCCTCCCAAGTCCTCACACGCCCTGGCTGCCCGTCCGGTGACCGACCTCCCGCCCAAAGTTGTGCCTTCCAAGCAGATACTTCACCCAGACCCCATGGAGATGGAGCCCGAAACCATGGAGACCAAGTCGGTCACTGACTATTTCAGCAAACTGCACATGGGGTCGGTGGTGTACTCGTGCACCAGCAAAAGGAAAAGCAAGCTGGCCGACGGGGAGGGGAAGGCACCCCCTAGTGGGAACATGCCAGGGAAGAAACAGCAGGGGACCAAAACAGCTGAGGCAGAGGAGGACGCCAAAGGTAAATTTGGTACTGTGTCTTCAAGGGACAGTCAACAACACCTAAGCACTTTTAACCTGGAAAGAACTGCCTTTCGCAAGGACAGCCAAAGATGGTACGTGGCCACCGAGGGGGCAGTGGCTGAGAAAAGTGGATTGGAAGCGGCAGCCGGGATAACATTTCCAAGAGCTTCCGGTCTGGGGACGAGGGAGGCGGAAGAGAAGGATGAAGGGGCTCCTGATGGAGAAGCCGGTGAAGTTTCAGGACTTGGCCAGCGGGACCACTTCTTAACGGACGTGACCTGTGTATCTTCAGCCAAAGACTTAGACGACCCAGGGGATACTGACCCGTCTACCTGTGACCATCCTTCCAAGCTTCCTGAGGCGGAGGAGAGCGTGGCCCGCCTTTGTGACTACCACCTGGCCAAGCGGATGTCATCATTACCAAGCGAGTGCCATTTTTCTCTACAGAGCTCTCAAGGCTCTTCGGTGGACGCAGGCTGTGGCACAGGCAGTAGCAGCAGCACCTGTCCCACACCTGTGGAGTCCCCCCTCTGCCCCTCCATGGGGAAGCACCTGATTCCCGAGACTGCGGGGAAAGGCATGGGTTATGTTCCTGCGGAGGAGAGAGCCGCTGGGCTTCCCAACCATGGCGCCACCTTCAAGGAATTGCACCCACAGGCAGAAGGGATGTGTCCGCGGATGACAGTGCCCGCTCTGCACACAGCTATTAATGCGGAACCCCTGTTTGGCACTTTGAGAGATGGATGTCATCGGCTCCCCAAGATTAAGGAAACCACAGGTACAGCAATGATGGATTTAGCGCTTTGCACTGCACGCCCGAAGCCTGTAAACCAGATTTACAACAAACCTAAAAATATAAAGTTTGGACGAAAAGTCAAAGTTAGAATTGTTTTTGAAAGGTTGCAGAGCTATGGCCGGGTTAAGTGTCCCTCATCGATCCCCCAGTGTTTAGTCAATACTGAAGTTTCTAGATCTGATACAGCAGTGGAAATGGCATTTGCTCTTTAGAACCTTGCTCCGTGCTTGCTTTCAAACTCTGAAGGGAGCGATCATTTTTTTTTCTAAATCCTAAATGTAGATTTTCAGCAGCGCTCGATGCTCAGCAGTGTCTCTAGTTGCAAGACAGTATTACGTAGAGTCACAAACGTTTGATTTCCTTCTCAACACCTCACATTTCTACTTTTGCCCTTTCGTTATTGAGAGGCAAGGAAGGATAATAGAGCGGGGTTGCAGGGAGATGGAAGGGGCTTGGGAAGACCGTTTTCCTTTCAGCAATACTTAACAGATCCCTCCCTCCTCTGTAAGACTCTCTTAAAGACATATTCTG
Source organism: Leopardus geoffroyi (assembly GCF_018350155.1). Taxonomy (NCBI): domain Eukaryota; kingdom Metazoa; phylum Chordata; class Mammalia; order Carnivora; family Felidae; genus Leopardus; species Leopardus geoffroyi. The sequence goes on from NC_059343.1 coordinate 9,576,363, forward strand.
AAGTATCTGGCACACTTTGGTGTCAGGAAGTCTTTCGGGGTACGCGTGATGAGTTGCCTTGTTTTCTGCGAAATAATAAGATATAGGCACAGGGAGAAACAAGAACACAGTCACCTTCTGTGTCCATCTACACCATGCTGTAACTTGGTGGGGACATAGTCCTCTCACCGATCCACTTGGCCAGCCATCACGTGGCAAAAACAGATGTTCTTTCATACTCTCAAATATCAGAGTATATCAGTAATATCTCTTCCGTATTAGGTCAGTAGGTGGTAGTGAGATCTTACATTGGTTTGCTTCCATTCCCCCCCTTTTAAGATTATCTGCTTTCACAACACCTGCCACTGGCGTCACCTGCCTTGGGAAACCCATCTTTGAATGGCCTTTAAGCACACTGTTTTATCTTTTGTGGTTTACAAAGAGCTTTCACCAAACTTACCTCTTCTCACAAAAATTCTGAGACGGAAATGTGTTCTTCACGTGACCACTTTTTTGAGAAAAGTTGAGCAACTCGCCCAGGGTCTCTGCTTCAAACCCCGTACCAGGCCAACCCCTGGGGTCCTCTTGAAAAGTTGACCTTATTTAGTGCACATTAATTAAGTTAGACCACTTTAAAAAAAAAAAAAGGTAACTAATACCAGGATTAACCTAACTCCCTTGAAATGAACTTGTATGTCATAAATATGTTGGAATAGTGGAGGTCTAGGAGGTCTAGGATGTGTGTTTTCTAATTATGTGTCTAAGCACTGATAGGTAAATACTGGGGACAAGGAAGTCATGAAATGCCATTGTTTCTGAAAATGATTGTGATGGCTAGACAATTCCAAATAAATGAGTCGTTTTGGAAATAGCAGATTCCTAGTATTTCTTGAAATGTACTGAAATGGAAATCTTAGGAGAGCTCAGGAGGCGGTCCTTGAAAAGGAGGGTGATCCTGACGAATAGTAGCCCTTCTAGAATACATCCTTGGGAAATGACAACCATCACATAGAGGTTCAGTGAAAATGACCACCCATGAGATGCTTAATGATTCTCTCTGTTTTTCTGCTACCCCTAGTGTAGCTTTGACAGAGCCTGGGAAGGAGAGACGAGGAGGCATGCCTTCAGCTTGGTCTCAACATCCTGAAGCTGATCCCATCCTGCTACCATCCAACATTCACTCGGAATCAAAGGTGCCAATTCCAAATCAAGACCCTAATGATTTCTCCCAAGCAAATCTGGCATACGGAGAGGCTGTGAACTGGCGGCCACTGGATCTGAGAGGGGGGAGCCTCGGAACACCCCCCAGCCAGAGGGCTCTGAGACGTAGCAGCAGTATCCTCTCGGGATCTGTAGGTTTGGAGACCTTCCAGGAGAGAACGAAGGGTGCGGTCAGCTTAAAGTGTCCAGGTATCACAGAAGCACAGGAGGCCAGTTCAGAAAGGCGAGCGGAACTCCCCCTGGGGAAGAAGCTCACCAAAAGTTTTTCCCAAAGCTCGATGTTCTTTAGCTCTGAGGGAAAAGTTCACAGAAGGTCCCCGGTGGCTCACAAAGACTCAAAGCTGTATAGGACATTACCCTTGCGCAAGCTGGAAGGCAGCAATTGGAGATGCCGGGGACCTTTCAGCTACTGCTTCCTGAACCGAGGGCAGGAGGAAGACGGTGATGAGGATGAAGAGGAGGGAGAGGCCACCCGCCGGGTCTCTTGCCTCTTTCGACCACAGATGACTCAAGCCATGCCAGAACCAATCAGCCCACCCCTGGCTGTTGGCATTCAGAAGCAAGGAGGGGAGCTGACCAGAGGTTCAGTGCTAAAGGTCTGGGCGGAAGATCTGAGTGGCCCGGATGATGCGGACTTCAGCAACCTGGCCTTTGATGCCCGGATTGCAAGAATAAATGCCCTAAAAGAGAGCACATATGCAATGCCTGATGGGTTCCTCGCAGCCCAAAATGATGCCAATGAGCTGCTCTGCCTCGTCAGGGCAACGAAGGGAAAGAGAGAGGAGTCACGCCCTGAGGCATATGACCTTACGCTTTCTCAGTACAAGCAACTGTTATCCATCGAGTCCAGACAGTTGGGAAGTGCCTGTAGGAAAATGGCTATGGCCGAGAAAAGCCCAGAGGAGATGCTTCTAGCTATGACCTCCAGCTTTCAAGTGCTCTGTTGCCTAACGGAAGCTTGCATGCGATTAGTTAAAGTCGTGAACTCAGAAACGCAGCGGCAGGAAATCGTAGCGAAGATCAATGAAGTGGTCATAAACTACATTTGTCTCCTGAAAGCTGCAGAGGCAGCCACTGGAAAGACCACTGGGGATCCTAATGTTGGACTCTCGGCGCGACATTCAACCACCATGGCCGCCCTCGTAAGCACACTAACACGTTCTCTCAAGATGCTTTTAAATAAATAAAATATGAAAGTCACATCATAATCTACCTTTGCAAAGCCATACATGAACTTTTATTTACTTTATGTGTACGATGAACAGATGTCTCCTTTCTTCTCTCTGTATATTTTGTTATTTTATATAAAATAGGAGATAAAAGTCACATTGATGAAATGTTGAAATGTACTAATCAGATGTATTCTGTTTATATTATACATATATATACGTAAAAGAAATATACAAGAAAGTGATGACATTTGGCTATTTTTCGTATAGTTGAAACTCCAGGTATATGATGTGAAATTTTAAATTCTCAGCAAAACCGTGTTAGAGCAGAACAATGAATCCTCTCCCCTTTCCTTCCAAGCAGATACTTGGAGACCATATCATTCATACTTAGAAGTTAAAAGAGAGAGAAAGAAAGAAAGAGAGAGGAAGAAAGAGCGAAAGAAAGAAAGAGGGAGAGAGAAAGATCACAATGTATATAAATCAGTACTTATGTTTTAAAATTATGATTTTTAAGCATTGGAAATAGCAGAAAGACATTTAAAATCTGAGAAGCTATTATGAATTATTAGAGAATATATATAATAAATTAATTTTTTGCTCATAGTGTTTGGTTATCTGATGCTTTCTTCCAAGAATCCTACATGAAATTTAATTTTCGCTTATGCCATTTGGGCTAGAAATGGGGTGGGGGCGGATTCTATTGTGTCAATACAAATGCTCTTCATGATGTTTCTATAATTAAAATATTTCCCCAAAAGAACAGAAGTAATGATGGGCAGGTTCCTAGGTAAAATGTCTAGAGTTAGAGATTATCTAATTACGTAAAATGAAAGGAATAATGTCAAAATTAAAATGTTTGATGAAAAGAGAGATCTCCTTTGATTAAATGTCAAAATATATAAACCAAAGACATCATCTTCCTCCCCACCCCAACTCAACCGTGAGACGTAGAATTCCATTAAGAGCGACAGAACATTTAGTGAAGTATTTGCAAAATTACAAAAAGCGACATTCAGTGATCATAGTAAGTGCAGATCCAGTAATGTGAGTCAAGGCGTAGAACTTCGTGCGTCACCTCTATAGGGGCCGATGCTTCCAACCAAATTTCAAATTCCAGCCTACCACTGGGACAGTTTCAAATCTGGAGTGTTCCAGAAAATCAGGGAGAGATGGCTCCTCTAGTATGGAAGCCAGGATGAATAAATAAAGCATTTAGCGAATGTTCTAATTTGGATTGGTAGATTGAAATATGAAAGCTGGGGCGGGGGGGGGGGGGGTGCGGAAAGACAAGTGGTAAATTTGACCACTGTAGGCAAAACTGATGGAATGCAAAGGAGTTTTCCGAACTGTCCTCTGTCTAAAAATGTATCTCTGGGTCAAAGCAAAAGGATGCGAAACGCAGTTGTCAAAGAAAATTGATATGTACATATGTACTTCATGGGTCATTTAGTGCTTAAGCTATACATACTCCTGTTTATGTAGATGGCTCCTTAAAATATGACAGGAGTATGGCAGGTGCAAATACTTCATTTCTGTAGCCTACCGGGCAGGAGGCATCACAGTCTCTTGTCAGTCGTTCCATAGAGACTCAGTAACAAAAGTCACACATATTTATAGATGGTAGCAAACAAAAGGAGTTTAGATGTGTGTTATTATAAATAATGTTTAAATAATACAACATTATTTTCTTATAATTATAAATATTGGTGTTTGATATTGATAAATATTAATGGTGTTTACTGTGGCAATTTTTGGTAAATATTCTGTGTGCTAAAATACTAACATGAATAGGATGTGTGTTGTATGTCAGACAATGTGCTAAACATATCACATATATTACTCAATCATCACAACGATCTTATGGTTTGGACACTATTGTTAATTCCCGACGGAGGCAATATGGTGTAATAGTTAAGGACGCGGGGCCTGGGGTCAGAAACTTCCTGATTTAAATTTGGACTCTGCCATTTCCTATCCCTTTCATCTTGGGAAAGTTGATCAATTTTTTTCTGAGTCTCAACTTGCTTACAGTAAAATGAAAATCGATTTCCACAGGATTGTCATGACTTGGAAGTAAAATCGTGTGTGTAAAGGTTTTGCCGCAATGAGGGCATACCTGGCAGGGTATAGACTTCCTGTTAAGATCTTATCATCATGGTCAGTACGTTAAATATATTGCCCAAGATCATGTATGGGGGATGTTTGCTTTATATGCATATCGTCTCCTGCCTGTATATGCAGGATGTGGTATGTACGTTGCATGTGTATAAAAGAAGTGTCCAAGGAAATAGCCATCCTCGATCAAATCCTATCCAGTTAGAACAGCTTCCCAGTCCATTCTAGTTCTTTGAGAGGCCTCAGTAAAACAGCTCTGGGTCCTTCCAAACCATCTCCCATGACCTATGGGTGCTCCAGTACGTTTCTGTTTCTTATAGACAACCTCCTTAGTACGTAGAAAACCTCAAGCCCCCCCGCCCGTTCACTACACATGGGGCTCCTAAGTGGGGTCCAGGTCCACTAGAGTGTAGGAAGAACATGTTAGAATGATCCTTGTGTTTCTTTTTATCTAGCATTTTTTATGTTTGTGTATGTTTTATAATGGCGTAATAGTACGGTGGTATATGTACATCATTTTAAATAAATAAATCAATTAATAAGCATATGCCTGGTGCATGTATGCAAAAATCTTGTCGCAGGTAGGGTGACACTGACACGAGTTGCGAGGCCACTGAACTTGGGAATACGACTTCCTTGGACTCGAGGTCCTTTGTGTTTAGTCCCCAGCCTGGTCTTCCAAGCGTATCGCCTATCATTTTTATGATAAAACTTTGAAACATATACAAAAGTAGACACAATCACATAATGAATCAATATGTACTTCTCACACACCAATTCATTTAGTAAGAACCTCCCATAGACGAGAACTTCTCAACAGAACCGCAATGCCACTTTCACACTTTCGTGTTTTTTAACGTGTACGGATTTATTTTGAAAGAGAGAGAGAGAGCCCGACGCGGGGCCCTATCTCACGAACCACAAGATCACGACCTGAGCCCAGATCAAGAGTCGGTCGCTTAACCAACTGAGCCACCCAGGCGCCCCCATTTTCACACTTTTAAAAATCAATAATTTCTTAATGTTATCAAGGAAATATTACAGAAGTAACGAAGAAGGGGAAAATTCCTTCAAACCCAACCCCCAAAGACAGTCCTGGTCAACGATTTGGGGCGTCTTCTTTTGGGTTTATACATACTGATGTTAGTATTACTGTGTGGGTCTATGAGTTTAATTTTGACTCAGAGTTGATCTGACTCCATTCGCCCTTCTACCTGAAAGTTCCAGCATGTTTTAAGTAAGTGGATTGGGCCTGAATTTGCTCTGAATTTCATCTTCCATGATGATTTGTCTTAGGAAAGACAGTCTTCATTTGTTTATATTCCTTTTTCATATATTTCCAAATGCCGGTTATTCTCTGAATGATACCTCTAAGCTACTGAGGAGGTCACTCTAGTTTATTTCTCCTGGATTACTCTTGGTTTGGCAATAGGAGACGCCCGCTGTCTGGTTTCCCATTCGTAATTGTGTTAACGGATTTTTAAACTGAAAAATGAGCAAATCATGCATGCTCGGTGATTTTCTTTTCCAAACGCTTAGAAATCTTCATAGGGATCAAAATACAAACATAATACATTGTTTCTTTCTAACCTATTTTGGGAGGTGGAGGGGTACATAGAAGTGGGTGGTGTTTGAGTAGTTGTGTGTGTTGCGGGGGGGTGTGGAAGAGTAGTTTTCAGTTTGGCTTTATGGATTCCATTGCTAGTTTCCCCTGTGGCCGTCCAAAAACTATGATAAAACGTCCTGTATATAACATCCCAAGTCTTCCTTTAAGGCTATATTGCGGAAGTAGCTTCTCTGCTTTTGAAAGATCAGAGTCGGAACCTAAGCTTTTGAACTGAATTTTTATTCATAAGAACTTGAACATCACTAAGTTGGATACTTTTTAGTTATGTCACCTGTTCCCGGCCTACCCCTCTCACTTTTTAGTTTCAAAGCCTATACATGTCTTTATCAAATGTTTCCGCCGCACCAAATAATGGAGTGAATTAAATCCTGGGTCACTGAGAGAAGCAGATAACCGATTACCCCACGTAGCTCATGTCGCCATTCAGCTTGAAATTAACCTGCTGCCTTCAGCTGAACTGTCTCCAATCTTTCCTCTATACTTACCATTGCACCTCAGTTTTCTGTTACGCATTAACTTCAAAGTATTGAGTTGTTTGTGGGTCTGTTTGGGTTTTTTTTTTTTTTCATTCTACGTGTTCGTTCTCATTTTCCACTCTACAGTCTGGAACAGAATTCCGTTTGTGGCATCATCACGCATAACTTTAGGCAGAATTAGCTCTGACAGTGAAGATATGTGGGATTCGGGAAGCTGAGCCTTCTTGTTAATCTCTGAGCAAGTAACGTTTCTCCTGTCTTCATTCTGATGAGTACCCTTTGCACGTTTTGCCCTTTCACTAAACAATCCATGGCTCCTTTCTGTCACCCACTTAAAGAGGCAAGATGAGTCCGTTCATTCATTCAAATTACTATTAACAGCTTCCTTGGTCCTTGCCAAAGCTGGAACACCCATTCTAGAATGAGTGATCACTTGTCATCCCTCAAGAAAGGAGGGGCTCCTAGAGGGTCAGCATGGCAGGCAATCCTCACCTCGCATGGCGGTGCAGGGCTGGAAAGATGACCAACAAGACAGAAATGTACAAAGTGATCTTAAGAGTCAATGAGATGGGCTCCCGGTGGCTCAGTCAGTTGAGCATCTGACTGTTGATCTTGGCTCAGGTCTTGATCTTGGGGTTGTGAGTTCAGGCCCCACCTTGGGCTCCTGGCTGGCTGTGAGTCCTGCTTAAAAAAAAAAAAAAAAAGAAAGAAAAAGAGCCAATGAGAAAAAAAACTACAATTGTTCCATGGCCTATAAAATATTTTTGTCCAAACATTACTATCTTGCTGTCAATTATAAATAATAGAGACATGGAAAATATGGTAAAACTGCTATTTATTTAGTACACAGTAATTAAAAATATTGGAAACCTTGAGAATTCAAGTGGGCCTTTTTTGTAAAGCCTTATAAAGGATAGTTTGAACAGTGCTTGTCTTTTATTCATCATTCAACTTCTAACATGGAGTGAGCGTCTTTTCTATGCTTTCACAAATTGTCCTACTCCTTTTATTTATTTTTTTTTTAATTTTTTTTTTCAATGTTTATTTATTTTTGGGACAGAGAGAGACAGAGCATGAACGGGGGAGGGGCAGAGAGAGAGGGAGACACAGAATCGGAAACAGGCTCCAGGCTCTGAGCCATCAGCCCAGAGCCTGACGCGGGGCTCGAACTCCCGGACCGTGAGATCGTGACCTGGCTGAAGTCGGACGCTTAACCGACTGCGCCACCCAGGCGCCCCTGTCCTACTCCTTTTAAATTTGGATCGGCTTCCCATATTTTATCGTTCGTGCTTTCGATGCTGTGAAATGGCTCCCAGAGTTCCTTTAATGTAAGTGGGTTTCTTTTCCAGCGTCACACCCTCTGGGACAGCTTCGCCCTTTTCGTCACAACCACCGTCCTTGCTCATGGCAATAAATTCGCCTTCGCTGCATTCCTCTGGCCAGTCTCAAGTGAAGGCAGTGTTCGTATTCCCATAGTCAGCTACTTCCTCTGTCGCTCCATTTACATTGGATTTTCATTTCACTTCCAGCATAATCGCTTGCTGCTTCTTTGCTGCACTTTGCATCTTTGGCCAGTTCCCTCATTCAGTCATCCTTGTTTATAAAATGTTATGACTTCATCAAGCAGGGGGAAAGGGGCATAGCACAACTACATGCTTTGCTGTCTGTACATGAGCTGAAGAGCATCGACTTAGTGATCAATTACCAACAGGCTTTGAAAGACATAATATGATGTATATAGTGATTTTTGGATTGAAGAAGCTAATAACAAAAGTATGTACTTTGTGCAATGATTCACAGTTAACATGCCATGGCAACTGACATTTAAACCAGGTTGTGGGGGGACTGATGTCTAGCTAAGCCATGGTAAACTGAAATTTGTGCATATCAGACCCATGCAGAATGAGAACTGCCTATATACAAATGTTTAAAAAAAATTTTTTAATGTTTACTTATTTTTGAGAGAGAGACAGAGTGTGAGTGGGGGAGGAGCAGAGAGGGAGGGAGACACAGAATCCGAAGCAGGCTCCAGGCTCTGAGCTGTCAGCACAGAGCCCGACGGGGGCTCGAACTCACGAACCGCGAGATCATGACCCGAATGAAGTCGGACACCTACCCACCGAGCCACCCAGGCGCCCCTATATACAAATGTTTAAAGGATCTGAAGCCACTGGTGAAAATAGCTGGGTGGGCAGCGTTCGGCATGGTCCGATCGAATTTCCTACAATCATGGACATTTTCTAAATCTGTGATGCACAATATGGTAGCAAATAGCCATATGTGGCCCTTGTGTATTTCCACTGTAGCCAGATGACTAAGCAACTGAATCTTTAAGTTAATATAATTTAATTAACTTAAAATGTAAAACCCACCTGTGCCTACTGACACATGTAAGTCTAGTGGGCCAGCAGGCAAAGAAGAGAAAAAAATAAACACAAAATTGACAGACTGCAGTAAGTTCTAAGAGGGAATTTGATAGGCTGCTGAGAAAGGGACTATATCTAAGTCAGGACTTTGTCTAGATTTGGAATGAAGGAGCCAATTCTGATCAGTTAGTACACGACACCCATTGCACACAGGCCCTGCTAAAGATATTTCAATGGTATATGCAGGGCCCCTGGGTGGCTCAGTCAGTTGAGCGTCCGACTTTGGCTCAGGTCATGATCTTGTGGTTCGTGGGTTTGAGCCCCATGTCGGGCTCTGTGCTGACAGCTCAGAGCCTGGAGCCTGTTTCAGATTCTGTGTCTCCCTCTCTCTCTGCCCCTGCCCTGTTCATGCTCTCTCTCAAAAATAAACATTAAAAACAAAACTCTAATGGTATATGCGATACAGTAGCAAATACTCTCCCTCATTAGACCACAAGTTCTGACTTACTCAAATCTTTCCCTCAGCTCCAGGTAAGTCCTAGGTCAAAAGATAACCGAGTACTCCCTGAATAATGTGCGCATGCATGCACGCTCACACACACACACACACACACACACACACACAGACACACTTGTTCTTAGCCTTTGGGTGCCTTAGATGATGATGTGTGATTTGCACGAATAACTATTTCTTCCCCAAGATCTGAAAATCTGCTGTAGAATTTTGAGTGCAAATTAGTTCGTGAATGATTGACAAATGCACAGGGGTGTGGGAAGTGTGGTGGCAAATATTGACCTAATAGCCAGCAGAAGCAATCTGTTCCCTAAAACATGTCCTTCCCAGCATAGTCTTACTCCACACTAGCCCTTAGCCCACAGCTGGAACTTTCCTCTGCTTTTCCTCATCTTTCTACCAGTTCTTGGGCCCAAGTTGTTTCTTGGTTGGGTTCCAAGCCTGCACCCAAGTCCACTCAGATGTGACCCAAAATGTTCTGCAGTCTAAAATATACATAGGGTAAGGAATAAAGGAAGATGCACACTCAGAGCTTGATGAAAGCCAATTTAAATTTTTTTCAATGTTTATTTTTGAGAGAGAGAGGCAGATCGTGAGCAGGGGAGGGCCAGAGAGAGAGGGAGACACAGAATCTGAAGCAGGCTCCAGGCTCCGAGCTGTCAGCACAGAGCCCAGTAGGGGGCTTGAACTCATGAGCTGTGAGATCATGACCTGAGCCAAAGTCACCCAACCGACTGAGCCACTCAGGCACCCCAAAGCCAATTTAAATTTAATCTCCACTATACATTATTTCCTCCCCTTTCTTTCCTCTCTTTATCTTTCCCCACACTCCCCACCTCACCCCTCTATAATAGTTTTGTATTGCTGTGTAACAAGTTAATACAAACTTAATGGTACATTTATTATCTCACAGTTTCTGGAGGTCAGGAGTCTGGGAACAGCGTACCTGGGTCATCTGCTCAGGGTCTCACAAAGTTGCAAAGTTTGGGCTGGGTTGCATTCTCATCTGAAGACTCAGCTGGGGGTGAATCTGCTTCCAAGCTCATTCAGATTGTTAAAATAATTCAATTTCTTTCAGCTATAGGGCTGGCAAGTAGACCTGGTGTTTTACTGCTGGAGGCTGGAGGCTGCCCTTGGGTCATAGAAGCTGCCCACAGTTCCTTCCTACAGGGCATCTCCAACATGGCTGCTTATTTTATCAAGCCCACAAGGAGAAACTCTGACCTCAGGGAGGGTCCAGCCCCTCTTTTATGAGTTTTCACCTGATTAAGTCAGGCCAACTCAGGATAATGTCTCTTTTGATTATCTCAAAATCAACTGACTTGGGGGGTGCCTGGCTATCTCAGTTGCTGGGGCATGCAACTCTTGGTCTCAGGGTTGTGGGTTCGAGTGCCATGTTGGGTGTAGGGATTACTTAAAAATAAAATCTTTAAGGGGCACCTGGGTGGCTCAGTCGGTTAAGCATCCGACTTCAGCTCAGGTCATGATCTCATAGTTCATGAGTTTGAGCCCCACGTTGGGCTCTGTGTTGACAGCACGGAGCCTACGTTGGATCCTCTCCCTCTCTCTCTGCCTCTCCCCTGATTGCTCACTCTCTTTCTCTCAAAACTAAACGTTAAAAAATAAAACTAAAATAAAATCTTTAAAACAAAAAATTAACTGGGGCGCCTGGGTGGCTCAGTCGGTTGAGCGTCTGACTTCCGCTCAGGTCATGATCTCAAGGTCTGTGAGTTCAAGCCCTGCATCGGGCTCTGTGCTGACAGCTCAGAGCCTGGAGCCTGCTTCAGTTTCTGTGTCTCCCTCTCTCTCTCTGTCCCTCCTCAGCTTGTACTCTGTCTCTCGAAAATAAACATTAAAATTAAAAAAAAAAAATTAACTGAGTTGGGACCCTAAGTACATCTCCAACATTACTTCACTGTTACCACATTCTGTTGCTTAGAAGCATGTCACAGATTCTGCCCACACTCAGGAGGAGAGGGCTGCACAGGGCGTGAACACTAGGAGGCAGGAATCATGAGGGACCGCCTTAGGTTCTGTCCGCCATGCCCTCTAAGGCTCTTCCCTCAGCTACAAACTCAACAGATCACATATTCCTCTGGACAGAAAAGTGTAGACACTTGAAATACAGACTTGAAAGTCTTTCAGGACCCGCAGCCCTCGGTCTTCTCGGCCCTGGCCCAGGACCATCCTCAAGACATATTTCCCTGTTCATGTGCCAAGTTGCTCTGGGGCTGCAAACGCCAATAATTATGATGTACTGACCTGTGCAGGTCAGAATTTTATTAGTGCTCAGTCCATAGGTAAGCTTTTTGTGGCAATATGCCTTTTTTCATCGCGCTCATTTAGAGTCAAGTTATGACTTCAAGATCAGGTTAGATCATATAATTCAACCGGCAGATGAATTATTAAAGATGCTGAACTTTAACCAGTGTAACCATGCCTTTCTCAAGTATTTATGAGAAGGGAAATGAGTTGACTCAGACTCCTTGCTCCTATGTTTTTCAGCTGGGAGTGGAGCCCAATCATTCCAGTTCAACTCTCCACCATGACCCCCACTCGGAACTCCTGGTCAGAGTACCCTGAAAGGATGCTGCTTCCTCCATGTGGGTTCCAGCAGAGATGAATCCAGAACAGGGCCCGTTTCTTTCTAGATTCTGTGATCCTTCTTTTTCTCCCTTTATTTCCCAAAGCTATACTGTTGAATCAGACTTTACTGAAGTCCTCCTTTAGTACTCCCTGGATTTCTGAGAAGGGAGCAACAAGGTGCGCACACACACACACACACACACACACACACACTGGATCACAAGGTATACTCAATATGACCGAGATGGTGGCACCTGTCTACACTCCCACAGGGCATTGGTTGACGTCCCAACAGTGTGCATTATCCAGCCTTCTGACTTTGCCTATTTGATGGATTAATATTTCTTTGTTTTAATTTGCATTCACTGATTGATAAAGGGTTTGAGCTCCTCTTCGTATGGTTGTTGACCATTCGGGTTCCTTTTCCTCTAATTGCCTTTTTGTGTCTTTTGCCCAATTTGCAATTAAGTTTTCGATATTTCTATGTTGATTTCCAGATTTTTTTATGTATTTATGTATAAGGCCCTCGTTGGTTTGGGACACTGCAAATACCTTTTCCCAATCCATCATTTGTAATCTTTGTCCATAGCTTCCTTTCAAAAACAGAAAGCCTTCGTATGGAAGTAACCAATACGATTCTTTAATCGTATGATGTGTGTCTTAAGGGTTCTGTTTAAAAGTCCTTCCTCAGTCCCTTATGGGAAATGTATTTTTCCATCCTCTTCTATTTACTTTATGGTTCACCATTCATATTTAGGTCTTTAATCCATTTGAAATTCACCTTTTCATATGATGTCAGGTAGAAATCTACTTTTACTTTTCTCCATAGATGTAGACCATTTCCTCAACATCAAATCGCTGCTCAGATCCTGGGGGACAAGCAGCATATGTTGGGGCTCAGATGGCAAAGTGTGGACAGGTTGGGGATGGTGATTGGTATCACTTATAAGTTATACACATTCTGCCTCTGGTTTACTTGGGACTCTTTGGAGGGAACACCTTTGGCCACGACACAGGGAGCAGATCACAAAGGGGATGAACCGAAGCAGAAGAACATGGCGGATGTTACACGTTCTGGGCAGAACTGTTCGTCAACGCATGTGAGGTACCATCACGAACTCCCAGGAGAAACTGGGTGAGACATTAACAGCAAAGAAAAGCCCTGCATTACGAGGTAGGCACAAGACCAACCAAGCCATGGTTTATTGCTATGAAGTCGATCCCTTCCATAACCACACAGTTGATGGGATCAGGGAAATAGAACAATGTACGTAAATTGCATTCTCTACTGTGTGGTGGGGTGAAGCTACCGTTTATTTTCAGGTTCATTAAATAAGAATTACATTCCTGGGAGTAAATTGCAGTTTGAAAAGAAAAAAATTTTATTCTTGAAACCAAAGCTGTATATGTCCCCTATTCACGTTGTTATGAGTGAAAGATGACTCTGTATTTTAGAATTATTTTTCTATTACACAATATTTATACTGTTAAAGGCAAATGGATATGAAACAAGACATTATAATTATAACATTTAATCATGTTAAAATATCACTAAATCACACGTGAATGTGTCTTAAATAAAATAGCATAATGGAAAAAGTAAATTCGGGAAGACATCTTTATCTGCCTTTGAGAATATAGAACAGAATAAGGGCAGAAGTATAATAATTGATTTTTTTGACAAATACTTCTTGAATTTGTAACTATAATTTTAAGTGACCTTTTTTCAAGGAAAATAACTCTCCATCTTGAAGTGCTTTCTCTGCTTTGTCCAACTAATGAAGTCCTATTTGTTTTTCAAATCACACCGCAGAGGTCACCTCCCCAGACAGCCCTCTGTGATTGGCCCTCCAACCCTTCTCCAGAGCTAACAACTCCTCTCCTGAGCTCCTGGTGTGGTGTTAATGCTTCACTGCAATCCTCACACAGTATGATTTGTTTTGGTTTCGTTTTTAATCTGTTTAATCTTACTCATATTTTATTCCTGGTGCTTAGAACAATACAGCACGCACCATATAAATGGGTTTTCTTGGGGTGGGGGGGGGGGAGCCTCACTGCCTCAGTCAGCAAAGCATGTGACTCTTGATCTTGGGGTCGTGAGTTCGAGCCCCATATTGGGTGGAGATTAAAGAAATGAAAAAATAAATGTCTTTCAAAAAAATTGAACCGAAATGCCAAGGACTTTCTTTACGTATTGACATAAACTTGAACGTGCCTATGAATCACCTGGGCATTCGTTAACGTGCAGAAAATGACTGGGGCGGTCTGGGGCAAGCCTGAGAGTCTGCATTTCTAATAAGCTGCCACGTGATACAATGTTTTTGAGCCACCGGCCAAGACACGAAGTTGCAGGAATCTAGTCCCCACTGCCAATCACATGCATGAAACATATTTACAACAGGTGGACGGCTGATCAAGAGGCAAACGAATGTAAAAGTTGACTTTTCGAATGTAAAAGTTGACTTTGTCGAAGACGGTGGTTCACAAACCAGCTCCACCAGCATCACCTGGAGGGCTTGTTAGAGCTCACAGGTGGCTGGGCTCAGCACCCAGTGCTCCCGATGCAGTAAGTCTGGGCCGGGCTCGGGAACTTGCATTTCCAAAGGGTTCTCAGATGAGGTTGTCGCTGCTGGTCCAGGGACCACACTTTGAGAACCTTTGCTCTACAAGTCACTTCGAAGCCATCGTAATCAATGGCCAACTCATCCATAATCGTCAGAATCCAATCACTCGCGCAGCTGATATTAGAGGACCAGATCGGAGCGTCTCAGAACCGTGTGTCACGTGACAATGAGTCGGTGGCCCGTGATATTAGAGATCCGTCCGCACTTGGCTTCCGGTGCCAGCTTCCAGGTCTGAGTCTTGAACCTGTGACTTCCATCCCCTTGGGAGATTCCGAACCTCCCCAAGCCTCAATTTCTCCGTGTCCTTGAACACTTAGCTGCGCAGCCCTGCCCTGCCCACCTACCAGAACTCCCCGAGACCATTCCGACCTTCCAGCTCCCTGGCCCTTTGGCCTCTCTTCTCCAGTAGTACCACGGCGGGTCTTTATCTCTGGCGCGACCAAGAGACTCTGAGTCCCTTGAGGGCAGAGATGAGTTTTATTTTTATTTATTCTCAAGCATCTAGAGATACCCCTGGCAAAGAGCAGGTCCTCGTTAAATGTTTGCTATTGAATGAATAAAAGTAATAAACCCTGGGCTCCAAATGGCCCTTTAGGCCCTGGCTTTATGCTAATTCTCTAATTTTAGCTGCTTTGAAGTATGGCTAGAATGGAATGCCCCACCAAGTAGCGCTGGTAATGAGAGACTCATAATTCAATGCTGAATACGACTCTCCTGAGACGGATCCGTGGTTGCCGAGCCATAAATGATTTTTTTTTAATTTTCAGATTTAATGATACATAGAATTATTTTTGCAGGCAAGTATTTTTACGGCTGCTCTTCATCACAAGCTTTATTAAGAAAAGTTTTCCTATAGGGCCCTGCTTTTATAAATAAACTGGGGCTTTTAGTAGTGTAAAAGTTTGCATTAATAAGAGAAATCCTTTTGCACTTAGGTGTTTGTTGTTTAGGTTTTCGAAGTTATTTTTTAGTTAGTTACAGACATGTTCCTGGTGAATAGAGTGATAAATCCGGATTTCTCTCCCCGCCCTGCCACGTCCCAGCTGTGACTTTGGGTGAGGCCCCTGGGTTTTCTTGTCTCTACGACGGGGATAAAGCAGCTGGTGTGTATAAGTCCGATACGATTGCAAAGCCCCTTGTTTATGACAAAAATGGAGCTGTTTTTCTGAGTGAAGCTGTTTTGCTAGAAGAGGGATGTCAGCTGAGACAAGGCTGGCGTCACCTTGTCACCCACCTTGTCACCTCCTCCGCGGGCGGTTGGGAAGCGCTCAGGACCTCAGCCCTGGAGGGGCCCCGCTGGGGCTCGGTCTGGGCCAGGCCTCACTTCTAGATCTAGAAAGCTCTCCAAAGACCTTGGGGCATTAGCTCCTGCTGCTGTAAAGGCGACTGTTACAGGCAGTGGCAAAAGCCGGGCAGCGATCTTCTCGCTGTCACCACCGGGGCCTCGATCCCTAGCAACGCGCTCTAGCAACGGGGGCTGGACGGCCAGCTCTGGGTTACCCCCCAGCCCCCCAGCCCCACCCCCACCCCCCACCCCCCGCCGGCTCTGCTACCAAGTCGGATAAGGGAACAACGCAACTGGAATTTGAACTTTATTCCTTTCATCTCCTCTTGGCTGGAACAATGGTGTGATTAATCTGTTGGTGGTTTGGAGTATGTTATTTCTTTATTGGCTTATTAAGAGACATTATGCTGTATGCTATTGGCTTCTGAAATTCCCGCAGTAAACCTGTGTGAAATAAATTACTGGCAAAGGCAAACTCCGTCTCTGAGCGTGAATTTGCTTCCCGAAACAAAACAACCGCTCCTACCATATGGCTTTCATAAGAAATACATGAGTTAATGGGTGTCTTTAGAAGAGCGTCTGGCTTATAAGTCCTAATAAATGTTCGCTATTATTATTTTAAGATTGAGCAAAACAAGCACATTTGAAGGAAGGTGTGGGCTTTCTAACCGTAGCCACAGGCGATATTCGCCCCCACCCGGATCCCCCACCCGGATCACGAGCCCGGAGCGGGTCTTGTTTGGGTAGTTGCCCCGAGTGCTCCCAAAGTTGAGCCTCCCCTCCATCATTCAGCTGGTGGAGTCTCTCCTTTTGTTCACGGCTTCAGACACAGTGCTTCTCCAAGTCCGGTTTTTCCCAACTCTCTCTGTCTTAGGGGTTCATGAGATCTGCACCTCCATGTTCGTGGCAGCCCTGTTCACAATAGCCAAGACGTGGAAACGACCTAAGTGTCCACCGACAGATGACTGGATAAAGAAAATGCAGTATATGTGCGTGTGTGTGTATATGTATGTATATAAATGATGCACACACACACACACTGGAATATTGTTCAGCCACAAAAAAGAAGGAAGTCCTGCCCCATCCAACATGGATGAGTCTGGAGGACATTTGCTAAGTGAAATAAGCCAATCACAGAAGGAGAAAAAACGGCATGATTCTACTTATATGAGGACTCTAAAATAGTCAAACTCACAGAAGCACAGGGTAGAACGGTGATTGCCAGGAGCTGGGGGAAGGGCAAATGGGCAGTTTTGCAAGAAGTAAAGAGTTTCAGTTATGCAAGATGAGTAAGTCCTAGAGATCTGCTGTACTGTGCACTTGAAAATTTAAGAAGGCGGTTCTCATGTTGTGCCCTCACCACAATTTTGAAAAATGATCCATTAGGCTTATACAGTGTTTTGATTTACGAAGGGCGTTCTCAATTGTCCTCTTTTAGTCTCCCAAACAATTGTTATCTCTCTTTCACGCCAAGGAAATGATCTATAAAGAGGCAGAGAGGTTGAAGGATGTGCTCAGGGGTCTATGAAGAGGGAAGGATGGGAGGCAGAAATGGGGCTCTGGTCTATGACTCAGAGTCCTGAGCTCACATCCCAAAACCACCCTGCGTTACAGCACAAGTCATGACCTGTGGACATATCAGGGCTGTAAACTCATCTGTTTTCCAACATAAAGATTCAGATATTGACTAATAGCCCTCATTGGAATCCACCAAAACTTCCTCTGCTATTCCCTTTGCTCACTGTATAGTAGAGGTTGCTACCCACGGGAAGTATCACCATTCAGGGGTAGGGGCAGGTGGGGAGAGAGGAGAGAAAAATCAGGAAGCCAGGCTGGGCAGAACAGAACTAAGGATTAAAGGGGGTGGTTTCAGTTACCCTAATAGTCTGAGCCCCATGAGTTAAGGACAAGTAGGTAGTCGTAATAGCCCACAGGATGGGACTTTGGCCACACTCAGAAGCTTGGGCGGGGTTGGCTTCTGTCCTTAGGCACACTGCCTCCTGTGGCTGTGTGGCCTAAGGCCAGGAGCACTTGCCCAAAAGCGCACCAGCAGGCAAAGGCAGGAAAACCAGCTAGAAGCCCAGGTTGCCTGAAAATGCCCTATCAGGAAGCCGGAACTATTTTCCAGAGTCAAGGTGTTGCCATGGTAGATAATGGAGGTAATGAAGAAAAGGTGAAGTTAATGGCAAACCAGGGATAGAAGCCCCGGAGGGTGTCGTGATAATGCAGCAGCCTGGCCCATAGGCTAAACACTCAGCACCTGGGAAATCTCGGGCGAGCCTTCTGGGTGAGGAGAGACGCTTGGCCCTGTTGCCCCAATGGGCGACCTCCAGGAACAGAAGGGCCCGGGTGACCTGTCGCTGACCACAGCTACACGAGAGAACCCAGCTGCCACCGTGCCCAGCCTACAGAGCAAACCCAAAGAACCGTGAGGTAAGTAAATGGCCGTTGCATTAAGGCACCAAGTGCCTTTGGGTGTTTGGTCCACGGCAACTGGTAACGGATCCAGGGAACAATTATGGCAATTCAAATATGGACTAGATATCATATGGTACCGGGACCTTATTAACTTTCCTAAGTGTGGTAAGTTATTATGATTATATACAAAATATATCCTTATTTTTAGGAGCTACAGGAGTGATATGTGATAACACCTGCAGCTTTCAAGAGATTCAGCAAAAAATATAGGTCGCTTGATAAGTAGAGCCAACATGGTAAAATGTCGTCAATTGTTGAATCTAAGTGATGGCTAGGGTGACTGTTGCATAATTCTTTTTCAACTTTGTTATATATTTGAAAATTTTCACAGTAGGAAGTTGGAAAATAAACTGTTGAAAAATCACCCATATTCCACACTAAACACATATTTAGAATGAAATCGTTTTTACAATTGGCTTTTGAAGTTGGTTATGAGTAATCATTCAATTACCCTTTGCTTATAATGTCTTGCCTCTTTTCATAAACACTCAGGAATGTCATGGGGAAGAAAATCTAATTTATGAGTTGTTTTCAAATGCACGGAAATTTCTACAAAATTTTTGAATTTTTGCGCACCAAATTTGTTTACCAAATTTAACAAGGTGGCATATTAAATCTCGCAGCCATTTAATAGAATGCTTATTAGTTGATATTTTTTTAATTTGAGAGAGAGCAAGCAAGGAAGAGAGAGCGGGGGAGAGTGAGTGGGGGAGGAGCAGAAGAAGGAGAGAGAGTGAGAGGGAGAAAGGGAGAGAGAGACAGAGAGAGAGAGAGAGAGAATCTTAAGCAGGCTCCACACACAGCACAGAGCTCAACACGGGGCTCGATCCCATGACCGTGAGATCATGACCTGGGCTGAAATCAAGAGTCAGACACTCAACTGACTGAGCCACCCAGGCGCCCCTATTAATTGACTTGACTTGGCAGTTTTATTTGTCCATTTGGGAGCCGGTCATTTTCCTCAGCCCTAGAAGGCTTATCATGGGCTGTGTATGAATAGTGGGTAAAGGACATGGCCATCAGCTCTGTTCCTTAATCACCTGTGAGAAGAAGCCAACTACTTCTGTTGACAGAGGCCGTAGAGAGAGTCATTTCGTGTCACGGACCAGGGAACCCTGGAACTGTGCTCATGGGATCCAGACAGACCTGAGTTCAAATCCTAGGTATGCTATTTTCCGGGAAGCCTCTTAACCACTCCGAGCCCCACCCAGACTGAGGTTTAAAATGGAGTTAATAATGACTATGTGACTAGATTGTCATGGTGACAGACTGAGAGAATCGCCTGTGAGGGCCTTGTGCGTCAGTTCTTGAGCCGCCATGGTTTTATTTCCTTGAAATCAAATGAGTGCGGAGAAGGAAGACATCTGTTGGGGTTTTCCGCTCAGCCCGCATGGGTCTTGGTGGGCTTGGGATGGAACCCTACAGGAGGGTGTGCAGCGGCACCTTCCAGATCAGCACAGTCCAACCCAGCAGGAAGGGGGGCCAGCCCCCCGGGGAAGCCTCAATAAATGGCTGCCAAATAAATTAATGGGACTTGGCACTACAATCTACACTCCTTGGAGGAGTATTGCATTTGGGGGATGGTCCGGAGGCAAGAGCTGGGATGTTGCTAGCAGAAGGAGCGAGAACACAGCCACTTAATTAACCCCGTCACCGCTAGGGTTGCCATTAGTCCAGATGATATCTATGTGCAAATTAGATAAAGGTACACCTTCCCGGAGACGCTCTACCTTACACGTTGGAAAATTGCTGAAATACATTGAATCTTTTTTAGGCCAACACAATTTATTATTGTCTGCTAGGAAATTGTCATAATAAATACACAAATTAATTATACCTACCTTGTGAACTATGGGTAGACATGTTATTTACTTGTCTATGGCAATACCGTGGAATTCACATCATCTCTTCCCTGAGCAGCTGGGAAAGTATAAAGTGTCAGTAAAATGTAAGAGACGGATGGGACTAAACTCAGAAGAAAGGAAAAGCAGAATCGATAAAAATATACATACCCTCTCTCTCTCTCTCTCTCTCTCATAAAACGTTTCCTTCTCAGACCTTTTTGGGCACAGACCAGCATTTGTTCCTGGTTTTATTTTTGACCTTCCTGAAAAAAAAAATACATTTTAGTTTTCATTCCTTTTTTTTTTTAATGTTTATTTATGTTTGGAAGAGACAGAGGGCGAGCAGGGGAGGGGCAAAGAGAAGAGGGAGACAGAGCCTGATGCGGGGCTCGAACCCACAAGCCATGAGATCATGACCTGAGCTGATGTCAGCCACTTAACCGACTGAGCCACCCAGGCGCTCCATTCATTTTTCTTCCTATGGAGCTGTGACCATTCCCAAAAGATGACAGAAAGCAGCCTAGCTGAATTCAGCAGTCTCCCAATGTGACCCAACCCCACGATCACTTGGGAAGCCATCGGGGAAAAAAAAGTAACACAGAAAGAAGTAACACAGACCCAAGCTTCTCACTAGCTTTGGGATGCATTGATCTAAGTAAACAGTCGAGTAGGAAAAGATAAGACGGTGATGTCACCTGGAGGCCCTGAGCGCCTTCCTCACGCAACTCCCCTTCCATTTCCTCTCCAGAACCAGCTGGGCTGCCTACAGAGTCTGGTGGCACCTAGAGCCTCAGCCGGGACAGGGATCTCTAAGCTAGGGGTCTGCAAAATGTGGTGCCAACACTCCAGGAGTCATACAAGACCGTTCACTGGGGTGCAAGAAGAAAACCGTATTTATACTTTCTCATCTTCTAGTGTATTGTACACTTGCTATATTAAGTGATTTATTTGTTTATTTTTAGTTTTTGTTAGAGAGAGCATGCACGAGCGGGGGAGAGGGGCAGAGGGAGAGAGAATCCTTAGCAGGCTCCGTGGCCAGCGCAGAGCCTGACTCGGGGCTTGAGCCCACGACCTTGAGATCTTGAGATCGTGACGTGAGCTGAAATCAAGAGCCAGATGCTCAAGCAACTGAGCCACCCAGGTGCCTCCCGTGATCCATGTATTTAATTTATAAGTAAATGCATGTCATATTTTTGACTTGTGAATGGAATGGCACATGTATGTAATTCCTAAGTGAGCACATTGATGTACGTAAGTATGTATGCGTTTCTGAGGATGCTGAAATTGTTTTTACAAAGGGAGCTAGTACCTGCCATCCCAGAGGAAATGATGATCACAGGACTTTGTTTTCCAGTGAACCAGGAGACAAAAGACAGAGCTACCTGGCCCCAAATTAGAACCCTACGTATCCCTGGGGAGGAAGTGTGTTAAGGTTTTCAGAGAAAGAGAACCAATAGAATGTGTACATATGCAGAAAGAGACTTAGGATAGGGAATTGGCTCATGCGATTACAGAAGCTGGCCCACGTCCGGGGGGGAGCCCAACCTCCAGGAGGCTGCTATCGAGCCAGGAAGATCCAATGTCCCAGTTTGGCCCGCAAACAGGAGAATCCTCTTAACCAGGGGCGGGTTCAGCCTTTTGTTCTGTTCAGCCCTTCAACTGATTTGGTTGAGGCCCTCCCATGCTAGGGAGGGCAATCTGCTTTCCTCAGTCTACTCATTTAAATGCTTACCCTCACAGAAACACCCAAAATCGTGTTTGACCAAATGTCTGGGCAGCCATGGCCCAGTCAAGCGGGCACATAAAGCTAGCCACCCTAGGGTGCTGCAGGCATGTACTGGACCCTCCCCATGGAGTCACTTCCAGTTACCACCCCTGTTCCCCAACACCACCTTCAAACTTCTGCATCGTCATTTTTAGCTGCTCCTCCTCTTTGCGCTGCTCCCCAAGGGGCCACGCTGCCCCCTCTCCCTGAAGAGGGAGACCGGAGAGAACTTCTCCATAAACATTGGGTTAAGTTTTCAAGTCACCCAGAGCTTTGGTTTAGCTCAGAGCAAGCTTTGCAGACATTTCACGCAGATTCTCTTTCTCAGGAACAGAAGGCGCAAAATACGTTCTAATGAAAAATGTAGAAGTGATAATAGGAACGAAATCTTCTGAAGTTGCTGACGCATGAATCCTTTCCAAGACGTGTGTTACCTGCCTCTGTGAGTATTAACCTAGGCGGGCCCACTGGCTCTTTCTTCTGCCAAAGCCTTCCTCCCCCAAGAGCTTACCTGAGGGTCCACCTTACCCCATCGGTGGGGGGACTGAGTCTTGCCACCCCCGGGGTGGGGGAGGGGGGAGATACCAACAGGATCACATGACGGCAGAAGGCGACCTCTCAGCAAATAGAGCCCAGTAACCCCAGAGAGGGAGACCAAAAGCCCTAGGTGAGGTAGCCTCTAGCGAACGACATTAAATGGAAGAGGCATCTGACCTCTAACTGAAAAACAGAATCAAAGGGAAGACTTAGAGAAATGTGATTTCAGCGTCAGAAAAAGATTTTCTGGAGCTAAAGTCAGACGCAACAAATGATTTCTAAGTTTTAAAAAGAGAACGTGTGGGTGTTGTTCGCTGGCCTATGTTCCTGCTCATTACACGCTTACACAAATATTCAGTGGATAAATGAATAAAAGTCAATAGGTAAAACAGAAGAGGCAAGGGGAACCAACCAGAAGAGAATCAGTAGCCTCCGAGGAGACCAAAGATGCCAAAACAATGAAGGAAACGAAAATCAAAATCCCAAGGAGATACCACTTCGCACCCAGTAGTTTGATGGCTATTATTTTAAAAACAACAACAAAAAAAAAATACAAAAAAAAACAAAAAACAAAGCAAAACCAAACATAACGAGTGTTGGCGAGGATGTGGAGAAAATGGAATCCTTCCGCGTTGCTGGAGGGAATGTGAAATGGTGCCGCCAATTTGGAAAGCAGTTTGATGGTTCCTCAAAAATTAAACATAGAGTCAGAAGACCCGGGATTCCCCTTCTGGGTTTACACCCAAAATAAACGAAGGTGAGGATTGGAGCAGGTGCAGAACAGCATTAGTCACAACAGTTCAAAGGTGGAAACGCCCCAAGTGTCCACCAACAGATGAATGTATAGCCCAAGTGTGGTCTATCCATACAATGGAATATTATTTAGCCTAAAAAAGAAAGGAAATCCCAACACATACTACAACATGGATGAGCCTTGAGGGTGTTATGCTCGTTGAAAGAAGCCAGACACCAAAGGGCAAATACTATATGATCCCGCTTAATGTGAGGTATCTAAAAATTTTTTAAGTAAACTCTGCATCCAACGTGGGGCTCAAAATCACAACCCTGAGATCGAGAGTCACATGCTCTACAGGCCAAGCCAGTCAGTCACCCCCCCCCTTTTCTTTAATATATGTTTTTTGTGAGGTATCTAAAAGAGTCAAATTCATAGAGATGGAAAGTACACTGGTGGTGGGGGCTGGAGAGTGAATTGTTTAATGGGCATAAAGTTCCAGTTTGGGACAATGAAAAAGTTCTGGAGGAAAAAAAATACCAAAGCAGAATTTAGGAGGAAGAAGGTAGGATACATGAAGACAAGAGGCTGGGGACTCTAGTATGTAAGTAACAGTTCTAGAAGTGGAAAGAGAACAAAAGGGAAGTGAATAATTAAAGAGATCATAAAAGCATGATTTTCCTGTTCTGAGGAAAGACAAGTCTGCAGACCGAAAGGGTCCACTGAGGTGCAGATAGGATTAATGAAAATCAAAGGCCCTTTCTTTTTTTTTTTTTTTTTTAACATTTTATTTATTTTTGAGACACAGAGAGACAGAGCATGAACAGGGGAGGGGTAGAGAGAGATGGAGACACAGAATCGGAAGCAGGCTCCAGGCTCCGAGCCATCAGCCCAGAGCCCGACGCAGGGCTCGAACTCACGGACCGCAAGATCGTGACCTGAGCTGAAGTCGGACACTCAACCGACTGAGCCTCAAAGGCCCTTTCTTAGCAACGTCTTGATAACATTCCTGAGTTCCATCCAGAGGCACAGAGACAATCTTAGGAGCATTGTTCAGACTAAAATTTGTACTTCAGTTACGAAGGCAGAAGAATCAGACAGCCATCAGATTTCTTATAAACAACATTTAAAATTAGAAGGATGTTAAATAACATCCATAAATGATGGGGCAAGAAAGAACTACAGTTGAAGAACCCAATAGCCAGCCAAGATGGCATTGAACTGCCAGGCTGACATATACATGGCAATAGGTATGCGATATATAAACAGCAAACGCACCGAGTGCTTACTGTGTTCTAGGTGCTCTATCAGCAGCATAGACAATACCCCTTTAAGCCTCCCAACGACCCGAGGGGTAAATACTTGTAGCATGATCCCAATATTACAGATGAGGAGATACACAAAGAAATGACGACAGATGTCTGCGATCACGCAACCCGGAAGCAGCAAAGCCCAAATTCAGATGCTGGTGTTCACACCCGTACATCGTTCTACCATTTCTAAAATTAGTTGTCTTCGGGGCGCCTGGGTGGCTCAGTCGGTTAAGCGTCCAACTTCGGCTCATGGTCCGTGAGTTCGAGCCCCGCGTCGGGCTCTGTGCTGACCGCGCAGAGCCTGGAGCCTGCTTCCGATTCTGTGTCTCCCTCTCTCTCTGACCCTCCCCCGTTCATGCTCTGTGTCTCTCTGTCTCAAAAATAAATAAACATTAAAAAATTAAAAAAAAATTAGTTGTCTTCATCACAGGTCGAGAAAGGGCAGGGGGAGAAAAGTGTGCGGGGTGGGGGCTTGGGGACAGAAGAGCGGCCGGCGGGAAAGAAGGCATATTGTAATACACATGGGGCACATCAAACACAAAATGCTATAAAACAGTTCGTTGCAAATATATAAAAATTGAAGGTACGTATTGAGAAGAAGTAGGAGGAGGTCACACGAGAACACAAATTTGATCTTGAACAGTCTGGGAGTCACTTTACTCTTGGATTTCTGTTATTTCCACAGAGGGTCTGTAATCGCGCGTTCAAAAAGGACAAGAGTTCTGACTTGGGGGACAAGACCGTCTGCCTTCTGATTCTCCTTCTAGTTACTTAGCCGTTGTGATTTGGGGCGGCTTTGGGGTGTTTCACTTTGAAGGAAAGGAGTTGGCGTCTCCAACCTCTGTCCCCATCAGTCATCAGCTGCGGCCGCCCCAGAGGGATGGGTGCTGTGACCTCTCCTGATGTGAAGTTGCCGTGGCTCCAGCAGCCCGTCAGTAGAGCTCACACGAGGTTGCTGGTGTAACTGGGGAGTTAGCTGCAACACTCACGGGGACTGGAGAAGTAGCCCGTGGAACCAGGAAAGTGTCTCCGAGGAAATTTGGGCAGAACACTGAGACATCTGTATGTTCTTTCTCTCCCTTCACCACAAACACAGAGGCGAGCAGTTGGAAGAGGGAGATCGGGGGATGGTAACGCTACCAAGAGACCTAGCGTGCTGGCCTTTGGCTTTAGAGGTTGAGACGCTGCTCAGGTTCCCGACGGAACATGCGTGTTTCCAGCGGAAAGTGGGAAAGGATGACAGCCAAAAGGTCTTCCCCGCCCGCTTCTGCGTTTTTGTAATTTCTTCATGTGGGAAGCGAAACTCCCAAGCAAACTTCCCCTTTCAGCTCATCAGCCAGAACCGGAAGAAATGCTCACCCCCCACCCCAAACCAGTCAGTGGCCAAAGGGAAGGAGATCCCCCATGCTGATTTAGACTAATCAGGAGTCATCCGCTGGTGCTGGGGCTGAGACTCCTTGTATCAGCAGTGCCGTGGCTGGTGGGTTGGCTGTCAGCAGTCCTTGCCGTTACCCTGTCCCCTAACTGAGACCATGGGACTAATGCGGGTGATGCCATCCGAGGGGAGAGCAGGTAGGAGTCGATTCAGTTTTATGCCCTAGTCTCAGGAGTCATGAAGCCTCACCCCTGCTATTGTTTGTTCAAAGTGAGCTGTATTCAATAGCTCTCAGCCAGAGCCAAGGTCAAGGATTTCCGGGTCTGTGTTAAACCTACCACACCAGGACAAGGATACAATTGCCCGGGAGCTCCCAGGCCAGGGATACAAGTTCCTTCAGTGCAGTTACAGGATAGAAAGGATCCCTCGAATAATCTACCCACAGAAGGAGTCCAGGCGCGCCCCCAACTGGAGAGGGGCAAGCTTCACTCAACTTCACCTCCCCCCAAGTCGCCCAGCTGATCAAAGAGAGGAAGAATTGGTCGTGTTTTTCCAGAAATTCATGTTTACCGTTCCCTCTGGGTTTCTCACATTGTCTAGCTGGCATCCCCATGCTACCAAATTTCCTGGAGCCCTACCCAAGCAGGTGCAAGCTACCGCATTATTCCTGGCGTTTATTGCAAACCCCAGCAATCCAAGGTCACCTCTGCAGACTGGTCTCTGCTAGCCGGCCCTGGCCTCAGGGCTGCCCACGGCCCTTCAGGCACCTTCTTATCTCAAATCTATACTCTGCCTGTTTCCAAAGGCTCTGAGGCTCCTCACGTGGGGTAACTAGACAATAAAGAGACCCAGTGACAAAGGATACCGAGAATTGTTGTGCAGCTCTAAGCTTCCAGGCAGGGACACCAAAAAGGCAGAGCTTGGTTTACATTTTTCTTTTTCTTTTCTTTTTTTTTTTTTTTTAATTCCTCTTCGGAAGCAAACTTTTTGCCGAAAGTAAGCTCGTTTATCACAACAGTCGACACACGTTTAACTACAGTTATGTAACAGTCGTTGGCTGTCTGCATGATGGATTCTTGAATTGACCCTTTATAAAGATTAAAGATACACTATGCCCATTAGCCTGTCTCTGCCAATATTATGTGTCTTAAGTGAGTCTTGCTTAGGTTCCTTCTCTGAAAAATTTATTGAGTATCTTCAGTATGTTAGACCCTGTGCCGGCTGCTAAAATAGCAGTCAGTTCATCCTGGAGCCCTCTAAGACAGTACCTCTCAAACTTGAGTGCATAAAGCGATCCCCTGGGGAGCTTGTTAAAACTCTGGGCCCATCTCTAGGGTTTCTGGTTTGCTAGGTCTGGATCGGGCCCAAGCATTTGCATTTCCAACATGTTCCCAGGTGATATTAATGCTGGGTCCAGGGCCCACACTTTGAGAACCATTTCTTTTTTTTTTTTTTTTAAGATTTTGTTTTTAGGTCCTCTCCACGCTAAACACGGGGCTCAAACTCACAACCCCAAGATCAAGAGTCGTACGCTCCACCGACTGAGGCAGCCAAGGTGCCCCGAGAACCACTACTCTGAAGTCACCTGTGAAGGTATGTATGCTAAGACGTGGTTTGAAGTTTGTTAAACACTTTGGATGTGAGATTTGAGAGAGAAGGAGTGGAAGAATGCACATGCATCCGAGGAAAATTAAAAGGCGGGCTTTGTTTCTAGCTACGTGGAAAATGAATTCACTTCATGAACAGTGTGGGAAATAGGGGGGCCCATTACAGGACGAGTGGTAGTTTTTCTCAGCCGAGAACTTGGGATCTTTTTAAAAAATGTATAAGGTCCTAAAGTTGCTGCCACACAGCATGGAAGAGAAGTATTTAGGCTGAAAATCGTTTGAAACATCTGTTTCCTTCGTAGCTTAGTCTGCACGAGAACCCCACTGCTGCCTCTAAGAATATTCTAGCTTTATGAACAATGTCACCTTGATGGACGTGTGGGGATGAATTAAGTGCAAAATGCACTTCTGCGGTCATTTAATGGGAGGTTAAAACATTCCAGTGCTTCCTTAGGACACATTCTCCAGGTAATTCTCACGGATCCATTATTTGCTATGCAGACCTCAAAGCAGTTCGTTGAAATACAGAGATTTGGTGCTAATTCAAAAATCTGTGAGTATATTTATGAAAATGCTTGAAATGGACTACTAGGGCGAATGTGACTCCTTTTCAAAGGACCCTGGGTACGTTTTGAAAAAAAATCACATTTTTGAATTTGCACTCTCTTTTGATCTCTGCTGAAACACACAAATATCAATTTAAGGACCAGGTTTCCAGCTAAAAACGGTGCATTAAAATTCAGCACTTTACTCGCTTCCGTTCCAAAGCCCCCTAGGCTAAGAATAGGGATTTTGTTTTCAGTTGTATTGAGATACAATTGACGTACAACGTTGTGTGAGTTTAAGGTGTGTGACACAATGATTTATGTCACCGCATTCCTTGGCTCTCTGACTCTCTCTCTCTCCTGCCTTCCTCTTTCATCTGTAAGGACCCTTGGGAATACACTGGGCCCACCTGGAGTGTCCCGGGTCATCTCTCCGTCTCAAGGTCCTTAGCCACATGTGCTGAGTGCCCTTTTGCTGTGTAAAAGTAACATATTCTCAGGCTCCAGAGCGGAGGGTGAGGACACCTTTGGGAGCCATTATTCTGCTTACCAGCCATGTCTCATCACTCTCAGTGAAACCCTCGGTTGACGAGCCCCACTCACTGGCACACGACTTTTGCTCCTCTCTTTGCCGCCGTGTCTTAAATATCAGCAGACAGTTTAGATACCTGAGCCTCGGTGTCCTCATCTCTGATAGCCCCTTCCACTTAGGATTATTAAGATTAAGTAAGTTAATATGTATGAAGTACTTGAAAGACTTCCTGCCAGACAGTAAGTGCTATAAAAATGTTAGGTTTATGGTTGGATATTATTATCATCAAAGGAAACCTTCTAATGTGAAAATTCAAGAACAAAGCAATCAGGCAGAGGGAAAAAACTGGGGGGAAAAGACTGCATAGGAAGATGAAAACACACACACAAAAATCTGCCATTAACATTTCCTCAGAGAGAAGAAAGAAATTGTATCCGGGGCACCTGGGTGGCTCAGTCACTTGAACGTCAGACTCTTGATTTCAGCTCAGGTCATGATCCCAGAATCGTACTGAGCCCCGTGTCGGGCTCCTCACTGAGTGTGGAGCCTGCATGAGATTCTCTCCCTCTGCCCCTCTCCCCTGCTCGCATGTGTACTTTTTCTCTCTCTAAAAATTTTAAAAAAAGAAAGAAAGAAATCCTATCTATGAAATGAGAACTGGACACTATCAAAATGAAGGGAAACAGCCAGAAAATAAGTGTGTGCTTTCAGAAATTCAAGATATCTAACATGAACACAGAAACCAAAAACTCAATAGAAGAAAACGCTGAGTAAATTTCACAGTAGAACAGGAAGGTAAAGACATGGAAAATAGAAATGATGTAAAAAGCATCTCTCCACGAGGTCCAACAGATGAGGTCAAAGAGATGCTCACAGAAGCTTCGAGAGGAAAAGTGGGGGTAGAAACAACCTCATGCCAAAGATCAGAAGTTGAAATGCTTGGAGCTTCTCAAGAGAAACCACAAAAGCTGGAAGAACTAAGCAGTCCCCCCTTATCCGCAGTTTCGCTATCCGCGGTCCGGGTTACCCAAAGTCAACTACGCTCTGGAAGCAGATCCTCCTCCTTCTGATCCATCGGCAGAAGGTCAACAGTAGCCTAAGACTGCGTCCCAGCGCCCGCGACATTCACCTGGCTTCATCGCCTCACGCAGTTGTTTTATTATGTCACCTCATCACAAGGAAAAGGGTGAGTACAGCGCGTTCACGGGAATGTGCTTTCGTTACAGTATATTGTTAAAATTGTTCCATTTTATTATTCTTGCTGCTCATCTCTTACTGTGCCTAACTTAGAAATTAAACTCTATCCAGGTATGTATGCATAGGACAAAACAAAGCGCGTCTAGCGTTCGGTACTCGCTGTGGTGTCAGGCATCCACCAGAGGTCTTGGAACGAATCCCCTGTGGATAAAGGGGAACTACTGTTTCAGGAACGAAGCCTTGCAAATGTTGGGAGAAAACAATTGCCAATTAACAGTTCTGCAGCCAGCCAAGTTTGGAGTTAAGTGTGAATGATGTATGCTGAAGACATTTTCAGACTGGCAGAACCGCAAAAACTTCTTTCCTATGCGTTATTTCTCAGGAAGTTACTGGAAGACAGGCTCCCACCGCCCCCCGCCCCCCCGCTCCAACTGAGGGAGTGGGTCCCAAAGAAAGAAAGAAAGAAAGATGGGTCCAGGAAAATTCTGGAACTGGCGATAAAGGTGCGGCTAGTAGCAGGAGG
The DNA here is from genome assembly GCF_018350155.1 of Leopardus geoffroyi. Lineage (NCBI taxonomy): Eukaryota > Metazoa > Chordata > Mammalia > Carnivora > Felidae > Leopardus > Leopardus geoffroyi. The sequence continues at coordinate 9,606,777 of NC_059343.1, forward strand.
ACTGGGCTCAAGGGAAAAGCAAACATATCTTAAAACAAGGTTTTACAATACGTTGTAAATAACGCAACAGAGAAAACCCTCTGGAGCGGGGGTCTCATACTTGCACGCAAATTGCCTGGAGGGTCTGTTGAAGCAGCCCACCCTTCCTGGGCAGTAATCGTTCTGTGTATATGTTGTGGAGAGATTCGGAGGTTCATTGGGGGAAGAAATGGCAAGGTTGAAAGTGGTTGTATCTGCATAAGAAACGCTGGTACAGGAAACTCTGATAATCACCAAAGCCGGCCCTGCCAGAAAAATATCTGGCCCTTTAAACCCTCGGTCAGCAATGCTATAGCCGGTGAGCCAGCTGCCTATTGTTGGGAATGCAGTTCTCCTGGCACACAGCCACACCCATTTGTTTGCGTATTGTCTCTGGTCGTTTTTCCACCATGAGGGTAGACTTTGGTCGTTGGGAGGGTCCCTGTGGCCTGCAGAGCCTAAAATATTCACCATCTGGCTCTTAAATTAATCTTTATGTATTTTTGAGAGAGAGACAGAGCCCAAGCAGGGGAGGGGCAGAGAGAGAAGGAGACACAGAATCCGAAGCAGGGTCCAGGCTCCAAGCTGTCGGCACAGAGCCCGACGTGGGGCTCAAACTCATGAACCGTGAGATCATGACCCGAGCCAAAGTCTACTGCTTAACCGACTGAGCCACCCAGGCGCCCCCATTTTGAATATTTCTTAAACATTTCTTCATTTCTTAAACATTCCTTCATTTCTTCTCCATCATGAGTACAGGGACATACATCTTAAAGCTTTTTAAAAAAATTTTTTAACGATGATTATTGAGAGATAGAGACAGAGCACGAGCGTGGGAGGGGCAGAAAGAGAAGGAGACATAGAATCCGAAGCAGGCTCCAGGCTCCGAGCTGTCGGCACAGAGCCCGGCGTGGGGCTCGAACTCACAAACTGCGAGATCATGACCTGAGCTGAAGTCAGAGGCTTGACAGAGTCACCCAGGTGACCCTACCCTCTGGCCAGCATGTCTATACCTGAAACCAATACAATATTTCTGACGATGATTGAACAAGAATAATTAATTTAGAAAGTCGGTGTTCATCAAACTGAAAACTAAAGTAAAGAAAACGCAAAGACCAAAAACTGAATGACTGCAGAGTCCTAAAATCTCAGCCCTGGAAGAGATCACCCGCGACTGCATTGTTTTACACGGGAGGAGACTGGGGTGCGCGCCCCGACACTGGTCCCAGGTCCAGGGATGGTGGGGGACCTTGGGACGTGCCCCCGCAGCTCTGTCTTCACCAGGCCGCTGCTATCTCCCCCCCCCCCCCCCATCTAGCGCTGTGTTTCAGTGGCTTTCCATCTAGGCGGGTCATAAGTTGCTAGAGTAAGGTTTCGGGAATGCAACTTGGTGTGCGACTGGGGTCGCGGGGCGCTGTAATTCAGCGTTCCGCGACACAAGCCCAGAGCCCTGAAAGTCACGCAGAACTGACCATTCCAAACTTCAAGGTCACGGAGGATGCACAATCAATGCTCTGTTATAGGCAAACCACTGTAACGAGTGGATCCAGAATGTAACGGCTCGTGCGGATTCCCAGAACACTTTGTTTCTGATTCCCAGAACACTTTGAAGGGATAGCAGTGGAGGGACAGGAGGGGGTGCAGTGTGCAAGGTTGGTGGGGACAGGGGAGGGAGGGGCTGTGTTCTGCGCAGTCGCGGGGGGGCGGGGGGAGCCGCACCGATGGCCGCGCGGTCATCTTCAGCATGTGGCTTCCAGCCCCACGGCAGCTGCCACGGTTCCCACCAGTAGGAAGTGAGGAGGGCCGTGGGGGAGTATGTGATGCTCAATGTCACTTCTGCTCCAGTTCCAGTGGCTAGAACTTGGCCACATGCCCGCACCTGGGGCAAAGGCAACTGGGAAATTTGCGCCTATCTGAAAAACCAGGGAACGTAGGACGGACTTACTTTATTCATTCATTGTTTAAATGTTTATTTATTTTTGAGAGAGAGAGAATGCACAAGCAGGGGTGGGGCAGACAGAGAGCAGGACAGAGGATCCCCCGCAGGCTCTGTGCTGACAGCAGAGAGCCCGACGCGGGGCTCGAACCCACGAACTGGGAGACGATGCCCTGAGCTGAAGTCGGACGTTCAACCGACTGAGCCACCCAGCGCCCCAGGAAGGGCTTACTTTAAAACAATATTTTGTATACATTTTCAAATAACACGCTCGATATGTTTTCTCCGACTTGCAAACACCGGTCTTCCCCATTCTTGTTGCTAAAGATGACATTAGCCACCAACGCTGGTAAAGCAGCATGGCCTTGGTATCACCTACCTCCTTCCTCCACCAGAAAGTGGAAATGAGTCACGGGGGTGTTCTGCAGGTGGCTTTTGTCCCGCCTTAACTGTCAAAGACACTGAGTCGTTGCCTTAGAAGGGCAATTTCACTCGACAACTTGGGGGCTGAAAATTAGCAGGTGGGGCTTTTCGTCGAGACTTGAAAAGGACACAGTCTGTCCAAGGACCCGACCTGATCGGAGGCTAAAACACTAAAGCAGAAAAAGCCATATTCACCCGCTAGCCCTGACAGGGAATGGCCGGGGATGAAGCGAACTACTTTTCTCTTCCACACCTGCCATAGTTCAGACGTGGAGACAACCCTGACCCCAGGTAACGCGCATGTGGCTGCCTCCACTGCTCACGTGAGCATATGCGTCCTGGATCCTGCAGCAGAAAACTCGCTGTCACCTCCATCTTGCATAAACTGGCCGGGGAGGGGCGGGATCCGCATGCCGTGTCTGCCACTTGGTTTGCTCTCCCAGCCCTTGCTGATGACCCCAGTGCGGGGTGCGGTCGGGCGGTTCCCTACAGGCATCACAGATAAATGGCACTTGCCTTAAAATACTGCCTGAGCCTGTCCCGTCCTCATCCAGGGGCCATTCACTCGCTTTTGTAGTAAAAATGCTTTGATTCATCATCGGTTTCGGGGGAGATGTTCGCTTTGATTTACAAGTTCCTGCCATCTAGTGGCTACATTAAGAACCCATCGTCTCTTTGGAACAATGAAACGATCCTTGAAATGTGAGCTGCTTTTTAACTGCCTAATGCACAGTAGATGTTCGAAGCTATTCGATGCGAAGTGTAGTTCAACCAAAAGTTTCAAGATATGGTGTATGAAACACACAAGAATGTGAAAGAAAGTGGACGGAGTTGGTGGCTAAGTTCTTGTCTGTGTTCTAGTCCAGTAAAGATCTCTGCTCGGAGAGAGGTTTGTCTGGAGAGCCGGGTGGAGGGGGGGGGACTGGACTACCCCAGCGGCTTTGACATCTGTCTGCGCATTACCATCACCTGGGACCTTTTAAAAATCCCGAAGGGGCGCCTGGGTGGCGCAGTCGGTTAAGCGTCCGACTTCAGCCAGGTCACGATCTCGCGGTCCGGGAGTTCGAGCCCCGCGTCAGGCTCTGGGCTGATGGCTCAGAGCCTGGAGCCTGTTTCCGATTCTGTGTCTCCCTCTCTCTCTGCCCCTCCCCCGTTCATGCTCTGTCTCTCTCTGTCCCAAAAATAAATAAACGTTAAAAAAAAATATAATAAATAAATAAATAAATAAAAATCCCGAAGCCCAGGCCACATCCCAGAGCAATGTCCTGCATTTACCCAAAAAAAAAAAAAAAAAAAAAAAGTACTTTATTTAAAGCAAAACAGAGGCAGGAAAATCCACATTTTTCTAATTATATGAGGTACGATTATTTACTTTGTGAAAGGCTTCCTCTCTTTTATGAAAAATTCACCACAAGATTTCTTAAGATAACTGACTCCTTTTCTATATTGTAAATTAGTCGGTTAAAAAAAAAAAAAAACCCGTTGTATATTCACCTACTTTGCAACCCTTCTTTAGGTTAAAGCTAGGCACATCAAAATATTTGTCCGAGTCATTGGCTCTTTAGGTTTGTACTTGTCCATCCAGCAGACAAGCAAACAGAAAGAGGAACTTTCCAAAACCCAGAGAGACTCCCCTCCCTCAGGGCTGCTATGTATGGGTACACAGGTTGTGCACTGCACAACTCCAGGTGGCCCGTGGCACATGGACGGTGATGTGAATCACAGTCCCCTTTGTTTGTACAACATAGTGGGGCTGCTCTGATGGCAGGTGTCACAGAAGGAAGAAGCGGGGCGGGGTGGCAGGGATGCCTGTGTTGACTTGTGTTTCTTACACGAGAGCTGACACACCACCAGCTCGCTTTTGCAAGACCCCACAGCCCAACCCAGGGGCCGTCACTTCAAGACTGTCACTTCAAGTACCGTTTCTCCCGGGATGGCTTCAGGCTGGTTCAGGCCGTTTCTCCAGGTAGAGGAAGAACGTCTCTTTTCTTTTTCTCCTTCTAAAAACTACTTTCTCTGAGAACATGTTTTTAAAAGACCCGTTCCAGCTCATCCATATTCAAGAGAACTTTGTGCCTTGTGCTCTAAACATGAAAACCTCAGCTAACAGATCTTTACTCCCCGGAACAGACACCATGACTCCTTGTCAACCTTCAGTGTCGATCTTGCCTTTCTTCTTCTGAGCAAATACCGATCCTCCCCACACACCCCCCCCCCATATTCGAATACAAGTTTAAAGTCTTCTCTCAAAAATATTATCAGTTTTGTGTCTCAAGTGGCCTTTGAAATGGGTTTACCTGTAAGTGTGAGCCTCTCTCAGCTGGGAATCACAGCTTCTAGCCAGTGGTCCTTTCGGTTCCTCCAGCCAGCGGATGTTCAGTAAACGTCAAAAGCTGTCTTGTCGAATCCGAAGTCTGGGGGTCCCCCCCATCACGCGTCTCTGGGAAATCATACCCACTCCTTGCAAACGTAAGTTCTTCCAAATCCACCGGGTCTTTGGAATCTTGTAGGTTCAGTTTTCGCATTTCTAACTCCGAGCCTCTGCGACCTGGTTATGAGCCAGACACTGGGGAAGCAAGAGACCCCCGCTCCCTGCTCATGGAAACGGGGACAGAAACATGCTCTTGCTGGCTTTTCTCTTCGCGCGTAGGAACCGCGGGACACCAAGCCGGAGCAGTAGGCAGGGACAGTGCACGCGATGCTTCAGTTGCCAGGCTTGGGAGACCGGATGCACCCGAGTTCAAACCCAAGCTCTGCCACGTGTCATCTGTCAGTCTCTTCCTCCCTTATTCATCTGTAAAATGGGGATAGGGACTCCTACTTCTTCGGCTTTGTGAAGATTAATTGGAATAAGAAATGCAAACACTTAGCCCAGTGCTTGGAGAAAGCATAATCTGGGCTTAATATATATTATAGCCAAATACGATAAATAGAGGTTGATCGTTTTGTTTCCAGCAGGAAGCTGGACAGCACAACGTGACCAGCTGTTTTATTATTCATCATTCTAATAGAAGGAACGATTAAAATTGTTCTCCTTCGTGAAAAGGTGTGGAGGCTATGGAAAGAAGAACTTCTAGGAAAACCTTATTTCTCTCTTGAGGAGGTTCCCCGGTGTTTTTTTCTGAATTCTGGTATCTCGTAACGTAACTGGACTAAAGCCCTAGTTTAATAAGACAGTTAAAGGTGTGATTCGCATATAGTGATCTTTAACTCAAGGTCATGAAATGCTTTCCTGGGGGTTTCTTTCCTAAATTAAAAAATTAAAATATATTTCCGAAGTAACTGCTACTTGGGGAGTGGAGCTAAACCTGCTTTGAGTCCGAAGGGAAAGAAAGATAGCCAACTAAGGGTATCTGAAGCAAAAACCGAAATGGAGACAATTCTGTTACTTTTGTTCTTAGCGATGCATTATTTGTTTCGAAATTGCGATTACATTTAACGCCCTAAAAGTGCAAGGCGGGTGGGAACAGATCCTGTGTCATCCGGAGCACATCTACTCATCAGCGTGGATCTCCATTCCCCCCACCTCAGCCCAGCTGCCAAGGTCGGTTCAGACGGTGCAGAATCACCTACTTAACAATCGCCTCCACATTAAGGCAACATTTATACAGACCTATTCAAAACACTCTTTGTTGTTGTTGTTTTTCCTTCAACAGTAAAAGCACACTGCCTCCCCGGGAGGATGATTAAATTCTCCAGATGCACGCGCATCCCGAGCTGCGGGTCCAGGATAATCGGAGCCGGGTAGCTATTTGTCCTTTAATTTAAATGGGTCCTAAGGCTTAGAGGTAGACAAGGAGAATCAGCCCAGCCGCCTGCGGGAGCCAAGACAGGGATGGAAATGTGCAACTAGGGCATGGCATAATGACAAACGGACCAGAAAGGCACTAGCCTTGACTAGGGGGTAAACAATTGTGGGTGGATGCCAGAGTAGGACCAGAGCTTCAGATCTCTGGATTTTTATTTTTTAAGAGACAGAGAGCGCAGAGGGAGAGACTCTTAAGCAGGCCCCACGCTCAGCCTGCTGATGCTGAGATCGTGACCTGAGCCAAAATCGAGAGCCAGATGCTGAACTGAGCCACCTAGGTGCCCCCAGACTTCATTTTGAAAGAAAGTACATAAAATAACATGTGTGAAATATGTTCGATTAGTTCATTCATAATACACCTATTGAACAACCGCGGTGTCCGGGAACATCACCCGTGGTAAGTGTAGCAAGTAAGTAGGAAGTAAGAGTGAAAACACGGCCGAGTTCAGGCATGGGCTAAGGTAAAAATTCCAGAAAAAACAAGATATCTTAACACAAGCAGGTAAACCATTGTGGGTGGGGCAGAGGGTCTGTTAGGGGAGGATTTTGGTGAAAAGCCTGAAAAGACATGAAGGCCAGCTGTTATAGACCCGGATTCTGTGTGGACAGTAGACAATGGCATCATTCATTTGTTATCTCTTTACTTAAACATCACTGTTTTTTTTTTTTTTTTTTAATGTTTACTGATTTATTTTTGAGAGAGAGAGAGTGAGAACAAGCAGAAGAGGGGCAGCGAGAGAGAATCCCAAGCAGGCTCCACACTGTCAGCGCAGAGCCTGATGCAGGGGTCAAACTCACCAACTGTGAGATCGTGACCTGAGCTGAAATCAAGAGTCGGATGGTTAACTGATGGAGCCACCCAGGTGCCCTGGTTTTTTTTTTTTTTAATGTTTATTTTTGAGAGAGAGAGACAGACAGAGTGTGAATAGGGGAGGAGCAGAGAGATAGGGAGACAGAATCAGAAGCAGGCTCCAGGCTCTGAGCCATCAACACAGAGCCCGACGCGGGGCTCGAACTCACAAGCTGCGAGATCATGACCTCAGCCGAAGTCGGACGCTCAACTGACTGAGCCACCCAGGCACCCCAGGTGCCCCGTTTTTTTTAAGTAGGCTCCGCAGCTAATGTGGGATTTGAACTCATGACCCTGAGATCAAGAGTCACATGCTCCACCGACTGAGCCAGCCAGGGGTTCCAAATATCGTTTTATAATCACGGTAGGATTTCTTTATCCGTTTGTGGTCTACCCATTTCCTAGCCTATGATTTTCTTTGCCAAGTTAATGAAAACTGTAAGGTGGGTCCTAGTCAAGATGAAACAGATGCTAGATGCCAGTAATAGCCCGCAAGTTGCAGCAAACAGAACCGTCTCCAGACATTTTCACGCGTCTCCCGGGGGGGACTGAACTGCCCCTGTTCGAGAACCAGTGGCCAAGAGAGAAGCAAATTTATCTAAATCAGGGAACGTGTCCCACAGGCACACCCAGCACTGCCATTCGAGTTGTTAGAACCGTCCGGTGGAAATGGTTGCATATCAGCAATTTCGTAAGTTTCAACCTGACATTGACATATGTGTCTACTGATTGGCAGATGGCAAAATAGTGACTGCTAGTCGTAGTGAAAATAGTGAATAAGTGGCCTTCGAATACAAACTTGTGAGTGGAAGGTAATCATCATATTAATATCCCAACTGGGAACAGCAGCTGAAAAAATGTTTTCATCCGTTTGCTGTTGGGTCATCAGAAGCTGAGAGTGAATTCAGTGCCGAGAAGAATGTCGCTGCCGTTAACATGTATTTTCTGCTGATTAGATAAGGAGTCACCAGATAACAGAGCTTACTGGCAGTTTCGAAGGCGGGCAATGGGGTGTGGGGGCGGTGCTGGTATCGGGTACCTGGTGATGGCATTGGGGTGGGGGTGCCCAGAAGGCTGCAGCAAGGGATATTGGTGGCCCCGTGGTCTGCAGAGCCAGAGTTCGGGTCCACGCCGTGTGGAAAGCTGTGGTATTCACAGGCTCTGCCACCTGAGATCCAGGGCACCCAGCATGGTGGTCCCTGGGCTGCAACGAATCCAAGATCTGGGATTGGGGCCCTAATAACATCCATGTAAGGGGAACAGCACTAGATGAGTTCGAGGTGGTTCCTTGTGTGAAATCACCGCTCAGACCTCTAGAAGCATCATTTAGCTGGTCAGAGCTGTGTCAAACAAACAAACAAAAAAATCAGGAATGATTTAGAAATTATTAGAATGTCTAATGAGCATTATGCTAGCACTTAGATGACTGGGTAAATAGTTAGGGGTTGGTATAGTTTCATTTATTCAGAGTATACAGGGAGCACATTTATAATTTTATGTATGTATTGATTTTTATATTAATTTTCTTCCCACTGTAGTTGTAGATCTATTTATTCACCTGTGGCTATTATCAGATGTCTGGAGTCCCACTGGGTCCCAAAGGCGAGCTCACCCTATCCAAGATTGAAGACTGAGCAATCATTTTCCGTGTTTCAACATATAAAAAGGAGGCGCCTGGGTGGCTCAGGTGGGTGGGTGTCTGGCTCTTGATTTCGGCTCAGGTCACGATCTCACGGTTCGTGGGATCAAGCCCCGTGTCGGGCTCTGCACTGACAGCTCGGAGCCTGCTTGGGATTCTCTCTCTCCCTCTCTCTCTGCCCCTCCCCTGCTTTCTCTCTCTCTCTCTCACTCTCTCTCTCTCTCTCTCTCTCTCTCTCTGTCTCTGTCAAATACATAGACTTAAAAAAATATTTAAAAATCAAACGTAGAAACAGAAGACAGAGAAGGGAGTTCAAAGTGTTGCCCACCACTAACCTCGGATGCCTTACTAACCTTCTCTGAGCCTCAGTTTTCTCATGTTTGGCCAGAGCCAGTGGGCTTGGGGAAAGAACTAAATGTCTCCAGGTGAAAGAATGTTGCACGTAGTAGGGACTCATGTTCCCTCTGGGGTTTCCATTAATGAAGGAATTAATGAGCAACCTTTTTCTATATTAAACTGAAATGATGTCTGCCTAATGCTTTGTATTTCACTCGATAGGAGTGTTTATTAAATGTATGTTATGGACTGAATTCAAGCACCTTGTAAGGGTCTAAATATTCCAGAGGAGTGTGTTTGCACTAAAATTCCTGGTCGCGGCTACAGTCTGTCTCTTACCTAAGATCGTGTAACCTTGAAGGAGTGCCAGTGGGGTTAATAATTTACTAAGCATGGCTTTTTCCCCAAAGACACTTGAGCTGAGGCTTTTTTCAAGGCTGAATAAGGTCACATCATTCTTCTTTTAAAAGATCAAGAAAATCACATCGTGTTTTGGAGAACTGATATGTAGACAGTTGTCATGAGTTGGCATTCAGAGAAATGAACAGTTTTATTTTTGTTAAGAAGCGTCCTTGTAATTCAAATTGTTACATATGATAAATCTTCAGAAAGTACATTCCGAACTCTTTCTCCCCCTTTAGAGTTCTATGCTGGAGAAAAAGAAAAAGGTTTCAAAAATTATTCGTTTTTTTTGTAAAAAAGAAACACTATTTTTGAAAATAATTTTTCAAGTTTATTTATTTATTTTGAGAGAGACAGTGTGAGCGGAGGAGGGGCAGAGAGAGAGAGAGAGAGAGAAAGAGAGAATCCCAAGCAGGCTCTGCAATGCCAGCACAGAACCCGTCGTGGGGCTTGAACTCAGAAACTGTGAGATCACCACCGGAGCGGAAACCGAGGGTCGGACGCTCAAACGACTAAGCCACCCAGGGGCCCCTCAAGTAATGTTTTTTGACAAACATGAAGAACCGTGGATTTCAACATTTCCCCACTACGTTTGCTAAGTTAATTAGGTGGCATAAACACTTTGTGTCTTTTTAACGGGCACCTCTGAGCCCGAGGAACAAAAGAGCTTTAGGACGGGACAAGAAAGAGAAATTGTGTTACCTTCACAGCCCTGATGACAGGGTACCTGGGGGGTCAGTCGGTTGAGGGTCCGACTTGGTTTCAGCTCAGGTTGGTGAGTTCCAGCCCCACGTCAGGCTCTTCACCGATAGCACGGAGCCTTCTTGGGATTCTCTCCCTACCTCTCTCGCTCTGCCCCTCCCCCGCGCACATACACACACTCTCTCAAAATAAATAAATAAACTTTAAAGCAATTTAAAAAAGAATGAAACCAGCACCAGCAAGAACACGTATACTGCTGATGGGGGTGCTGTTCTCATGGTCACGACCCACTCCTCCAAGGAAAAGGATCTTAGTGTTCTGGAGAAAGAGAAGAAAAGGTTGGGGCAATTCAGGATCCAGGGGGACAGAAAGCCAGTGGTAGAACTGGAAAGATTTGGGGGGGGGGTGTCCCTTATGATACAATGATCAGATGGATGTGTTTTGTTATTTGTCGTCTACGGTCTCTCTTAAGAAGTTTCTAGGGGTCGCTTGATATTACTTCCTATTTTATTACTGGAGTATTTATGAGAGTGGCCGTGTCTGCACAGCGTAGAGGGAAGTGGATCCTTAGGAAGATGCCAAACTCTGAAGGGGCTTTTGGTTTCTGTCTATATTGAACGGGTCAACTGCAAGAGAACCGCATTTTTATTTAACCAGGTGCTGTGCCCTCTCAGAATGCACATTTAAGGAGTATTGATTGGAGAACATTTCTCATGTTTAAGTTCTGCCCGGCACATCTTCTTTATTTCCAAAAAAAGAAAAGAAGGAAAAAGTGGTGAGAATCTGCCAAGGAATGTGCTAGATGAGGGGCTTGCAAACCAGTTATGACCAAATGCCTCTGCACAGCCTTGGAGCTAAGAATGGTTCTTACATTTTAAGTGGTTGGAGGCAAAAAACAAAACAAAACAAAACAAAACAAAACACCCCAAAGAATAATATATCATGACACATTGAATAAAATGACAGTTACATGACAGTGTCCATAACTGAAGGTCTGTGGACACACAGCTGCTATCTGGCCAACTCCTATGCTGGACTTTGAGGACAAAGCTGTGACCAAGATGGACCCAATCTCTGACTCTGTGCTGCTTACAGTCTAGGGGCACACGGAGTCAATATGCACATAAAAGCAACAAACGATAGCTACAGATTAAGATAAACGCAATGACGGCAGTTACCGCAGGCGGCGATGAGAAAAAGAGACACCGGAGTTGGGGTGGGGGGAGGAAGGAGGCTTGTGGTTTGAGGGGAGATTAAAGAAATGACGTTTATAAGCTGGCACCAAGAGATCAAAGGAGCCAAGCCTGTGATGGAGGAGCCAGTGGAAAGAGCTCTCTGAGAGAGGAAGGCGCATATGCAAAGGTCCTGTGGCCGGAAGGTTTGTTTGTGTTTTAGGCAGGAGACTAGAGAGGCTGACAGTCAGGGAGGGAAGGGCATATGAACCTGGCAGATTAGACATGGGCCAGTTCCAAGTACCGTGGGAAGCCATAGGCGGGTTTTAAGCAGGAGGCTGACATTATACAATTAGCTTTGATTAAAAAAAAAACTCTTTCTGACTGCTGTATGGAAAGGGACGGGAGGAGGCTAAGATACTGAAAATGTTGTAGAGGAGGTCCAAGCCCAGGGTGGCTGGTGACCATGGAGGTGGAGAGAAGAGAACAGGCTTGGATGGAGACTTTGCAAACGGAACCAACAGCCTCAGCACATAAAAAGCAGCGGGAAGGTCAGGATCAAGGATGATTTACATATTTTTGACTCAACTGGATAGTTAGTGGTGCTGTGTACTGAGGGAAGAATGGGTTGTTGGGAGGAGAAGCATTGAGTCAACAGCTAAATGGAAAGCGCGCGCACACACACACACACACACACACAACATGGATGGATCTTGAGGGCATTATGTGAAGTGGAATAAGCCACTGAGAAAGGCAAATACTCTGCGATCTCACTTATTATTACTATTATCATTATTATTTATTTTAGAGAGAGAGAGAGAGAAAGCACGTGTGAGCAGGGTAGAGGGCCAGAGGAAGAGAGAGAACGAATCCCAAGCAGGTTCCACCCTTGGCTCAGAGCCCGATGTGGGGCTTGATCCTATGACCCTAGGATCATAACCTGAGCCGAAATCAAGAGTTGGGTGCTCAACCGACCGAGCCACCCAGGCGCCCCTGTATGATCTCACTTCTATGTGGAATCTAAAAAGGCAAAAGAGGTGCATGGCCGGCTCAGTTGGAAAAGCATGAGACCCTTGATGTCGGGGTCGTGAGTTCAAACCCCACATTGGGCAAAGAGCTTACTAACTAACTAACTAACTAAATGAGCCGAACTCAGAACGACACAGAGTAGAGTGGTGGTTACCAGGGACTGTGGGGGGGGAATGGAGACATGTTGCTCGAAGGGTACAGACTTCCAATTATAAGATGAATGACCCTGGGAATCAAATGTACAACATGGTGATTCTAGTTAATAACACTGTCTTATATACTTGAAAGTGGCTAAGAGAGTGGATCTTAATTGTTGTTACCACAAAACAGAATGGTAATTACGTGACGTGATAGAGGCGTTAGCTATTGCTACGGCAGTAATCATTTTGCAATACGTAAGTGTATCAAATTGACACTTTGTGCGCCTTAAACATACAGAAGTTCTAGGTCAATTATATCTCAGTGGCACTGGAGGAAAAAAATGCTTCTCATTGGAGAGGCCCAGCTTCTTCGGTAAAGAGCCAAGTAGTAAATATTTACCCTTTAGAGCCACGTGATTTCTGGCCAACTCCTCAACTCTGTCCTGGTGGCACGGAGCAGCCATAGACAACGGGTTAGTGGGTGAATGTGCAAAACTTTATTTACAAAACAGGCCATGAACAGGATTAGTTTGCCCACCCGTGCCGCGGAGTTGGATGTTCAAGTCTAGCCCTGGAGAGAGGGGTCAGAGCTGGGGATATAAACACGTTAAGTCATCATCAGGATTCGGTCATGGACCTAGATGACCGTAAGGAGAGCTTATAAAAAGGACAAAGAGGACAAGAAAGCCCAGGATCGTGCTTGGAAGGCATTCCGACAACATTCCAAAAAATGTTGGGTGGGTGGGACAATCCTTATTAAAATGGTGTTACCGAGATTACTTAGGAGCGGAAAACATGGTCATGGAGAAGTGATCTAAAATGGAAAGCCTTCTTCAACTGCTCCCACTTACACAATGGAGTGACTTGAGAGGCAATAAATAGGAAAAGCTGCCCGGCTCTACTGTGTAGCTGTGTGGCCTTGGGCAAGTTCCCTAACCTCTCTGTTCCTTAGTTTGAAGGCCTGCCATGTGGTGTTACAGACAGGTACAATATCATTATTCCTTCTCTCAGTGGCTCCCTGATTCTAGAAAGGATTTGCAACAACGTGCTCTTACTGGGCCCTACTTCATTTAGACCCCCCACTTCTCTGTCACTTTGGCTCATGCTGATACGAAGCTCAGTTTAACTTAACTTACTTTATGTTACTCCTATCATCAGAACATTAGCCCACCTTCTCACAACATTGCAAATGCCGTGTCCCATTTAAGAAACTTCTAGCTCCGCTGTTGTAAAACTCCCTCACACTCCCAGCTCCACCCTGGCTGCTTGAATAATGTATGCTGGATCTAGCTCTCTTAAGCTCACTGAGGGCACCAGAGTCTTTATCTTTGATCGAATTTCCAGAAGTGACGGATCCGACCTACATGGAAAGGGCATTCCTCTGGAAGGCATCAAATGCCATGCAATTACTCAAGAAATCAGCTAATTCCACCTTCACCTTGCCTCTAAAGAAAACTTACTCTTGGGCCGCCTGGGTGGCTCAGTCAGGTAAGCATCCAACTCTTTTTTTTTTTTTTTTTTTTTTTAAAGACTGAAGGCTTTTTTTTTTTTTTTTTCAACGTTTATTTATTTTTGGGAGAGAGAGAGACAGAGCATGAACGGGGGAGGGGCAGAGAGAGGGAGACACAGAATCGGAGACAGGCTCCAGGCTCTGAGCCATCAGCCCAGAGCCCGACGCGGGGCTCGAACTCACGGACCGCGAGATCGTGACCTGGCTGAAGTCGGACGCTTAACCGACTGCGCCACCCAGGCGCCCCTAAGCATCCAACTCTTGATTTCACCCCTGTCAATCGTGAGATCGAGCCCTGCGTCTAGCTCCGCGCTGAGGGTAGAGCCTGCTTAAGATTCTCTCTTTCTCTCTCTCTCTCTCTCTGCCCCTCTCTCCACCCTCTCAAAAATAAAAATAAAAATAAAAAACAGAAAGCTTACTCCTTAATGACCACTGGATTCAAGGGCAATTTACTTTTGTTTGTTTTGTTCTGGTTTTCATTTAATTGACTACCATCATAGACTCATTGATTTTTATGTATTTGGTACATTTTAGGCAATTATCATTCCACGAATGGTTGCAAATTGATAAAGGGAAGAAAATGAAACTTTTATCTTGCTTCTCCAGTACAAACTGTATTTTGGGATAACAAAGTAGCCCCAGAGGGTGAAAGAAAGCTCTTTTTTGTTTTTTAATTATTTATTTATTTTTCGTTTTTTTAGCTTTTCTGTGCTGAGGAGCTCCAGCTAATGTTTGTAGACAGTAAGGGATGATAGAACTAGAAAACTGGCATTTTGCAGAGTAGAAAGCCTTATTATGGAGAAATCAGGCTGTCACCACCTTAAAGTAGTGATCGATCTCAATATATCTTAGACATATTGATTTGTTAGACAATGTCTGACATGTTAATATGGTAGATATGATCACAGTGTTGGAATCATGAAGAAAAATGTCCTTATCTTTTTTATTTAGCAGCTCTTACTGTGATATCACTTATGTACTGTTCAGTTCACCTATTTAAAGTGTAAAATTCAATGGCTTTTAGTGTATTGCCTGTTCCGAAAACGGAATCACGCAACATTGTAGTAGAACCTCATGGCTGAGTGATATTCTATTGTGTGGGCAGGTCACATTTTGTTTGGCCACTCATCGGTTCTTGGACATCGGTGTTGTTTGTTTCTTTTGACTATTGTGAATTGTACTCCATGAACGTTCGTGCAGACTATTTACTTGAGTACCTGTTTTCGATTCTGGGCTCTGCCCTTAGGAGTCAAGTTGCTGGGTCACATGGTAATTCTATGATTAACTGTTTGAGGAACTGCCAGATGGTTTTCCAAAGCAGAGGCGCCATTTTAAATTCCCGCCAGCATTGTGTGAAGGTTCTAGTTTCTCTACATCCTCATCAACATTTGTCTTATCTTTTTTTTTTCATAACTAATTTTTTAAATGACAGACTAAGATTATGTATTCATAGCTTATATGATGGGTAAGAGATAATTGGCCCTTACATACAAAGAAGGCTTATATATTTAAAATGCAATAATTTAATAGAAAAAAATCAAAGGTCATAAATAGGTAATAGATGGAAAAAACATATATGTATATATTTTTTCTTTTTTTTAACTTTATTTTTTATTTTTTTAAATTTACATCCAAATTATTTAGCACATAGTGAAACAATGATTTCAGGAGTAGCTATCCTTAATGCCCCTGACCCATTAAGCCCGTCCCCCCTCCCCCCTCCAGCAACCCTCAGTTTGTTCTCCATATTTATGAGTCTTTTCTGTTTTGTCCCCCTCCCTGTTTTTATATTGTTTCCCTTCCCTTATGTTCATCTGTTTTGTTTCTTAAAGTCCTCATATGAGTGAAGTCATATGATTTTTGTCTTTCTCTAATTTCACTTAACATAACACCCTCCAGTTCCATCCACGTAGTTGCAAATGGCAAGATTTCATTCTTTTTGATTGCTGAGTAATACTCCATTGTATATATATACCACATTTTCTTTATCCATTCATCCATCGATGGACATTTGGGCTCTTTCCATATTTTGGCTATTGTGGATAGTGCTGCTATAAGCATGGGGGTGCCTGTGTCCCTTCGAAACAGCACACCTGTATCCCGTGGATACATGCCTAGTAGTGCCATTGCTGGGTCGTAGGGTCGTTCTATTTTTAGCTTTTTGAGGAACCTCCATGCTGTTTTCCAGAGTGGCTGCACCAGCTTGCAATGGACCCATTGCATTGCCACCAACAATGCAAAAGAGATCCTCTTTCTCTGCATCCTGCCCAACATCTGTTGTTGCCTGAGTTGTGAATGTTAGCCATTCTGACAGGTATAAGGTGGTATCTCATTGTGGTTTTGATTTGTATTTTCCTGATGATGGGTGATGTTGAGCATTTTTTCATGTGTCGGTTGGCCATCTGGATGTCTTCCTTGGAGAAGTGTCTGTTCATGTCTGCAAATATTTAGAGCTCTTTCTATATTCAGAGATCTCGGCAAAATGATGTGTGGAACACAGGATGTGAAAACGGTTCGCAAAGTCAAATCGGTGTTTGCTCATATCAGCCCTACTGATGAGTCAGTGAAGGTAGAAGCCAACAATGGAAGTCCCTTATCATTCTTATATTCTCCGCTAATATTTTATGTTAGAATAATGAATATCGTCCAACTGCCCCAAGTCTGAGACCACATATACACATGGCATATGTTCTCTTCATCCTGAGTCTTGAGTCTTTGCATATGTGTCCCATTTTCCTGAAGGCTCTCTCAACTTCACATTCTGTCCAAGCAGTGCACTGTGGTTGCGAACTGGTGGACCATTGGACCTAGTATTGATGCCTGTATGTTGTCCCATACCCTACTGATGCTAGTTTGGCCACGTGACTTGCTTTGGCCAATGGGACATTAGCAAATAAGATAATACCAGAGGCTTGTGAAGGTCTTGCTCATTGAGGCTTATCTTCTTGGAACACTCCTTCTTGGAACTGTACAGCCATTCTGTGAGGAAGCCGGAAAAGCCCTGAGGAGAGGCCCACATAGAGGAAAGGAACGGGGGTTTGCTCAGACAAGCCGTTCTCAGTCTGGTGTGATTTTACACCTTAGGGGACACTTGGCAATGACTGGAGACACTTGGTTGTCACGACTGGCGAATAGGTGCTATTGGCATCTAGTGGGTAGAGGCCTGGGATGTTGCTAAACGTCCTACAGTGAACAGGACAGCACCGTCACAAAGGCTTACCCAGCCCACGTGTCAGGAGCGCCAAGGTTGAGAAACCTGCAAAACACCAAGGTTTCCTCACAACACCCTGGGTCCTTTGGGTCAAGGATAAAGGGGCTTGGGAGAGAAAGTGTTCACACTTCAATAAAATCGTCTATAGCTGATCTTTGAAGCCTGTACATTTACCAGTGACAGCTTTCCGGGCAGTCTGCGACTCACGATGATTTTCCATGGTCCCCATGTTACATGTCTCCTTGTTTCCCCTCAGCATCTAAGCCTAGTAACTCATCAAAGGGCTGAGCCAACCACGATTTTGTTGGTTGCCCCAGCCTACATATTGTTTCTCCCTGGCAGCATTGAAGTCATAGTTTGTGAGGATTCCACCCTAGCTTCCAAACCCCTGACCATTAACATACTCAGAGACCAGGGGCTTTCACTCACTTCTGCTGCGTTCGAGAGTGCATCAGTTTTGTTACCAAAGAACCATGGTCCTGCCCTGCTGACAAGAGGCCACTTTCCCGCTGAAAAGAACATGTATATAGCTTGTCTCTGAGAAAAAAAAGTTTAAGGACCTAAAAATTACAGCAATATTGTTAGTAGAAAATGTTATTAGGAGAGTTTAAAAATAATTACATTAGGAGATTCATTCAGTAAAAATTTTAGACATATGGTTGAGTATGAGCATAAATCTCATTGCCATGGTAATTAACTGTAAAACGCAGAGATAACAACTCACTGCAAGGAGGGCTGGGTTGTTCTTTTCTTTTTTAATAATAGAGCACATACACATCCCCAGGAAGAATGGAAAATGCTGCCAGAATGGGTGCTTTGGACAACTTTTGGGTAAACAGGCGGATTCAGGAGTTTAAAGAAAAGTACATGGACCCAGATGAAACATCCCAATTACATGAATAATCCCAAGAATCCCCCAAATCCCAATAATAGGAGGTCAGTTTACAGCGGGCTACAAGCTGCCTTCTGTGTGGACGGAGGGCCAATTGTTGGCAGCGGAAAACCCAGCCATTTATCCGACCTGTTTAATCTGTTGTCATTGAGAAGCATTAAATTGGCCAGCAGGACTAGCACGTGGGGCCCACATTCTCATGTAATACATTCCTTTCCTCTACATTTGATTTGTGCACAGAGGTTGGCATTTGCTTGGGAAAACCTTTCTTGCTCCCTTCTGCAGGGGGAGAGGGGAAGGAGCAGGCTCAGGGGCTATGGAGAGCGGTGGCTGGGGACCACCTGGCGGGAGTGGGCAGGGGGCAGGGTGAGGTTCCTGGGGTCAGGCCAGGAGAACGACTGGCTGGCCGTTGCAAAACTGGCCTGAGGACTACCTAAAGACGAGGAATCTAGAGGGGCCTCGGTTTGCTCCCATTCACCATCAGCATGGAGAGTAACCCTGCCCCTCCATGTGTGGTCAGGTCTCAGATGGCCACTGGCATTGGCGGCTTTTTTTCAAGGGCAGCCGGCAATTTTGTAGCAGTTGAGGCACCAGCGAATTTTGACTAAGGACTAGATAGTACATAATTTAGGCTTTGCGGGCCACGAGGCAAAATGGAGAGGTTATTACGTAGGTACTCACATAACAAGAGAGACAACAAATTTTCACAGTGGTTTTATGGACAAAATACAAAAAATAAAAATAATTTAGTACAGCTTTTTGCAGTACGCACCTACTAAAGAGAGGAAAGGATTTATTTATTTATTTATTTATTTATTTATTTATTTATTTATTAAGGGGATACTATTTTTCTTGACTGGGGTGCGATGGCAGGACAGGTACGATCACACAGATTGCAAATGCTCATGTTTAGCGCTCCGGTACAAATGGGCAGCGCTGCGGATCCGGCCCCGCGGGTCAGAGTTTTACAGATCCCTGGAGCTGAACACCAGTCGTCTGCAATGGGTTTGGGGGTATTCCGTGTTGGGGGGCTCGCTCCCGGTTGCTAGGTACGTCCACAGCCTCTTCCCGCACCCTCCCGCGGTGCCCAGTTAATCGGGCTCATTGGCCCTCCCTCTCGAGGCTGGACGGGAAGGTCTAGAACGGGGCCGAGAGCTCTCCCTCTACAGCCCCTCCTCCCCAGCTCCGCTCCCTCCAGCTCCCCCAGCTCCTCCTCCTCCCCCCGGGTCCCGCCGCGGCGCGTTCCGGCTCCGCCGCCCCGCTCCGGGTCCACCAAGCCCCGCCCCCTCGAGCCCGGCTCCGACTCCGCCCCTGCAGCTCCGCCCCCTCCAGCTACTTTCCACTCCGCTCCTCCCTTGGTCGACAGCCGCGCTTTCCCGCTCGCGTCGCAGCCTCTGGTGCCACCGCCGCCTCCGCCATGCCCAACATCGTGCTCTTCAGCGGCAGCTCGCACCAGGACCTGTCCCAGCGCGTGGCCGACCGCCTGGGCCTGGAGCTGGGCAAGGTGGTCACTAAGAAGTTCAGCAACCAGGAGACCAGGTGGGGGCCGCGCCGGCGGCCGGGCCGGGCCGGGCCGGGCCGGGGAGGGCGCCGGGCGCGCGGCTGCGGGGCCGGGCCGGGCCCGTCGCCGCCCCCCCTCCACTCCCCGCTCCCCACCCCGGACCACTCCGCGGCCGCCCGCTCCCCCTTCCGGGGCGGGACGGCCACGACGCGGCCTCCGCGCCACCGCTGCGGCGCCCAGGAGACGCGGAGGAGGGCGGCCCGGGGCCCGGAAGGGCGACCTCGGGGCGGTCACCAGCGTCGAGGAGAGGTGGGCGCAGCCGGCGGGAACCGCCTGGGTGCAGGGCACGCGGCGACGGACGCCTCTGGGTGTGCTCGCCCGGTGCTCCCGGATCCGCGCCTGGCCGGTCCTCTACCCGGCTCCGCCCACGTCCTCTGCCCGCCTGTGCCCTGCATTCACCTGGGGCCCGTCCGAAAGCCGCGTCCCCTCCCTGCCCGGGAGCTCTGATCCACGCGGCGGGCGGGGCGGGGGGGGGTGCGTGGGTGTTGTAAAAGCTCCCGGGTGACCCTCCGGAGCAGCCGGGGTGCAGAAGTCTGGGTTAGCCAGAGGGGGTGTCTGTGCGGAGGGCTTGAAGAGCGCGAGAGCTCCAGAGGGCACGTGCTGGTGCCCCTGAGCGTCCTCTTCAGTTTTCTGCCCCAAACACGACACGCTTTCATCCTCTTCGTAGGCCTGGGACTCTGCTGTCTCCAGCAGCAAGGCCACGCATGGTTCGGGCGTAACTGCCACCTGTGTCTCAGGTCCAGGAGATGCGGTCACCTCTGTTCAGTGACGTCAGGCTGGTGGCCACTCTCGGAAGCGCGACAGGGGCCCCGTTTTCCACCTGCCTGAGTCCACCCAGCTCTTTGAACAATTTCAAATTGCTCTCCTGTTTTTCTTCTCCCCCTTAAATGCTTAGCCCTGTACACACTAATCATGTGTGTATCTTTGGCAAAGATCCAGTTCAATCAACACTTTCAGCAAGCGATTCTGGAACAATTGATGCAGGCTGCCAAAAACAAACAAACAAAAAACAGAAGCAAAAAAAACCCAACAACAGTCCTCCATCTATACTTCTCACCATGTCAAAAATGACCCTGAGAGGGATTGCAGACTTAAAATGTAAAACCTGGAACTAAGCATTTCTGGAAGAAAGCATGGGAGAAAACCTTGATGGCCTTTGGCTTAGTCAAAAATTTCTGAGCTCCTGGGGAGTTCTGTTAATACATACGGGGAAAATGGTGTCTGTCGAGTCAACTTTTTAGGCTATATGAAGCCCCTTCTTCCGGGTGGGAAATCGCAACACATAGTCCTGTTGATTCTGTAAGTGAAGAAACGTTTGGGAATGGGTAACAGGTGGCATAAATGCCAGGAGTCCTTCAGCCAAAGATTTCCGCTTTGTGGAGTTTCATACAGAAGCCCTGGAAGGCTCTGGAAAAGGAGAGCGTAGCTAGGTTTGAATGTTGTGATGTCTGGCCAGTCCTATTTAGGTCTCAGGAGCTCTAAGAAGAATGGGGTGATAGTTTCTGTTCAAGAGCTGGCGTCGTGTAAGTAGGGGAGAAATGTCTGGGCGAAGTAGATTTTGAAAGCAAATTTGTTGCCCTCCTGTGTTATCTCCGTGCAACGCGATCCTGTGCTGCCGAGGAGCAGCAAATCTAGCTCGGAAGTCCGTCGTGAAGTCATTGTTGGATTTCTGTTCCAAATACTGGATGTACTGTTGGGTGCAACTCATTCAGGCTTTGAAGTATGATTGTATGTTTGTTTTAACTCCGTTTTATTTGCTTTCCAGTATTTTATCACCACCACCTGATAAGTAGAAATCGTGAGGTCTGGAAAACCATGAAACGTGAACTCTGGGAATTGCCTCTGTAGTCAGATTATATGTTTTTTGTTTTGTTTGTTTTGTTTTTTAAGTAATATCTACATCCAAGGTGGGGCTCAGACCCATGACCCGGAGATCAAGAGTCTCCTGCTCTACCGACTGAGCCACCCAGGTGCCCCAACATGATATGTTTTTAGTACTTAGAATATAAAACGTTTGCTTCCTGACTTTTCTCCTTCCCATAAACTGTCTAGGCCCAGGGGTTGATTTGTACAAACAGTCCTGTCTATACTAGGTGTTGTACTAGTGATCTGGTTTTTACTGTGTGGTCCCAGGGATGAGACACAGGGTAAAAGGAAGAGAAAAATGATTCAGCTCACCTAAGACGCCCCTTCCTGAACGTCTCCCCTCAGCTGGGACCAGAAATCTGCTTTGATGTCCTGCTTATCACTCCTTCCGTTCCCCACTTTTTTTTTTTTTTTTAAGATTTTTTTTTTTTTTGTAAGGAGTCTCTACATGGGGCTCGAACTCACAACCCTGAGATCAGGAGTTGCCCACTCCACCAACCGAGCCAGCCGGGCATGCCCACCCCCATCCCCCTCCTCATCGGGCACACAGGGCCTCCTGATTTTCCCTTCTCATCTCTGAATCATTTGAGGTACAGCAGAGAGATGCCCGCCCTAGCTTCGCTATAGACCACTGAAGTCCCACCGTGAAGGTGTCTGCGGGTCTGTTCTAACATTTTAGCCCCGGTCACTTAACCTGCCCACGGGGTTGTTCGCTGATACCGAGAGACCCGACATTCTGGTTATCTATTGCTGTGTCACAAGTCACCCAGAATTCAACAGCTTAAGACAGCAATTGTTTATTTCACTCCCACACCCACAGCCCGGGCAGCGCCCCGTGTGCTGGCATCTGGGGCAGTTAACTGGGGGTGGCGGGTCCACTTTGAAGACGGCTCGCTCACACGGCTGGTGATTTGGTGCTAGCTTTTGCCTGGGAGCGGCTGCTTGAGCTTTCCCATAGCACGGGAGGCAGGAAGTGGCCGCACCAGTCTCTTAAGGTCTGGACCCTGAAGTCAGTGCATTGTCGCCTCTGTCACAATCGGTTGTCGGGCAGAGTCCTCCCAAATCCAGTCCCCCCCCCCCCTTTTTTTTTTTAGAATTTTTTTTAATGTTTATTATTTGAGAAAGAGACAGAGAGCAAGCCGGGGGGGGGGGGGAGGGGCAGAGAAAGAGGGAGACACAGAATCAGAAGCAGGCCCCAGGCTCCGAGCTGTCAGCACGGAGCCTGATGCGGGGCTCGAACCCACAGACCGTGAGATCCTGACCTGAGCTGAAGTCGGCTGCCTAACCGACTGAGCCACCCAGGCGCCAATCCCCTTCTTGATGGGAAGAGTTTCAAAGCATCTCTGCAGCCGCCTTTTCATCAATGAGCACACTCACTCATTGTTGAGTCAGATAAACTCATCTGCCTTCTTATTGGCGGATCGGTGAACATTCTCCATCTGAATGCCAAATGGATGCTGCCTTCTGGCCACAAGTGTTTGAAATTAAGCCCCTACACTAAAGATTGGTCGTGATCATCTTTAGGAGTAGAAGCAGGAAGAAAAGTTGCCATGGTGATAGGATTTTTTTCAGCCTCTGCCGGACTGCTGGTCATGCGGGCCCTGAGGTTCCCCAAGAAAAATAGGCCAAAGAAGCAGGTCTTTTGGGATAAAGCGTCATAACGAGGGTAGCAAGTTTTTTCTGTAACAGGCCAGACGGTAAGTGGTTTAGGCTTTGCAGGCCCGTGCCCTCTGGGTCGCTGCCACATCTTCCGGTTGTGTGGGGTAGAGGTCTGTCACGGGTCACTGCAGTCCTTTCTGGAAGCTCGAGGGGAGAAGCCGTTCCCTTGCCTTTCTCAGCTTCTAGAGGCTGCCTGTGGCCCTTGATTCCTTCTTCCATCTTCCAAAGCCAGCAACGTAGCATCTCTCTGACGCTGCTTCAGTGCTCGTATGTCTCCCTCTCCCATCTTCAAGGACCCTTGTGATTGCATTGGGCCAACTGGAATACTCCAGGAAAATCCCCCTATTTTCAGGTCCGCTGATGAGTAACCATAATTCCATCTGCCAACTTGTTTCCCCTTTGCCATGGAACTAACATTTTCAGGGATTCTGGGGCTTAGGACATAGACCTCTTTGCAGGGCCATTCTGCCTACCACACTATGCTCAGCCTCCTGTGATTTCCAAATTGACTTGATTCCACAGTTGAGAGGATGCTCACAAAGGAATTACATTTAGCCCCTTAGAACTCGAAATAGGAGGGAGCACATAGAATTGTGTCTCTCTCACCCTGGGGGTGGTGTCAGACTGGTTCAACTTGAAGTGGGTCATCATTTTCCACTGTTACCAAAAGTCATTTTCAGATCGGCTCAACTTGAAAGCCTTCATTTTTGTGTTTCGAGAGCCTGACGCGGGACTCGAACTCACGGACCGTGAGATCATGACCTGAGCCGAAGTCGGACGCTCAAACGACTGAGCCACCCAGGCGTCCCTGTGTTCTGATTATTCTAGTTGAGGTTGGGTAGAAGCTTCTGTTGACTCAATAGACTACTGCATGGATTCCAAATGCGGACTCCTTTAAATTTTTTTTTTTATTTTTAAGAAAGAATCGGCTCTTTAGAGAAAACAATATGATTGGGTCTAGTTGTCATTTAAAATAAGATTCACGATATTTCTTTTTAGAGGGAGCCCCTTTGCAGCTGGTCTTACTGGAATGCTCTCCTAAAAATCATCGTGCTGTGCAAAGTCCTACAATAAAGACCACAGGGCTTATGGGGGAAATGGGGTTGGATGGGGGTGCAGTGATCAAAACTTCAGCAACGTTTTAAAAAGACGTGAATGTCATAGAAATGGTAAAGCACTTTATACACATTACAGGCTTAGAAAGCATAAGCGCTGTCGCAAGTATGGCCCTTTCCTTGGGGAAATGAGTCCGGGGGGGTGGGCGCTGTAGCTTTGGGGTTCTCGTGAGGCAATGGAGGGAGTCTGAAGTGGTATGTCGAGGGGTGATACCAGATGCGGGCGGGTGTGGCCGTTGTCCTGGGGAGGGGGGGCGGCGGCGGCATCGTGGGGGAGGATTTCTGAGCGGCTTCTCCATCCAGCTGGGCGCTGTCCAGTTTGCTGCAGTCTTATCTCCGGATGAAAGACGGTGGGTAAGCCAACACGGCCTTCGAGTTCGGCTCGCATTGTTCCTGAGGTATCACTTGGAAGAAGATTAGGCTTTTCGAACCCAGCATTGTAGCAGAGCCGAAGGTCTCCCGGGCGCCTGGCAGTGCTGTGAAGGACGTGCCCCAGCACGTGCCAGGGACGGGCTGGCCTGCGGGCATGTTGAGCGCTCAGGATTCTCCGCCCACAAAACAGGAATTGTCCAACATGCCACTTTCAAAGACTTTTTAAGCCCCTCTTCACTCTTTCTCCAGAAGCTACTGGAGGATGCCAACCAGCAAAACAAAGAAGTGTGGCCAGAAAGAGGATACAGAAAGTGGGCAATGATGTGTGGGAGAGGGGTGGTGGGATTCCCCCCCCCCCCCGGGGGGAGGGATGGCATCTGTGCACAGGCAGAGAGAACCTGGCTCAGCAGGCGACGGGACAAACACGGGTGGGCCAGTGACATGGATGTCACTCTTGGGGCCTCTGACACGGTGGGAATGTAGACTGTCAGCCAAGCGTTTAGGCCGGAATTTGGAATCACTACTCAGAAAACGTAGCAGGTGAAAAGGTAGGACAATACACTCCAGGGAGAACAAAGCACCGAAAGTTGTGTGTAAAAGGGAAATATAAACTTGGATTGCAGTTTACTTTGTGGCTCGGCTCCGAGTAGCATTTACACAGTTAACAGTAGCTGTCGTATTTGGTTGGAGTATTGATCTCCGTTGGGATGGTGGGACCAGAAGGCTGCAGGTGGTACAGGCAATGGGGGGTGGGGGGGGGATAGACTTATCTCCTCGTCTTCATAGCACGATGACCACACATGATGCTTAAAATGAAAAATCAAAATGAAGCTATACGAACTTACTAGTTGGAGGCTTGAAGGGAAATGCCTAAAAACCATACCAAGAGTCCAAATTGGTTGCCTCTGGAATGTTTGTTACAAGGCTTACAGAATGACTTCGCTTTGTTTTGTTGTTGTTGTTGTTTTTTAATTTATTTTGAGAGAGAGAGACAGAGAGAGAATCCCAAACAGTCTCCGCACTGTCAGCGTAGAGCCCGACGTGGGGCTCAACGTCATGAACCCTGAGATCATGACCTGAGCTGAAATCAAGAGTCAGACGCTTAACTGACTGAGCCCCCCAGGCGCCCCCAGAATGACTTGAATTTTTTAAGCAGTGTGTATATGTAACTTTAATAAAAGTAAAAACTCAATATGCTATTTAGCAGAAAGAAGTCAATATAACAGGACTGAGACCTATTTCTAACGAG
Organism: Leopardus geoffroyi; assembly: GCF_018350155.1. Taxonomy (NCBI): domain Eukaryota; kingdom Metazoa; phylum Chordata; class Mammalia; order Carnivora; family Felidae; genus Leopardus; species Leopardus geoffroyi. Next base: position 9,632,667 of record NC_059343.1, read on the forward strand.
CATAGTGGACCCTCTCCTACATGAAAAGTTCTGCTCACAAGGTGGTCCTCAGCTAGCCTTTGGGAACTTCGTTTTGGAAACGGCTCCCCCCCCCATTCCCAGATACGAACAGCTCACCCTACTCACCTGTATGAACAGTGTGGTTAGTGCGGAACACCTGGGGGTCCGGAACTTTGGTACGGGCCGGGCAGATGGAGCCCGTGTGACCAGCCCCCCCGATCGTACCCTGGACACCGATGCGTATGGTGAATCCTGGCCACTTATCATACCTAACGGTGCTCCAGGGGACCTCGAAGACAGCAAATATACTTGACTATTAACAGATGGCATTTTTCTTTTCCCAGCGTCGAGATCGGTGAGAGCGTGAGGGGCGAAGATGTCTACATCATCCAGAGTGGCTGTGGAGAAATCAACGACAACCTCATGGAGCTTCTCATCATGATCAACGCTTGTAAGATCGCGTCATCTTCCAGGGTGACTGCCGTGATCCCGTGTTTTCCGTATGCTCGACAAGACAAAAAGGACAAGGTAGGATTTTTGGGTCCTGTTGGAGGAACCCGCTCTGGGTGAACATCAGCCTTTTTTCCTCCCCTCCCATAGTAACTCCGAGTATTTGGGAAACATTTGCTTTCTATTTTAAGGACTGTGTAAATATGGTATCTCATCCTGGCTTTTCAAAGGTTTGTCTTGGAACCAGCCATTACATTAATATTTACACATCTACGTACAGATAAGGCATATTTTTGCATGTATTACAATACCATATAGCCCTGGTGACAAAATTGTTGTCTATCTCGATGGTGGTGGGCAGAACTAAATAATGCCACCCACTGAGTACAGAAAACTGGGGAACGGGAATCACATCGCTGGAGCATATCAACGCCAGTATCTCGGTTGTGATTCTATACTATAGTTTTGCAAGATGTTCCCATGAGCCCAAACTGGGAAAAGGGCACAATGGGACCTTTGAATTGAGGTGAGTCTACAGCTCTCTCAAGATAAAACATGTAATTTAAAAAGATACACTGTTACCTCTTTGTAACCGTTCAAGAAGAACGAAGGTTGACATCGTTGAATTTTTCTTTTAGCAACACTAGCACTAGAGGAGGCTGTGTGGGTTTCTAGAGGAAATGAAAGATCTAGACCTTGCCTTTGAGGACAAAGAAGTTGGAATTTCTGGGGAGCTTTAGAAGGGATTGTATTAGTTTCCCACGGCTGCTGTAACACATCACCACACGCTGGGTGGCCTAAAACAACAGAAACGTGTTCTGTCACCATTCTGGAGGCCAAGCGTCAGAGAACAAGGTGTCGGCAGGGCCACGCTCCTTCTGGATACTACGTGCGGGAAGCCTTCTTTGCCTCTTCCGGTTTCCGGTGGCTCCTGGCATTCCTCGGCTTCTGGAAGCGTCACTCTCACCTCTGCCTCTTTCTTCACATGGCCTTCTTCCCTGTGTCCGTGTGTACTTTTCTTTTATAAAAGGACAGTCGTTGGGTTAGAACCCATCCTGATCCAGAGTGATCTCATTTTGATCTTTGCCTTACTTCTATCTGCAAACACCCTATTTTTATTTGTATTTTTTTATTGTTATTTTTAAATTCTCTTTAAGTAATCTCTACACCCAAGGTGAGGCTCGAACTCACGACCCCGAGCTCAAGAGTCGCAATCTCTTGTGACTGAGCCAGCCAGGCGCCCCTGCAAACACCCTATTTTTAAATGAGGTCACATTCTGAGGCTCTGGGTGGACGAGTTTTAGGGGGATATCACTCAAACCACGATAGGGATCAACCCCTAAGCTTTTATCTGCTTTATATCTTACGAATAGGTAGCTGTTCAGTCGGGTTCCGTGTGAATTCTTCCATTTTGCAAGACACACGGCTGTTCTGTGATATGGTGACTAATCATGAGAAGGGTTCCCCCCGATACACCTCCATTTATCACCCTAATTTACTTTCTGAAACAACACAGATTTCCAAACAGCATACGAGATTCCCTCATATATGAAAAAAATCCCTTTATAAAGTTTTTTTTCATGTTTATGTATTTATTTTGCGAGAGAGAGAATGAATGAATGAATGAATGAATGAATGAATGAATGAATCCCAAGCAGGCTCAGCATTGTCAGCATGGAACACGACATGGGACTTGATCCCACGAACCATGAGATCGTGACCTGAGCTGAAATGAAGAGTCTGAGGCTTACCCGGCTGAGCCACCCAGGTGCCCCCAAAATTCCTTTATAAATTTGAATTCCCATACTGAGGTCCCCCTAAATTGTAATGCCTCTTCAGATATGGTTCCCAGGCCCCATGCCGAATACAGCTGTCTGTTAATTTCTCACTAGAAATTTGATCTCCAGAACTCGATTCTGCAGTTGAGATATGATTTACCCTGTATCGATTAGAAGGGGTCAGCATCGTTTTTCTGTAAAGGGGTGTCTGGTCTCTGTGGCAGCAGCTGAACTTGGGTTGTAAATGGCGGGTGTGGCTGGATTCCAGTGCAACCTTTATTTATGGAGACTGAAATGTGAATTTCATATAATTGTCACTTGCCATAAAACGTTCTTCTTTTGTTTTTTTTTTTTTTTTCTTTTCATCCAGCTATTTAGTCCTGTAAAAACCATTACTACCTCACAAGCAGCACAAAAACAAGTGGCTGGTCATGAGAGTGGGTGTGTGTGACGTCGTGACCGTGTGTCTGTATCACTTTGTGATGTAGCTTTAGCTGAGGGCAGCGAGAACCTTAAGTCCCATGTGCTGCTGTGAAGTTGTCTCTGTCTGCATCTTTAGCTACTAAACTTCCATTCATTTTTGTCCCCTAAGTATGATCTCTTGTCTTAGGTATTCCTCCCATTTGTGCGTTTCCATGGGACTGTTAGCATCTTCACTTTTGTCCATATCACAAAGGAGCCAATGATATTCTGCTGTTTCTCGTCTGTGTAGCAAGAAGTTTAGTCAATTCGGTATTCTGTGATTTGCAATCGGGTTCTCCTTTTGCTTTGGCATTCGGTGCTAAGATAAGCAGTGCGTTGTATCTTCTTGGGTAAATGATTCCTTTCATTGTTACGCGGCCCCTGTCCCGCATGCACATAGCCCTAACTTTTCCTTCACTGATACCAGTCGAGACTGCTGCATGTTTTGCCTGTGAGCATCCAGTTTGCTGTTACTTCTGTTTCCAAGGTTGTGTTTTTCAGACTGTGTTGCTCACGTTCATTCATAATGAACTCTGTCGTGTAGACAAACCGGCACTGCTTGGCCCTGGTCCTTTGTGTGCGCCCGTCTCCTGCTTTCCAGGGGGTGTGAACGCACTCCTGGCCTCCGGCCTCTGCCAGTGGTGCCCCCCATCCCCCCACCGTGCTGACGAGGAGAGCCCTACAGAGTTGCTCAGACACTAGCGGGTTTACCTCTTCTGTGGCACCTGCCTCACTCTTTACCCTCTCTCCTGGTGTCGGACGCTTGGGCGCGTGTTCCGTTTGGGGCCATTTTGCACACCTGTTTCCTTTCATGCCGTCTGCATCACATGGTTGTAAGTGTGTGTCTTGAAACAACCTGGTACCTATTTTTAGTGTTTCCTTGTGTTTTTTTAACTTATTTTTAAAGTAATCTTGCACCTCATGTGGGACTCGAACTCACGACCCTGAGGTCTAGAGTCGCGTGCTCTTCTGACTGAACCAGCCAGGCGCCCCTTTTTTTTTTTTTTTTTTTTTTAGGTTTTTATAAAAGCTGTTTTTAGTTTTTAACCCCATCGGACAGTTCCACACTTGGCCAAGCTTAACTGCTGATGGAAGAGGTAAGACGTTCATTGTCAACAACGCACAGGCACGGACGTGGATAGCCATTGAGAGCCTGCACGGAGAGCAGCGGAGGGAGGCCTGAGTTCAGAAATTGTGTGGCTTATTGTTAGAGATAACTTACTAGAAAAGAAGGAATCGCGGACGGTTGTTGGCGTCCGGTTTCTTTCGCTGCTGTAATAAATTACTATAAACTGGGGGGCTTAAAACAACCCAAATGTTCTCTCCTGCCGTCCTGGAGGCCGGAGGTCGAGAACCGAGGTGTGACAGAGCTGTGCCGGCTGCAGGCTCCAGGGAAGGATCCTGCCTGCCTCTTCCAGCTTCTGGGGGTGGCCTCGCTCCTTGGCTCAAGGCCACATCCCTCCAACCTCTGCTCTGTCTTCTCTTGGCTTCTCTGATCTCCATGAAACCTCCTTGGAAGGAGCGTACCAAGGGATTCAGAAGTGCCTGAGAGAAGTGGCCTGAGCCCGTGAGCAAACTTCATTTACCAGGAACTGGGCTGAGCGATGACACCCCGAATGTGGGAAAACCCTTCTCCCCACTTTTCACTTTGCTTAGATCGGCTAGAGGCCCTACAGTGTTTGAATGTGACGGGAAGTCATGGGCCGCCCTTGCTCTCTGGGCTCAGAAAGAAAATTCTCCTCAGCCACGGGGGGATCCCTGGGCTGCATCCAGCCCACTGGGTTTCTCTCGTCCTTTTCCTTCCCATAGGACTGTGCTACCCATGATGTCTGAGACACGATGAAATTCTGTGTAATTGACCTATTCAGAGTTATGTGCAAAGAAGCCCATATATATATATATATATATATATATATATATATATATAGGCTGTAGCTTTATATCTATATATATGTGTGTGTATACACACACACACACACACATATATATATATATATATATATTTTAAACGTTTATTCACTTTTTGAGAAACAGAGACACAGTGCAAGCAGGGCAGGGGCAGAGCGAGAAAGACACAGAATTCAAAGTAGACTCCAGGCTCTGAGCTGTCAGCACAGAGCCCGACATGGGGCTCGAACTTGCGAACCGTGAGATCATGACCTGAGCCAAAGTCGGACGCTTAACCGACTGAGCCACCCAGGTGCCCCGCCCCAGCCTTTCACCCTAATTCAAAACCTGCTTCATGATGTTTACTCTTCCTGCTTCTTTTGAAGCAAGGCCCACACACCTGTAAAATTTTATTTTTGGTTTCATCTGTATGTGCAAAAAGCCAGGGACTAGCTTGGACAGTGAAGGAAAACTTATGGTTTCGTAAGCCATTACACATCAGCACAATGAGCTGCTAACACGGAGAAAGGAAGCTGATGTAGTAATTGGAAAATGCCGGGTGTCTTGTAGTCTGAGCTCTGGGATCACAACCTTGGAATCAAGTGGACTCAGGTTTGAATTTCAGTACCACCATTGACTCCTTTCGTCCTTTGTAACTGTAGCTTAAACTCTCAGTTTTTAGCTCACCTATATATTAAGGATAGTACTGGCTACTTTTTCTGAAGTACTTGGCATATAATAAACATGTGGGTAGACAGACTTTTTCCAAAAAGAGCCGGGTGTCAAATTTTTACACTCTGTGGACCACCAGATCTCTTGGTCAGCTCTACCATTTTGGCATGAAAGCAGCCATATATGATATGTAGATGAAGGGCTATGTGTCCGTGTTCCAATAAAATTGTATTGCTGGACATGGCTCTATGAATTTCATGTGTCTTTCAGACATCACAAAGTGTTCTTCGTTGGATTGTTTTTCAACCTGTTAAGAACGTAAAACCCATTCTCAGCTCATAGGTTGTGCAGAAACAGACCACAGCCTGGGTTTGTCTCCTGGGCCGCACTTGGCCGACGCCTGCTGTGGTGGACACTCAATAATTGCTAGTTTCCTTCCCTGGTAAGATAGTATGACGTGGGCAAAGCTGGAAATCATTACATCTGAGAGGGCAGAAGATTGCTTCTTGGCCTTTTGGCTAAGATCAAGTGTAGTTATCTGAGAGGATAGAGGACTTGAGGCTTTTTTCAAAATAATTTTCAAGGTTATGTTCTCTTTTCAATTATCAAATTGTTTCGATTTTTTACCTGGAAAAAGTGAGCACAGTTATCCTGATGTTAGTTTCTGTAATCTTGTAAATTTCTACCGCTTGTCAAATGTATGCTTTTAAGCAGGGCAGCGTCTGATACATTGATTAAGATCTGGAGCATCCAGAGAATCTTGGTCATGGCTGGGCCGCCTCACAAAATGTTTGACTTTTCTCCATTTTTCATCAGGGGAGTTGAACATTTTACTTTTGGTTGCTGTTCCTTAACGCTACCTTTGTTGAAATGCCATGCTGATTGTTCTCATAGTGGCTGTAAAGTCGGTTAACTCGCAAATCTTTCCTGCAAGATTTAGTCGGCTCTTGAGCCAAACTCCTAGGACAAAACCCAAATTTGTAAACAAGGTCTGGAGAAGGAAATCAGAAAGTATGAGTTTAGAAATGACCTGTGGTTTGGATCTCAGAAGGAGCAAATGCGAGATACCACGGAGGAATGTTTTTTGCCCATTATAGAATTGTAGGAAGAGCCCCACTTTGATTAGCATCGAGAATCAGATTGTATTACAGAGAAGTCCCGGTGATCAATTTGTTCTTCTAATTATCCTGAAATTGTGTTAAGCTAAATCATTCTCACAGTCATTGAGGCAGATAACTAAGCCTTGAAAACTCGACGTGGTAGAGTTTGTGTTATTAGATGTTTTCACTTTCTGGAAACCTCCACTGTTCACATTTTGAGGTTGGAAAGAATGTATGTGCATGTTATATATGTATTGCTGACCTTAAAAGTAAAACTACCAGTTATTTTACTGCAAAAGGTGGGTTTATTCAAGAATTAAAAAACAAACAAACAAACAAAAAAAACGTAGGCAGGGCACCTGGGTGGCTCAGTCGGTTAAGCGTCTGACTTCAGCCCAGGTCACGATCTCACGGTCTGTGAGTTCTTGCCCCGCGTCGGGCTCCATGCTGACAGCTCGGAGCCCGGAGCCTGCTTCAGATTCTGTGTCTCCCTCTCTCTCTGCCCCTCCCCTGCTCATGCGCTGTCTCTCTCTGTCTCTCGAAAATAAATAAACGTTAAACAACTAAACAGACAAAAGTAGGCAATTCTGGAGGACACAGGAAAGGTACGCTTTTGAAGGAGCAAAGGGGGGTAGCTGGGTTGTGATGAGTTAACAACTTCAAGTCAGTTGGAGAAAACTGGGGGTTTGAAGTATGGTGGCTCTTCGTCGGCAGAGCTGTTGTCAGGGATGAGGAAAACATTTCTCCCTCCTGCTGGAGTAGTGGAATAGTCAGTGTCCATGTGCAAGGTCGAGTCTGCCTCTTCCCGTTGAGTCTGCAATGGACAAGGCATATGGAAAGGCGTGAGAGCTCCCCCTCCCGAAACCTCCCGAGTCCATTTTCGTGGGGGTTCCCATTACTGCTGTTCACATTCCCCCCTTTTGATCAGGATCTTTCCTTGGAAGCATCGCAGATCAGCAGTCAGGTTCTCTGCATTTAGTGGTTTTATCTCTCAGTGCCAGGAAGGACCTTCTCTGGTGGTCACGTTCTCACCTCGGAGGGCGAGTAGACAGCAGTTGGAAACCACTTAAGCCACATTGAGCAACAGGGAGGGTTAGGAGGGACAGCCGTCAGGCATTTTCCCATCTGAAGTCTGTATCTTCTCAAGACGGTGAGCACTGAGCCAGCATCAGCTTAGGGGGCACATCCTTTCTGCGGGGGATTGATAGACAGCAAGTGCGCGGTCAGAAGCAACGTGACCGTTCCAAAGTGTATGTTGGTTCTAAACCAGAACCCTGGGTCTGAAGATATGTACAGGCCCTGTTTGGACTTAGGGAAGAAAGGTTTCTCGCTGTGAAGGCCATCCCGGGGTCATGTTGCCTCCCGAAAGTCATCTCCTGAGGTGGCTATGCACCAAAATCTTGAACTACTGTAAGAGCACGCGGAACCGAGTGCATTTGGGAACCTAGGGCCCACGTGTAACCATGAAGCAGTAGTTAATGAGCCCTTTTGCGAGAATAGCAACACTTGAAGGACATTTTAAAACCCTATTGTTCTCTCAGAAGAGCTGTTTAGAGCCATGTGTGTTGTCAGTAACAGCCCATAAAGTTGTGGATTCAGAAACCGTGAATCTGGATAAGAATCCAGAGTCCGTTCCTAGTTTAGACAAAAGAAAGGCTTTTGTGGGTTCTGAGCTTCCTAACCCTTCGGAAACGCTCACAAGATCGTAATGAGGCGGTTGCTGGAAAGGTCATCATCAAAAGAGGTTTCCCCCTTTGTGAGAGATTGGGAAATGCTGATAAAGGGCATTTTCTTTCTTCAAAAGAAGTGACAGTGAGAAAAAAGTACACAGGCCTGGGCCGGACGGCTTGGGAAAGCAGTCTCCCCAGATGTTGTCGGCTTCGATTCCAGGAAATCATGTCACCAGATGGTATGCAGGTCCCGTCAGGGTTTGGGGCTTTCTTTAGATGTGTCACGTGGATCTAAGCGTCGGCACAGGGGTTGGTGAACAGATCCTGATAAGGGCCTTTCCGACGAGCTTGAAGACTCTTCATGGAGGTGGTGTCTTTCCCAACAGACAGATCCTCCAGGTGGCAAAGTGTGAGCAGTTAAGATCGTTGTCTCCTGTGCGCCAGGAAAAGATTGCTCTAGCAGAGCATGGGTATGTTTAATAGAAGCAGCCAGACCTTTACAGTGCTGAAGATGTCTCCTTTTATCAACTGTGGGTCAAAGAGGGAGGGGCCAGAATGCACGGTCGTTCCTCTATCTCCAAGGGTGACAATGTATGAGTTCCAAAAGGGGGAGGATCTGAGACACAGTCATTTTTTTCTCACCGGATTTTAGCCGCAGAAGAGGCACTGGCCTGTCTACAGGGGACGCTTCGGTCCAGTGAGGAAACATACAAACCATGACTGAAACATACTTCTGTCCATGAGATGGGGGGAGCTGCATGAAATCCATTTGCCAAACCTCAGTTGGTCCACTGAGACAAGCCAAGTAAACTAGACCCTTTTTGCGGCCTTCCTCATATGAGGAACCCATCGATATGGGTTCATGAATGCTATCATTCTGTCAGTCCGCCGATGGTTGAATGTGTGCGTGGTGGGACACAGAGGGAGCTTTAGAATTTCCGGGAGGACCAGATCGTGATTTGGTCCAAACCCGAGCTTGCTTTCTTTATTCAACCGATAGTTGTTAGATTTCCAGATATTGACTCTCCTCCTCTGGGGCTAATTGTTGGGCATCTCCGGTCAATTTTTCTCATTTGTCATTTGAAAGAACGTCCCTTTGGAACATGCCAGAGGTCTGGGTGTCAGTCTCCTTGAGAGCAGCACGTGGAAATACCAGCAAGGTGGTATCCCTTGGCCCCCAGGGGGTCGCGTCTGGAACCCCTTGGGAACCTTCGTAGCCAGAGCGGCCAGCAAAAGTATGGTACCCAATAGATGTTGGATGTAGGGGCCATTTTTAAGCTCATCCCCGCTGGGGGTAAGGAAACCTTGTTGCTGCCTTCACATTCCAGAATAATGAGCTACTCCAAAGGCATACTGACTATCAGTATAAATGTCTGTGGTTTTGCCCTCGGCTAAAATACAGGCTTGAGTAAGAGCATATAAGTGAGCCTTGTTGGCCGAAGTAGCTGAAGATAAAGGTGACAGGCCTCAGGGACTTCAAAGGGAGTTGTAGTAGCATGTCCAGCATGGTATTTACCATTTTTATTCTTTTTTTTTTTTTTTTTAATGTTTGTTTATTTTTGAGACAGAGCATGAGCTGGGAAGGGGCAGAGAGAGAGAGGGAGGGAGACAGAGAATCCCAAGCAGGCTGTGTGCTGAGAGCAAAGAGCCCGATGCAGGGCTTGAACCCACGGCTTGTGAGATCACGACCTGAGCCGAAACCAAGAGTCAGACGCTTAACTGGCTGAGCCACCCAGGTGCCCCTCCCATTTTTATTCTTTAAGAACCCTTAGTAAGCCGGGAAAAGTGTGTATCGTGAGAGGTGTTTCCTATAAGTTGTCACCGGGAGTCCAAAGGTGATCTGTCAGCCTTAGGCACTTGGGAGGGGCTTCATCAGGGGAGGGGGGGAGAAGGTGGCCCAGGTAAGGCTCTCGCAGTGAGAGTTACTTGGATGAGGAGTAGTTAGCAGGGGTGTCTATTAGGTTTGCTCTTTCTATTTCATCAGTGGCCTGGACTAAGAGGACAGTGGCAGGAATGACCCTGGGGCAAGGGGACTGTCCCCCAGCCAGAGGGGCTGGTTGGCTGTAATACCCTTTGGGATGATGTTGGGGGAGGACTCAAGGGCATCCCCTCACATCTTGCTCACAAAAAGGCAGGTTGCTAATTAGGATATCTGAGGGCAGGGGCTTTTGGTAGACTTCGCTTTCAAGTCTCAAGGGGCTGTGTCATCCCCCTCTTTGCAAATAGTAGGGTTAGGTTTGTTATTTTTTAGTAAAGCGCACAGAGGCTGAGCCGTGCGAGGGACGTTCGGAATCCAGTTTCGACAATAGCCAGCCAGTGCAAGAAAGCCTTGTGATTGGCACTTAGTTTTAGGTTTGGAGAAATTGAGGATGCCTTAGAGTCTACCTGGATCCAAATCTGGTCTGTGTTCTGAGATCATGTACCCTAAATATCAAACCCGAGTTTGAACGAACTGTCATTTTTGTCTGCGGAGACTTTCATGTCCCTTTAAGGCCAAAGGTTTTAACAGGTGGATGTTGTCTTCCCATGTAGAGGTTTGAGAACGGGGACAGAAGCAAAGGGCCTGTGTACTGTGACAAGATAGAGCCGGCAGAAAACTTTGTGTCATCCAAATCATTTTTTAAGGTTTGTGAAGGGTTAAGGACTCTGTGTAACCCTGGGGCATTACTTTCCGGGTGTCTTTCCATCCTTCCCAAATGAAGGTAAAAAGATACTCGCTATCCTTATCAGCTGGCACATGGGAACAGATCCGTGGGAATGGATGTCAGTAGCCCGTGAGGGTTGGGAACAGTGGGGTGCCACGGGACCCCAGTGCTGTTCAGTGCTCGGAGGTCCTGGGTAGAGTTCTGTCCTTGGCCATTGGGTTTTCTCACAGGTAGAATTGGGGTGTTACAGGGACCAGTGCAGGGGATAATGAGGCCCTGAGCCTTGTAATCCTCTGCGGTGGGCATGATGCCTTGAAAGGCTTCTTTGTGTGTAGGCTATTAATTCTAGGGATCAGTTTGAATCTTGATGGGAGGTACTCTGTGGATTCTGCTGGTGTCCGTCGAAGACTTTGCCCCTAAAGAGGACGGTAGCTGAGCCAGTAGGAATAAATGATCAGCAGTCAGTACCCCCAGCCTCTGCCACAGTGCCATCAGAGACAGAGCATAGGAAAAGATGCCAACGGGTCATCGATTTCCCCCTGTTGGCTGTTTTGATTACTACTCTCAAATTCTAGAATTATTTTCCTCTTTTGGGAGAGAGAAATTCCGGCCTATTTTTCTAAGAAATCTGGGCCCAGTGAATGAGTAGGGAGGGGTGGAGGAACCAGGGAGGAAAGGGTGTATGTCTCTAAAAGGGCCTCGACAAAAGGGAGTCGGTTCGGAGATGGGAGCCTGTTGAGGTTGACCAGAGACCCCCACTGTTGGAAGTGTTTTAGCGCTCCGGGGCAGGGGCTGCTTTACGGCGGTGTCGGGAACGACAGAGACAGACTTCTTCCCAATCTGGATAGTCGTTGCTGCGAGCTGATCAAGAGGGATGATTGGGAAGAACGCCTGGAGCTCCTGGCAGCCCCACTGTAGACAGCAAGACGGAGTCACTCCTGTCCGGCAGGGGCCTGCGTCGAGCAATGATACGAGCGGCTGAGGGTACAAACAAGGATGAGCTCTCCCCGAGACCGGCACCGGCTGACGACGCCCCAGAACCGATCGGCAGCAGAAGCAGGGGAGGGGTGCAGGCGCCCAGGACTGACCAAATCCCTTTAAAAGGGGGAGGGCTTTTGCAGCGGTCGGGCCCCACAGACGTGACCCTCTGCGTCTGAGCGCCTGAAAAGGCAGCTGCCGCCGAAGGCTCCGGCCGAAGAGAACGGAGAGCCTCCACCGCTTGAACGGAAGGAGCGGGAGGGCCGAGCGCGGACCCGGCCCGGGGCCTCCTCTCAGCTGCGCGCCCGCACACGGACTTGGCGGCGGCCTCGTTCACTTCCTACCGCCTGTGTCATCTCGATCGTCGTGTGCCTCCTCTTAGGTCCTGCGCCGTGTGCGGGGAAGAGGCCAAGTTAATCACAGCTCCAATGTCACTGGGTTTGGAATCCCGAACCCGCTTTCTCATTACGTTCACCTTGCTTTAGGACCAAGCACAGCTGGCGCTGCGCAAAGACCCAACTTGTGCGTGCGCCTTCACGGCGTGCTCGCGACAGTTGGCGTGGTCGGCAGGGAACTGAGTCACAGCCGAGACCAGGGGAGATTGCCTCAGAAAGGCACTTGGAGGGTTAAGAAGGATTAAACCGTTTGGGGACGTTGCAAAGATAAATGCCACTACTGGCCAAGTTAGCCTAGAACTTGGCAGAAAGACGCGAACAGAAAATGTGGAAAAACCTGTATACACATGCGAGGTATAAGTGGGAAATAGAGCAGCACACGGTTCAGAAGTTGTGAATAGCAGCCAGTAGGTTGCAAAAAAGAAAGAAAGAAAGATCCGGGCACTCGGTAAATACCTAAAAAGGATGGTGAAAAGGGCAAAGCCCTTCGTGTCCCAGGCTCCCATTGCACGGGTACCTACCTTACTGATGAGAACCATCCCACAGTTAGACTAGGAACAGCAAAGGGGTGAAGAGCTAGCCAATAGACTAATAAGGAAGGACAAAGCCATGAAGAGTTTAAGTTTCAAGGACGAAACACCCTTGGGACCCCGGGACCCCCATCTTGAGGACCCAGGAGACCATGATGACCCCTAGGGGCGTGATTATCAAATCAGACTCTGCTTCTGCGGGTTAGGGGCTTTGGGGTGTCAGCTGGTGCTGGTCTTGGTGATAATCTTGTAGCTGCAGTGCCCTTAACTGTTGGCATCACTGCTGGATACAGGCTCCTGCTTGACATGAGTGACTCCATCTTGCTGTCTACACCCATCATGGGGAATTAGGACGTTGGAAAGGAAACGGTAGCAGAAACTACGCTTCTGGTTTTGTTTAGGAGCCTTCATTTGTTGGAGCTGAACACTGAAAATTTTAGCCCTCTTTCTTCTAGGTGACTCACCTAGGCAAGCTAGTTTGCCAGGTTAGTCGAGTCTGAAGTGGTCAGTTGCCCATTCCATCCTGGTCATCTTAACGAAAGGGGAAAGATCCTGGAGCAGTGATTCATAAACATGGACTTAAATGTTACCCCAATGGATTCAGCACCTAAAGGAAGACCAGAATTTTCTTTAAAGATAGTTTGGGGTCGATTATAATAACCGTGAATGGATTCATCAAGCTTCTGTGTGTAAGCCTGAATTTTGTTCCAGTCAACAGGCTTAGGAAAAGCCATTATAATTGCTTACTGGCGATTTCCAGCAAGTTTTCTAGCATCTTGCCAAAGGGTAGGGGTCTGTTTCTCTAAATCCTGCTCAGGATTTTCCCACTGGGCTAGTTTCGCCCAACGAAACTAAGTTTGAATATTTGGTGGTGGGAGGGTGCGGGGTGGAGAAGAGGCCTCAGAAGCCTTTTTTTCTTTTTAATTGTTTGCCTCCTTCAGTTTATAAATTGTATCTTGGAGAGAGGCAATTTTAGATTCCCGAGAGTGTTTGGAAGCTTCAAAATCCCAATTAAAATAGAAATCCCATTCAGTTTTGTCATTTTCGAACCATGGTTGTTGTCCAATTCAGCTTTGAGAAAATTAAGTTTGGGGAGATTGAAAGTTCCCCATAGTGGCCATTGAAGTTCTAAATTACTTCTGGTTAAGTCAGTCCATTTATTTATAAATGTGCGTGTGGAGGGCCCATAGTGCTTAAACACAAAACCGGCCAGAGTCCCAGTGGGTGGCGGGGCGGTGGGTGTCCTCAAAGCGCTCAAAACATTTCGGTGACTGGGATCCCATTTCTTAGAGGGTTTTCGGGAGCCAGCCTGGTTCCAGAAGGAATCGGATGAAAGTCCCGCGCAGCTCTGGGAGGCGCAGTTCCAGTGGAAAGTCTGATTTTGAAAATGAAATCAGACCGAGGGCCAGCCTGGTTCTGAAAGAGGACTTCAACCGTCTGCATTCTGTCCTCAGTCTACTTGCTAATTAAGTTCTCCTCTCCAGCTTATCTCTTTTGTTTCATTATTTTTTTAATGTTTTATTTAGTTTTGAGAGGGCATCAGTGGGGGAGGGGCAGCGAGAAGGGGGAGACAGAGGATCCAAAGCGGGCTCTGCGCTGGCAGCAGCAAGCCGGACGCGGGTCTCGAACTCACAAACCGGGAGATCGTGACCTGAGCCCGAGTCTGACGCTCAACCAACTGATCCACCCAGGCGCCCCTCCAGCTTCTCTCTTAACTCGGGCAGAACGCCCTGAGGGCACAGCATCCCCTGATGGGAACCCAAACTTACCACTCAAGCAGTAAGGACCTCCCTGTGCCAGCAAGACCCCCGTGATGGACCCCAAGACAAATGATTGGTTGCCCTGACCTTCACTACCCACCTGCATGTACCCCCCACCTTTGCCCCGCATTTTCCTTACTTAAACCTAGAAGCGTTCCTGGCACTTTGCAGACAGTCCCCGAGATGCTGGTCCGCTGTCTTCCTGGTGGTGGCTTCGCTCAACTCAATCCCTTTCTTGTTTCACTACCGCTCTTCCCTCTGCCTTTGGATTTTGTCAGTGGCCAGTGGCCGAACCTGCTCCGTGGGTAGTGCACCTGTTTGCTCACCCGCCCCGCAGCTGTCGGCGGTCCTCTCTGGATCTCCCCTCTGATCACCAAGTATCATTTAACCTTAAAAATAGACACTGCCAGGGACTCCCGGGTGGCTCAGTCGGTTGAGCATCCGACTTCGGCTCAGGTCATGATCTCACGGCTCATGGGTTCGAGTCCCATGTCGGGCTCTGTGCTGACAGCTCAGAGCCTGGAGCCTCCTTCAGATTCTGTGTCTCTCTCTGGCTTCTCCTCCCCCACTTGTGCTCTCTCAAAAATAAATAAATATAAAAAAAATAGACACTGCTAGTTATTTTACCAGCAACAGATGGGTTTATTCAGGAATAAAAGAGAATTGCGAACAAAAAAGCTGTGACAAGATTGTAGGCAAGTCCGGGACATAAAGGCAAGGTAGGCTTTTGAAGGAGACAAGGGGGGAGTTGGGGGACTCTTAGGAACTAAAAGTCCATTGGAGGAAACTGGGGGTTCAAAGAGTGGTGGCTTCTCATTTTCTGAACTGTTTCCTGGGCACGGGAAAAGCACCTCTTCCTTCTGGAGTAGCAGAGCAGTATCCAAGTGCAAGGTCAAGTCTGTGCAAGGTCACATCCGCCCCTTTGGTTGTGTCTGCAAGTGACTACGAGTGGGAGGGTGGGAAAGCTCCCCCTCCCAAATCTCCCGACTCCATTTTTGTGGGGATTCCCGTTACGAATGTCCACAGTATGTTATTATAAAGTAATGTTTGTTTGCTTTTTAAAAGAGTATGGTGTGTCAGAGAAAGTACACATGATCTGTTGACATTATGATGTAATTCCTTCCCGTGTATGCTTTTACATGAATCTACTCTATACTCTGTGTATTTTGTAGGGATGGTTCATTTGTTACTATTGTGATTGAAATGTTTTCTTGTTGCCAGTTTGAGGTGTAATTGACATAACATTGGGTGAGTCTGAATGAAATCTTTTAAGCTTATATATATATATATATTTTTTTTGGGGGGGGGTTGGTATATGAGCATATTCCTGTTTACAGTAAAATGCTGACCTCTTTTCCTAGCTTCAGTCTCTGTGTAGCCTTTTATATAATTTTTGATGTAGACAGTTATTGGCCAGGATTTATGATGGCGGAACTACAGCTATGGAGAAGTTAGGTAACTTTAAAGAGGATACAGTGTCAGTAAATCACCTTGCATCCCTTCTTGAAAAACCAAAGTTTTAATCACCTGAAGTTGTTCTTTCTTTGGTCTGGTTTTCGTGTAGTAATTCGTGACAGCATTCGGCTTCCAGCTGCAGTATATCAAGTCTTTTTGAAGACCTGACCTTGGCTTTCAGCTGGCCCCTGCCTCCCTTGCCAGTATTCCCTTACACTCCCTCTTGGACCAGTGCCTGTGGCCACCCAGCTTTCAGTCCCCAGATGTGACCTCTTGGCCTCGGTGCTGTCACACGTGCTGCTCTTTCTGGAACACTGGTTTCTCCCCTCTGCTGGCCACACCTTAAAAGCAGTTTCCTCCAAGGGGCCTCTGATGATCACCAGTCCCTCTCTCTCCTTTTTTTGAATGTTTATTTATTTTGAGAGAGAGAAAGAGAGCACAAAGAGAAGAGAGAGGGAAGCGAGAAGGGAGGCAGAGACAGAAGTCCAGCAAAAATCCCAAGCAGGCTCCACGTGGTCAGTGCAGAGCCTGACATGGGGCTCGATCCCGCGGTTCATGAGATCATGACCTGAGCTGAAATCAAGGTTGGATGCTTAACCAACCGTTTCATTGTTTGCTTCTCTGATACTTGTTCCCGCTGCACAGTGTCAAGCCGGGAACATTGGGTGAAACAAATGGAAGGAAGAACTTTTGTTGTTATGATGTAAATTTCTTCCTTGTTATTAAGAATTAATTGATGTAAATGACTAAAGTCTTAAATGACTTTAAGTGGTTAATGCTGATTTCGTTCACATATGTCTTCCCTTCTCCTCTGCTGTTATAAAACCTACGCCTTTATTTTTTAGAGCCGTGCTCCGATTTCTGCGAAACTTGTGGCCAATATGCTGTCAGTGGCTGGGGCGGATCACATCATCACCATGGACCTGCACGCCTCTCAGATCCAGGTTCCCGCCTTTTCTTTCTTGCCCTCGGTTGTGATCGGGGGGCTTAGTGCAAGTGGTTAAATCCTGATTCTGTTCAACTGTTTTCGAGGGAGGTAACGTTACTCGTGGTCGAGTTTGTATACGGTGGCTCTCTGGGATTTTCGTCTTTACTGAACTTGGGACTATAGTTCAATGTAGTTATCACCTGACTCTGCCACCAACCTCTGTCCAAACAGTTTTGGGGCGGTGGGAATGGCTTCTTGGTAGTAAACTGTATAATCCCATCTCAGCTTCTTGACAATCATGACAATGGCAGAGTTGTAATGTATGTTTTTTAACCTCTTCATAACTGACTTCCTTTATCTGTGAAACAGGCCGAATTGTACTGTACCTACTCTGTAATACAGCGAACGTGAAACATTTAGCTTATAATAAGGTGCTTGAGACACAACAAATCTCTTCACTCCCTTGCATCAGCCATTCTCCTATTGCTTAGAATACAGGCAGGGGGCGCCTGGGTGGCTCAGTCGGTGAAGCGTCCGACTTCGGCTCAGGTCAGGATCTCACGGTTCGTGGGTTCGAGCCCCGCGTCGGGCTCTGTGCTAACAGCTCAGAGCCTGGAGCCTGCTTCCGATTCTGTGTCTCCCTCTCTCTCTGACCCTCCCCCGTTCACGCTCTGTCTCTCTCTGTCTCAAAAATAAATAAACGTTAAAAAAAAAAAAAAAGAATACAGGCAGTCATAATATAACAGAATGTGTCTCCAAACATAATGGATGGGACTGAAGTAGGCTCCTGGAACATATCTGTCTTTTGATTTAATTCTGTTAAAATTCAGAGAAGGGAGTCTGCTGAAAAGGCTTCTTTTGAATGCAAAATTCAAGTGTTACTGCTCTCCCTAGGGATTCTTTGACATCCCCGTGGATAATTTGTACGCGGAGCCCGCGGTCCTGCAGTGGATCCGGGAGAACATCGCCGAGTGGAAGAACTGTATCATAGTTTCACCTGACGCCGGGGGAGCCAAAAGGTAGCCAAGTGCGCGTCGTTTCTCTTTTCCTTTTTTTTTTTTTTAACGTGTTAGGTAAGGAAGCACGTGTTTTAAATTACTTAACGCTCTATTTTCCTAAATGAATGAGTAAGGGGTCTACAGTCTTGCAGAGAAGGGTGCTGTCAACTTTAACATTTCCTCCTTCATGAGAAAAGCACGCACACACATTTGTTTCCAGCAAAGAACATGTTTTACTTAAGGTATTTTTTCAGTTATGTTTTCCTAAACAAATTTCTTTTTAAGGTTTATTGTTGAGAGAGACGGAGAGAGGCAGAGCGTGAGCGGGGGAAGGGCAGAGAGAGGGAGGCACAGAATCCGAAGCAGGCTCCAGGCTCCAAGCCGTCAGCACAGAGCCCCACGCGGAGCTCGAACTCCGGGACCGTGAGATCATGACCTGAGCTGAGGTCGGAGGCTTAACCGACTGAGCCCCCCAGGCGCCCTGAGTTACGTTTTTCTGATTAAGAAAGAAAACTATGTCTATCGAGCACCGAGGACAAAGGAAGTATCCGGGACCAGGAAGTGAAGAAGGGCTGAAAACCGTGCTCGAGTGGCCTGGGGGTTCGGGTATCAGATCCAGGAAGAGGCTGGTAATTTAAGTGTTAGCTGTCCCCGTAGAGGTCTCCAGAGAGAAGGGAGGGAGACAGTCTTCATTCAGGCCTTTGGGGGTGGGGGTGGGGGGACAAATTAGCCACCCGTGAGAAATCAAACTGAGAGCCTGTGCCGTGTGCAGATACACGTCAAACTCTGCATCCTGCCCCTGTGCCCGCCCCACCCCCGCACAATGTGGGGCAGGAGAGTCCCTACGCTGAGAAAATCTACACAAAAATTGATCCCAGGCTACAGAGCTCCTGCAGTGGGAGAATCCCACCAGCGCAGCTGCTCAGTAAGCACTCCGCACTGAAGACAACCTCATGCCTGATGATCCAAGTTCAAAAACCGGGAGGGTGCAGCCCACCCAGAGCAGCGTGTGCAGGTAACACGGCGGCGGGCCGCCAGCACCGTGGGGGGGACGGAACGATTACTGGACTGTAAGATTACTGAGTTGGACAGAAATTGACGTGGTGCTAAAAGCACGGTCCGGAGCTGCAAATCTCGCGGGCTTTGCAGACTCCGGGAATTAAGGAGCAGTCGGTACCGAGTTCACGATGAAGGGTGACGATGATGGAACGTTGATTCGGTACTGGGTGCTTTACTGCGGCCTGAGGCTTGCTGACCTTGTAGAAGTGTGCGGCGGCCAACTGGGAGAGGAAGACAGGGTGGCATGGGGTTGAGTGCCCAGGTAGGGGTCTCCATCAGGAAGGGAGAGGAGCAGAAGAGCTCTGTCCATCAGTCCAGTGCAAAAGCCAACCAGCTGCTACGTGTGCCGGGAGAGTGACCTGTGACGGTTGACCTTCAGGACGTCTTTAAAATGCAGATGCCTCATTTGGCTCCCTCGTCCACCTGCAGCCCAGTGAGGGGCCTAGAATGAAACTTAAAAGCTTATGAGGAGCCCAGGAAGCTGTCCTAAAGGCCACGCAGGGAAGCGAAGGTCCTAATTCTCAGAAGAGCCTCGATGAGCGCCGAGCCGCTGTCTTGACAGTTCGGTTCCCCGCTCTGGAGAAGGGGACGACCAGGTGGGGCTGGGCCTCCGACAGCAGCAGGAAGTGGCCGTTGACAGGAAGGAGACACAAATACATACAAGCCAGAAACAGAAAGTTATCTTGCAAAGACCCCAGCCGGGCAGCAGCAGGGCCCTCAGCCGGGACCTCCAGGTCAAAGCACAGCGAGTGTTGTCTGCTTAAGAACACCGGGGAACAGGAGTGACATTGTGCAGTTCCTCGTGCTGGAAACGATTGTGGTTTACTTGGAAACTTCCATTAAGTGCCGCCGTGGAATCTGCATTCATATACGGGGACTCCTCCAGCCTGATACAGGGTTACAGAGCTGAACAAGCGGCCGCTTTTTAAAATTTTTTTTTATGTTTATTTGTTTTTGAGAGACAGAGAGACAGCATGAGCAGGGGAGGGCAGAGACAGAGGGAGACACAGAATCCGAAGCAGGCTCCAGGCGCTGAGCTGTCAGCACAGAGCCCGATGTGGGGCTCGAACTCACAGACCGCGAGATCATGACCTGAACCGAAGTCAGACGCTTCACCGACTGAGCCCCCCAGGCGCCCCCGAACCCACCTATTTAAAGTGCACAGCTCAGTGGTTTTCAGCGTATTCAGTGTATCCCTCACTACTGTCACATTCCAGAACATTTTCACCACCCCAAAAAGAAACCTGTACCCACAGCCAGTGACTCCGTGTTCCCGCTCCCCCCAGCCACCCCTGATCTACTTTCTGTCTTGCCTTCCTGCGTTGCCTGTCTGGACATTTCGTATGGACGGATCGTGTAATACGTGGTCTTTGTGTCTGGCATATTCCTTTTCCTTAAGCAGAAAAAGACAGACTTTGGCAGCTGACCAACCAAAAGAATAGATGCCATAAATTTGTGTGGCCTTTCCTATCCCAATGCTGTTTTTTATCGAGAGTCTAAAAATACACGTGCTGTTAGCAAACCTTCAAATTGGGTAACGTCCCCCATTTCCTTCTTTAGAGACCTCACTTCTTCCCAGTTTCAGAATTCTGTTGTTTGCACATGTCTCCCTTTTTATTTGACACAAAGGGTGATGTGCTGTGCACAGTTCTTCAGTCTCCAGTCTCCACTCCACTTCCTTGTTCGGTCTTAGCAGTGTTTCATCGTTCTTTTTTTTTTTTTTTTTTAGTGTTTGTTTATTTTTGAGAGAGAGAGACAGAGCACAAGGGGGGGAGGGGCAGAGAGAGAGGGAGACACAGAATCGGAAGCGGGTTCCAGGCTCCGAGCTGCCGGCACAGACCCCGACGTGGGGCTCGATCTTGCGAACATGAGACCATGACCTGAGCCAAAGTCAGATACTTAACCGATGAGCCACCCAGGCGCCCCAAATGCTTCATCGTTCTTTATAGCTGAGGGGTACGTCCTTTGTGTGCATGTGTCCTAATTCCTTTCACATGACCCCCCCCCCCCCACTCGTAGGGACTGTGTTTTGTACTCTGACGCGCGCTCCTACAGCACGAACTTCCTACCTTGGGTACGCATTTGCAAGCAGGATACGTTCCGAGGGCAGTTGCCAAGTCTTTCCCAAAAGATAGACCAGTCGACAGTCCCAAGTATGAATGCCGGTGACTTTATTAACCAGATAGTGATAATATGGTCACTTTTCCTGTTAATTCTGGTTGCTGTGGATAAGGTCAAGCACCCTTTCTCGCATGTTTATTTTCCAAGATGGCCTATTCGGCCTATTCGTACCTTCCTGTGTTGTCTTATTGGCTGGAGGCCTTTTCCTTTGACTCATTAGGAGTTTTGTGGAGGCAGGATTTCTTGCCTTGGTGCATTTTTATTCCCCGCAGCACTTTTAGAACATTCTTCTGTACTCATTTATCTCCTTTTCACGTTATGGCTTCTGGGTTTAGGAAGAATTCACCCTTCTGTCGATCTTTCTTCTCCCACGAATTCATATATTTGAAAGTAAATTGCCCTTTTCCTTTTTAACGTTCCGGTTTTTCTTCCATCTGGTATTTGTTTTGGAACTAAGAGTGAAGAAGAATCCCTGTTGATTTGAGACACCATCTTATATACCAAATCCCCCCATCCACTTGCCAACCCTTGCTTTTCCAAATGCAGAATCAACTAACCAGAGTTCATGGCCAGCTGTTTTTTTCAGATCCCCTTTAAACCACCCCTATTACCTTTGCCAGGAAAAGTCCAGCTTTTTGGGGGCACACATCGTAGATTTTTTTGCCACCTCCTCTCCTTTTCTTCTTCCTATTCTGGACTAAGCTGTTCCCCACCTGGCAGGACAACCACACAGGTAACGCAGGGTACCTGCACTTGACATTATTGGCGCCATCTTTGCGTGATGCAAAAAAGCCATTTCATGAAAGAAAATAATCTAATTGATTATCTGATCAATTAGAACTTAATGCCTTAGTAAAAGCTTTAAAGCCTGACTTGTTGCAGGTAAAACTTAATATTGCCACAAGAGGTCACTCTTGGATTGCCTTTGAAGCTCGATTGGGCGAACAGCTAAGGAAAAAGAAACCTTAGAAGGTAACACCACCGCTGAGATAGTCTGCGTTCACCTGACACTGCTGTGGGAAGTTGGTGAAACGAAATAATTGAGATTTGGGGGGAAAGAATGGAAAGACGGGTTTAGAAGAAGTGGAAATGAAAATATGTATGTTATTTTTGTTCTAGCTTTTTCTGCCTAAGATTTCTGCGTGATACATTGTCTCCACATCATTTGTTAGGAGTAAGTCTTAACTCTCGTATACAAGGAAAAGAAGAGTTGTATACCAAGTGCCTCACCGATAAGCCTGGCCTGCCACCTTGCCTTTCTCTTGCCCGCTCTGCCCTTTCTGAGGGGATGACTTTGGAGCATTTGCCATAGATGAGCAGAGAAACTCCTGGTTTACAAATCTCAAGGCCCCGAGTGTAGTGAAAGCCATTTGCATAAGCTGACGTGTTAACATGGATTTGTGAGCCCCGTGGCTGCACCCCAGACTGAGCAAACGGCAGTTTCTGAATAACTGCATTTTCCTCTGCCCGTAATTTTTTGTTTTCACATACACTGTGTTTTCATGCTGGTAAACACACGGCTGTTGTCTTAGGCCTTTTTTTTTTTTTTTGAAGTTGTTATTTGAATTCCAGTTAGTTAACATACAGTGTCATGTTAGTTTCAGGTGTACAGCCTTGTAATTCAACACATGCCCGTGATCTCTTTTTTCTTTTTTAAAGTTTATTGACTTATTTTGAGAGAGAGAGAGACAGAGAGAGAGAGAGAGAGCACAAGTGGGGGAGGGTCAGAGGGAGAGGCAGAACCCCAAGCAGGCTCCACACCATCAGCACAGAGCCTGATGTGGGGCTCGAACTCCGGACCCATGAGATCCTGACCTGGACCGAGATTAAGAGTCGGACGCTGATTTTTAAAAGGCGGAAGAGGGGCGCCTGGGTGGCTCAGTTGGTTAAGCGTCCGACTTCGGCTCAGGTCATGATCTCGCGGTCTGTGGGTTCGAGCCCCGCGTCGGGCTCTGTGCTGACAGCTCGGAGCCTGGAGCCTGCTTCCGATTCTGTGTCTCCCTCTCTCTCTGACCCTCCCCTGTTCATGCTGTCTCTCTCTCTGCCACAAACACAAGGCCCACTTGTCCCCGTGGTTTGCCTACTGTGCATCCCAGGCCGGGCCTGGCTTTTCTAGTGAGAGCTGATTATCTCCGGATCTTGGGTGTGGTTGGTTACCGCGTTCCTAAACTACAGCTTGAAACCGTAAGAGCTTTTGTTAACGCTGACAGTGTTTAACTCGTCTGTCCTCTGTCTCGGCGTCTCGGTGTCTCGGAGCAGGGTCACCTCAATTGCGGACAGGCTGAATGTGGAATTTGCCCTGATTCACAAAGAGAGGAAGAAAGCAAACGAAGTGGACCGGATGGTTCTGGTGGGCGACGTGAAGGACCGCGTGGCCATCCTCGTGGACGACATGGCGGACACGTGTGGCACCATCTGCCACGCTGCGGACAAGTACGTGGACGGTTTGGGCAAACGGGAGAACGTGTCATTAAGAAAGGAAACGTGGTGGCTTTAAAAAAAATAAAAGGGGGCCTGTTTCTACGAATTCTTGCTGCGGTGGCTTGGGTGTGGCCTTTCAGACCAAAGGATGTTCTAGGCCCATTTATTATTTTGTTTCTTGGTGGGAAAAAAAAAAAAAAGTACAGACCTTTATGGCCCGGTTTTCACTTTTAAGGATGCGCTTTCAGTGTATTTGAAAAAGGGTCAGAGAGGGCACTGCCCCTGACATCGAGCACAGAAGAAAAGAGACCGTGTTGCGGGCGTCTCTGGGCCTTGGCCCCTTCTGTTCCGCCTTTGTTCCAGCTGCCTCAGCTGCTGGCTCCGGAAGGATTGAGAGCGGCGCTGTGGGGAGTGGGGGCCACCCCACCCCCCAGCCACGTGTGGCCCTGGAACACTTGGGGTGCGGCCAGCGTGCACACCAGGTTTCAAAGACAGCACGAAACAAAGAATGCAGACTGTCGCAGTAATCATTTTATAGTGACGTGTGTCAAAATGATGGTATTCTGGCTTGATTAGGTTAAACCTGTGGTTCTCAACCAAGGGCATCTGTGCTCTCTGGGGGACATTCGACGGTGTCGGCAGACTTTTTTGGTTGTCACACCTGAGGGGAGGGCGTGGCTAGTGGGGTGAGGCCGGGGATGCTGCTCAGGGAAGAATTGTGTGGGCCCAAGGTCAAGGTTGTTAATCCCTCATTTAATGGAATACAAAGTGTCTTGCCAGTACACAGCTTAAAAGATTCTTTTTTAGGCTAACACACGTGAGTGAAATTCGTTTTTGGTTTTTGTGGAATGCACTTTTTGCTTTTTTTTTTTGAGAGAGAGAGAGAGAGAGAGTGAGCGAGCTTGAGCAAGCAGGGGAGGGGCAGGGAGAGAGAGGGAGAGAGAGAATCTCAAGCAGGCTCCGCACCCAGCATGGAACCCGTTGCAGCTCGATCCCACCACCGTGAGATCATGACCTGAGCCGAAATCAAGAGTCGGATATGTAACCGACTGAGCTACACAGGTACCCCCACGCTTTTTGCTTTTTGTTTGTTTGTTTGTTTGTTTAACGTTTGTTTATTTTTGAGAGCGAGAGAGCGCAAGCGGGGAAGGGGCAGAGAGAGACGGGGGCCAGAGGATCCGAAGCAGGCTCCGTGCTGACACCAGAGAGCCTGATGGGGGGGCCCGAACTCATGAACCGTGAGATCATGACCTGAGCCAAAGTCAGACGCTTAACTGACTGAGCCACCCAGGCGCCCCACACTTCTTGCTTCTTAACTCACCCTAAGGGGAGGATGTTTCAAGAATATGTGTGTACCCTTAATTTTTCTGTTTCCTGTTCTATAGGCTACTCTCAGCTGGAGCCACCAAAGTTTATGCTATCCTGACGCACGGGATCTTCTCTGGGCCAGCTATTTCCAGAATAAATAATGCCGCCTTTGAAGCTGTTGTGGTCACAAACACCATTCCGCAAGAGGACAAAATGAGACACTGTCCCAAGATTCAGGTACTTCTACAGTGTAGGCAGAACGAAGCCACAAGGAACCTGCATCCGATCCCCCAAGATAGCTTTGAGTCCTTCTGCGTGTGATGGCGAGCGCAGGGAGAGCCGGCAGAGGTCACGGCTGCCTGTAACACAGGGCGCAATTCACGCGAGGTCTGGGAAAGGCTGGGGTCGGCGGGGGTCAAAGTCAGAAGTAGGCAGGCAGCCAGACCACCCTGGAAAGGCAGTAAAAAACGGGCAGTGCCAAAGCTAAGCAGAATGACCATCTGACCCAGTAAGTCTGCCTCTGGCTCCGGAGCCCCAAACTTGAAAATGGACGTGCATCCGGAAACATGTGCACACACGTTCATAAACCACGCTATTCGCAGTAGCCAAAAGCTAGAAGCAGCCAAATAAATGTCCATCCACGGGTGAATGGACAACCGAGACGTGGTCCATCCGTCCAGTGGAATAGTATTCTCCCTTAAAAAGGAGGGACGTTCTGACACGTTGGGACAACGTGGATGAACTTGGAAAACGTTATGCTAAGTGAAAACGAGCAGACTCACCAGGACACACGTCGTGTGATCCCGCCCCTCTGAGGGACCTAGAGCAGTCCAGTGTGGAGGCAGAAACTAGGGTGGTGGGTGCCAAGGACTGGGGGGTGGGACTGGGGATATAGTGTTTACTGGGGACGGTTTCTGTTGGGGATGATGAAAACAGCTTGGAAATGGGTAATAGCCATGGCTACACAACATTGAGAATGCACTTAAAGCCACTGTGGTTAAAATGGCAATTTCTAGGTTATATATGTTTTACCACAGCTTTTTTTTAATGTGTATTTATTATTGAGAGAGAGAAAGACAGAGTGCGAGCAGGGGAGGGGCAGAGAGAGAGAGGGAGACACAGAATCCAAAGCCGGCTCCAGGCTCCGAGCTGTCAGCACAGAGCCCGAGGCGGGGCTCGAACCCACGATCCGTGAGATCATGACCCGAGCCGAAGTCGGGCACTTAACCGACTGAGCCACCCAGGCACCCCCACAGTTTTTAAAAATGGAGGGAAAAAACACACAGCGCTAAGGATCTTTAGAACTTTCCTCCTTCCTGTCCTTCCTGACTTGGGACGCCATTAGAGAATTGGTGATAATCATGTTCTACCAACTGCCCTGAGCGAAGTTGAAAGGATTTGGGTCCCCATTTTGGGACACACCCACACTTATCCATCTGTGGATGGTCTGTGGCTGTCATCACGCTACAGTGACTGAGTTCAGTGTGGCCCGCAAAGCTGAAAATACTTACTACTGGGCCCTTTACCAATCGCTGACCCCTGAGTTAGGTGATCCCAGCCGTGCTGTTAAGGGACACAGTCACTGTGTTTTTGGAAACCAAGACACAAAAGAACCATCCATGTAACGATTGAGTAAAATGAATCTAAAAACAACCAACACCCCAAGAAAAGGATGTCTCTGATTTACAGCGACTCTGAAAAGCCTCTGAGTATCTGTACTGAAAATCTCGCTTCCGGGATCCCATATGTGTTTGTAATTTGAAGATAGACCCAAACTGTCTCTCAGAAGAAATGGGTGTAGAAGACTGATGGTAGCACGTCTTGGTGGCCTGGAGAAATCGTTTCTCAGCTCTCTGGCTTTTAAGTTTTTAATTAAATATGACTGAGATGTCCCACTGTTCTCTCCCCTTTTCTGTTGGCGTTTAGGTTATTGATATCTCGATGATCTTGGCAGAGGCGATCCGAAGAACACACAACGGTGAATCTGTGTCTTACCTGTTCAGCCACGTCCCGCTATAGATCCCGGACGTGGGGTACGGAGCAGGCCTGTTCTGGCTGCTGGCTTGTATGCATTTGTCTCTTAGTTTTAGGACTCAGCAATTATAGGCTAATGCAAAAAGCATTCGATCTTTGTATACCGCAGGAGCCATGGTTTTTCTCCTCCTCAAGCTCAAGACCATTTATTTCCAGTTTGGGATGAGGGTGGTGGTTATTTCATCTTGTTAAGTGAACTGTCGTTAATGAGCTATGTTTTGTCATCCCGACCTGTTCTAGTAGGTGACCTTTTTCTTTGTTTTTGTTTTTTTTTTCAGTATTTTGAGGCCACAACTCAAAATATATATAATTCCACTGTGTAAGTTCATAGTTTATATATTTTGAGGTTGCCAAAGGTGACTTCAGATTAAAGCCTTCTGTGTAAATAATGATAATGCCTATGGACATTTGGGTAAAACCCTGTATACAGAATTAGCCTTTTACTTCGGAGTGAATCTTAGAAAATTTATAATACACTGAATTTTGATTTTTTTTTTTTTTTTAAGTAACCAGATGTCACATGAACCATTGTGGTTATTGTGCTTAATTTGACCAAATTTTATGTGGCTTAAGATGGCCACGGACACGTTTACCTTCTGATAAACGTTAGCCGTATCAGAGGCAATGTAGTTTGGTATCTTTTTTGTTATTGCCACTTCTGAATAACATGGTATAACTATCACTTACCTGCAGTGTCACGTTCTGAAATTGCAAAATTTGTGTTTGGCAACAGATCTGATTGAGAAAGTGTCGAGATAGACCCTGTGGGCTGACTGGTGGCCCTCGCGCTGTGCTCTGGCCATCCCAGGGGGACAGCTCTTTGAGCGGCTCCTGTCCCGCCGTCTTATTTTACGGCCTGTTTTTAGCTCTAGCTTTCACGTTGCCTTTTTTGCGAGAATTTCATGTTGTGGGGTTCCACCAAAGCACAGCCTCCCCTAAGCCCCCTCAAACGCACTCGTCTGATTGTTATTTTGTTTTTAACATAATAAAAAGGTGAATTTTTGTGACAGCCACCAAATGAGTAGTTGAACATTCCATCCTTCATTTGAATTTCATATGCCTTTGCCTCAAAAGTAGCAAGTCTCCTAGTCAACTGATTATTTTAACTAAAACTGTTAAATGAAAAATGTGGGTAAGGCTGACGACAAAAAGCACAAATAAGTAAGCATTAATTGCTCTATTAAGATCACGTCAACACGGTGGCAGATGCCTCGCAGAGGATGTTGTGACTTTTGTTAGATGCACCTTGGTGCACAACCACCTGAATTTTTCAGCCCCGAAAGAGGAGAATCTGCCTCAGAGACAAAGCCCTGGTTATAGTAACAGTCTCTCCCTCTGCTCAATCTCAAAACTCAAAGAGAGGAGACCCTCTGCTCTAAATTCTGCAGGTGAGAAAATCTAATCTTTAAGTCATTAAGAGACTTGAACCACAGTCTTTAAGCTTTCAGACTTCACTGCAGCAGAGGTCGAGATTTAAAAGGATCATTTCGGTCATTGCATTGTGCTGTACCTTAAAATGGCTTCTGAGAAAACAGTGGTATTACAGCCTGTTAGCATCAGCCCTACGATATGGACTGGCTCTATCTAGGAAGAGTTGACTGGAGATCTGGAAAGAGCCTATTTCGATGTATGTGATTTTTAGTTTCAATAAATGAGTGCTATCTCTTTCTGGGAATTTCCTACGCACAGGCAACTGAAAATGTAGCCACGAGTGCACGTGGGTAGACGGCCTTGGGATACTAGTGTAGACGTGTTGACGTGACTGCAGAAAGTTGATTTAAAGGTAATCATTTCATCTTAAGATGGACTCTAAGATCTAGAGCTAGTTTTAAAATCTTCACATAAAAAAAAATCTGCATGGTCATTATCATGAACTGTTTGTTTCTCTCATTTAGCCTCACTTTTTGTTTTCAAGTACTTCTGGTACATTAACTGATTAGGCTAGACTTGGCCACACACAGTGGCAATGTAGTCCTTAACTGTTTGATGGTTTCACTTCAAGAAGGATGACGAAGGTGACCTCAGGAGTGGCCTGATCCCAGAACTTGGGTATCCCCTGCTGCTTGCCTGGAAACATCGAAGTGATCATGAATTGAAGTGATGATGAATTGAAGTGATGGATGAATTGAAGTGATGAATGAATGAGCCCAGTAGATTGGTTCTGTCCAACTCTGCTGAACGGGGCTGGACTCCCATATATCCAGCCAAAAGGGGAGTCAGAGAAATACAGAAATACCAAAGCTGCTCATCTTCCAACTTAAATTACATTAATCAGCTTACAGATGCTCGTATTAGAACTTGCCTCTGTTAGATGTCAACTAGATTCAAGAAAATATAATTTGCAGTTCTTGTATTTTTTTAGAATATAGGGTTTTAAGATTGTCCCAACACTGTACTAAACCACATCAATAAAATCATGCTACTACTTTCTGCCGTAGTTTGTAGTGTCATTGCGGAGTGCTGTGTTTCGAAGCAGGGATGTGTTTTGATGGGGGTACCTCAACGTGTTTGCTACTTCACGATGATAGCCTGGCGTCTAAGATTACAGTAAAGCCAGAAGTTCGGTGGAGTTCAGCTTGTCTCCCTGTTGAAGGTATTTCTTTCAGGGCTGACCAGCAGTCTCCTTGTCCCAAAGTTTAACAGCTGTGCCACGTAAGGCATCCAAGTTGGAGATTGCACAGTGTGCTTACACGTTAAAGTAGTCATGTTCAGTGTCCATAGATTGGAGCAGACCAAACTTACATGTAGGCCCCACAGAGGTTTTTCATGGGCTGTGGTTTGAGTAGCACCAAAAAGAGTTTCCTGCTCCCATAAAGCAACTAGCTACTCAGTGATGCTTTAAGTTACTTGCATGGGGCAAAGCAAATGTATAATTATGTTCTCTGGCTAAAGCTGAGCCTCGAAGTGTGGATAATGCCGAGAGTGGTGACATTTTGTCTTCAAAGTCTCGATAA
Organism: Leopardus geoffroyi; assembly: GCF_018350155.1. Lineage (NCBI taxonomy): Eukaryota > Metazoa > Chordata > Mammalia > Carnivora > Felidae > Leopardus > Leopardus geoffroyi. The sequence continues at coordinate 9,662,272 of NC_059343.1, forward strand.
AATATGAAGAGCTAAAACCTAGTCTGCAGGAGAAGATCATAGTTTAAAGCACAACACGGTGGAATATACTGGAAAGGAGGAAGGACACGAAGGAGAGGTGGACACTCCAAAAACTCTTCAACTTTACAATTACACCTAATAATGCTGCCACACCTCTTCAGTTCGTGTGGCAGACCTTCAAAATCCACCAGCTGGGCTACAGGGAGGAGAGGCTAAGTGTCAAAGGGAAAGAGGAAATATTTAAGGGGTTCGGAAGATCGAATCAGGCTAGGGAGACCAGAAAGGGCTTTGTGAACGGACTGCCATGATAGATGATAATTCATGGCGGAATTTTCCAGAACCAGATGGCTGTATTTCAGCAGGGGCTGAAGCAGGACAGCATCGGGCATTTGGTATACCATATGTTGGAGTGAAGATGGCCAACGAAGATGGGAAGCTGAGGGCTGAAACGTATCCCCATATCCGTCACGTATATTGCACAGAGAAGTCAACAGAACCCTCCTTTTCACTACAGATCTTCACCTTATGATTTATTTCCCTGTATCTTGGGAATACATCCCTCCACCTTCTCCTTGCCCTTGCTTCCCAGAGATGCACTGTAAATTGGTTGGCTGTACCGCAGTCTCTGAGCTGTATTTTCTCCCCTGAAAGCGTGTGATGCTCAGAAACAGACTTCACCACTTAGTAGAGTTAAAACAACAAAAGCTCTTTGGGAGGGTTGCTTCACCTCCCTTGTGCGTCAGTTTCCACGGACACGAAATGGGACAATAGTGCCTCTCGTAGGTATGGGATGAGGATTAAATGAGGCCTCTGACATGCTTAGAACTGATTGTTTTGGGGGCACCTGGGTGGCTCAGTCACTTAAGTGCCTGACTTCGGCTCAGGTCATGATCTCACGGCTCATGAGTTCGAGCCCCGCGTCGGGCTCTGTGCTGACAGCTCGGAGCCTGGAGCCTGCTTCGGATTCTGTGTCTCTCTCTCTCTGCTCCTCCCCCACTCATGCTCTGTCTCTCTCTCAAAAATAAATAAACATTAAAAAAAACTAAAAAGAACTGATTGTTTTGTACATTAATTCCAACTTTTAGAGCAGGCATCTTGCATATTCCCTTTGAAAGAATATAAGTAGACGGGAAGAAGCAAGATTGTCACGCATTTTCTAGCTGTGAAGCCACGTGCCTGTGATCTGGTCATAAGCATGATCCCCTCACCCAAGGCACAGTGTCCTGGCATGTGTCTGTCTCTGTCAATGGTAGCATTTGGTGGTAACAAATGGTTGCATGTTGAAAGTACTTCCAATGGCTGTAGAGGTGATGGGGAAGAATGCCATACAATAACGGAGACAGGGATCAGTCGAGGCCATTCACAACAACCTGATTCGATTCACCTCCTCAGCATAACGACAACCAAAAGTGGTGCCCGATACAAGCAGTAAGGGCACGGGGCCCCTGGGTGGCTCAGTCGGTTGAGGGTCCGACTCTTGATTTCAGCTCAGGTCATGATCCCAGAGTCGCGAGATTGAGCCCTGGGTCTGGCTCTGTGCTGAGCGTGGGCCTGCTTAAGATTCTCCCCTCCCCCCCCCCCCCAGCAAAAACAACAACAACAACGACAACAAAATCGTAAGGGCCGTCTACACTTTTTCCCCCCAGCTAAGGATTTATTGGTGTAAATGCCATCCCCAACCCAGGCCCTAAGACCCCCTTCTGAGTGGGGGAAGGAGGAGAAGGGAGAACCCCAACAGTGCCCAAGAACACCGCAGCCCCTGGGTCCGTGCAGGGCCGGTTTGGCCCAGGTGGGAGGAGGCAGGTGCCCCTTCAGCAGGTACTGGGACTCGGGGCTGGTGGAGAAGCCCGTCCTCTTGTGGCAGAGAGGGAGCCAGTATGGAAGTAGGCCACCAGGGCGTGCACGTGGTCATTCCGCTTCACTTGCAGGCAGAAGGGAGGGGTGCAGGTCAAGTCTGCCACTTTGACGGTGTGGATGACCACCTCCACCAGGGGCTCCTTGATGGCCGTGTCTTTGATGCGAGCATGTGAAAGCCGTATACGTTCTCCCACCGGTGGGTCTTGTAGTCTTTGTACTGTCGATCTTCGGTGGTCGTCACGTACAGTGTGGCTCGGTGCGGGAAGATGAGAACGTCAGATGCCAGCCACTTGTCCCTGTGCCCGAGCCCACGTCCAGCACCACCTCGTCCTTGAAGAGATGTCGGTTGCGAAACCTGGAGTGTGGGTATGTGAAGCCCAATGCTCCTGCTGCTGAGACTGATTCACGCATTTTGCACTTTAAAGGGGCGATAAAAAGAGACTGGGAAAGCAAACGATGGCATGCAGCGGACAGAATCCTAAATCGGGAGTGTGGCAACCTAGAGTCTGGTTCCTGACATGCCACTAGCAAGCTGTGTGACCTTGGGAAAATGTCTACACCACTCTGGGTCTGCGTATCTCTGCAAAAATGAGAGGGTAGCCGATTGCTGAAGTCCCCAGCAGTTTTAATAGGCTATGCTATCCCTTCTAGATCTAGTTGGAATATCTAGTAACTGAAGGTTGTGCTTCCAAAGAGGCAAAGATGTTTACAGCCCCATCAGGTGAACCACTTGCTTTGGCTTGCTGGGAAGTTTCTCCATTTTAGCACTGAAAGCCCTACATTCCAGGAAGCCCCTCAAGTCCTGAGCAGACCAGGATGCCGGGTCACCCTCGTTGTGTCTTCTAAGGTAGATGGTTCTGGATCCCCAGCACTGCCTTAGCTAAGGTATCCCATGGGCATGGCTCTGATTTCGTGCTGCAACAGAAAGCAGGCTATGTGACAAGCCCAACAACGTGCCAGTGAGTGACCTGTGGCATCATGGTTCTTATTAAATACGCTGTCACTGAACTGTAGAAGCTGAAGGCTTGTAGGAGGAAATAGGGAGACATTTTGAGAAAATGCATTCGAGACCTGGCTTGACGGCCAGTCCTTTAGCACAGCTGCCCTCAATGCTGTTTTAAGTGGTCTTTAGAGACCCCAGGGCACAGTCCAAGCAGAAGACAGAGTGTCCTGAGCATTCGTTGATGGACATTGCCCTTCTGAGCATTGAGGAGGGGGTCAGAGATCTGTAAGCACTTGGCCGTGTCTGAAGATAGTCTTCTCTGATTGTCCCTAGACAAGGGAGCAATAGATTCAGTATCTTTTTTTTTTTTTAACATTTATTTATTTTTTGAGAAACAGAGACAGAGCATGAGCTGGAGAGGGGACAGAGAGAGGGGGAGTCACAAGATTCCAAAGCAGGCTCCAGGCTCCGAGCTGTCAGCACAGAGCCCAACACGGGGCTCGAACTCATGAACCATGAGATCACGACCTGAGCTGAAGTCAGACGCCTAACTGTCTGAGCCACCCAGGCGCCCCTAGATTCAGTATCTTCTTGTACTGACACCAAGACAATGAATCACAGAAAAAAAAAAATTAAGGACTGAAACTGAATTTGTGTTCCTCTTTAAAATCATCAGGGTGATTCGTTGGGGGCACATTTTGCAGTCAAATGCTCTTACCCTGATGTCGGGGGCAGATTTTGATGTATATCTGCTATAGAATGAACTCAGGAAGTACCATCAATATGTACTCACTCATCCGAGTGACCAAGGAACAAACCCTAAGTTTCTTTAAGCCCCAGAATAGCCTCTGTTTATGACCAGGGCTGCTGAGCAGTCTCTGAAGGTATTAGGATACTTTATTGTTTTAGGGACATTCGAGGGGCTCAGTCGGTTGAGTGTCTGACTCTTGATTTCAGCTTAGGTCATGATCTCATGGTTCGTGAGTTTGAGCCTGGTGTAGGGCTCTGCACTGGCAGTGTGGAGACCCTGCTTGGGATTCTGTCTTCCTCTCTCTGCCCCTCCCCTGCTCACTCTCTCTCAAAATAAATAAATAAACTTAAAAATATGTACTTGATTGTTTTAGTAGCCATTTCTGGTGTGCTTCTGCTGTTAAGCAATCTTTTTTCCCTACAATGACTAGCTTCTTCTGTTTATCACATATTTTCCTCAGAGCCAGTTTTATCCCCAAGAAGCGTCTCAAGGTCCCTGATGGAGGCATTTTGGAATGGGGCACGGAAGGCCACAGGTGAGGAAGGAAAGCAGGGAGAGGGTGGGGGTTGCCGAGAGGAGGGGAGGGAAGCTCTCTGAGCTATCGAGGACCAGCCTGTCCCTGGGCTCGCACACCTCTCCCCAGGGACACAACCCCTCTGCTCCCTCCTTTTTGTCCCTCTGGCCATTTTCTTTTGCTCCCCCAGGAGAACCGATGTCAGGGTTTCTCGACCTCAGCACTATTGATATTTTGGGCTGGATCATTCTTTGTGGCGGGGGCTGTGTTGTGCACGTGTTGTGACAATCAAAAAAGGGTCTCCAGGGGCGCCTGGGTGGCGCAGTCGGTTAAGCGTCCGACTTCAGCCAGGTCACGATCTCGCGGTCCGTGAGTTCGAGCCCCGCGTCGGGCTCTGGGCTGATGGCTCAGAGCCTGGAGCCTGTTTCCGATTCTGTGTCTCCCTCTCTCTCTGCCCCTCCCCCGTTCATGCTCTGTCTCTCTCTGTCCCAAAAATAAATAAACGTTGAAAAAAAAAAATAAAAAAAAAAAAGGGTCTCCAAACATTGCCACATAGTCCCTGGGGGGAAAGTCATCCCTGGTTGAGAACCGCTGATTGATTCTAACCAGGACCTTCTTCCTTCACCCTCTTTCCTGACTTCTGGACCAATTTCAAGTAGAAAAGCGTTCTGGAACAAGGGGAACAAGGCAATGGCAATCACCAAAATTGAGCAGCCGTGTTTTGGTAGGACATGAAATTAACACTGATCCCCTACATCCGCCATGAACTGGGTGAGATTTGGGTAAGTCGCTAAGTTATTGGCTTTGTCAGTTTCCGCTTACAGTTCCAGCCTTAGAATGGGGCATGGGGTGTGTTTTTTTGTTTTTGTTTTAAAGTTGATTTATTTATTTTTGAGACAGCCAGAGATGGTGCAAGTGGGGAAAGGGCAGAGAGAGAGGGAGAGAGACCAGGGCGGGGCGGAGAGAGAGGGAATCCCAAGCAGGCTCCGCACTGTCAGCACAGACCCCGATGTGGGGCTCAAACCCACAAAATCGTGAGATCATGATCTGAGCCCAACTCAAGAGTTGGACACTTAACCGACTGAGCCACCCAGGCGTCCCCAAAATAGAGCTTGGCTCTATTGAAATGCTACTCTTAGGATCTAACCCTATGAATAGAAGCCCATGCTAGCTAGCTACGTGGGAAAAAAAAAAAGAGAGAAAGAGAGACAAAGGTCACCGCCTCCCAACCTTCCCCACTGGGACACCAGACATGAACAAAGCCATCTGACTGCAACCTCATAGGAGACCCAATAGAGACCGACAGAATAGCCCAGCAAAGCCCCCATCCAATGCACAGACCTGTAAACAAATGAAACGGTTGCTCTTGTAAGCCAACACGTTATGGAGCGGTTTGTTATCAGGAATAGAGAATCGAAACGGGACAGCATCTCCTATGAATATCGATATGAATATCATCATCAATACGCAAAACAAATCTTTAGAATCACAGACTCCAAAAGGACGTTTTGTTGTTATCTGGGTTAAATTGACGAGATGCTGGCTGATTAGATGACAGAACATGGGCAGCAGAGTCACAAAATGTGAATTGTAACCCAGTTTCGCATCTTACTGGACGTACGCGTCCCCTGGGTATCAGTTTCCTTGTGGGCAAATCATACCTCGCAGGGGTTTTATTCTCAAGCTTTGTGAATGACGGTGCTTCTAACCCAACAGAATCATCAGTAGGATGAAGGAACATACAGATGGGACTTGGCATTTTTATGAGCTAGCGCTGTCCCTGCAATCCCAAGCGAGTGTCTTTCTGCTGTCCCTTGCTACTAACGAATCCGCTAGGGCTGATTTTCCAAGGCAGCGGACAGAACTTCCATAAATAGCCTTTTCTCTTTTTAACCACATCATCTCCTCCATTATTTGCATCCGGGGACTTTTTTCAAAGCACCCGCCCCTTTGGACTCGTCTGGCGAACTCTAATACATACATGGGGATTAGAGTTCAAAAACGAAAGAAGGGTTTTGTTATATGAATTTGCATATCCTGTCAAGGACGTCTTCAGAACACTTTCATTTCCAGGTGAAATGAAACTTACAGGACTAAGCAGAGAGGCACTACATATTTTAGTGTTTTTTTTGGGGGGGGGCGGCAGTAAGAAACAAAAAAACAAGGTTAGTTATGATACTGGGGCTTTACGATGCTAAAAATACACGGTAGACAAAGGAATGATGTAGGCTGTGTTCTGTTTCCACGTCTCACTTACGTGGAGCAGGCTCACGGGTGTCTGCAACTTTCTAACAGAGAATATTATTTCGAAACGGTCATGGTTGTATCTGACTGGAGGGGTTAGAATTTCAGACTTGTTGCAAAAATACCATGATGCTTGCCACGGAAGCCTGCTGTTCGTTTTATCAAGCAGACCCTGACTTTCAGCATCTGAGAGGGGAGACGGCAAAAATTGGGGAAGCAGTGGGGTGAATACCTTCCTCTCGCTCACACGCTCACCCAAATCAAGCAACTCGCCTACAGAAACAAGACATTTGACTTCCCTGCGCTGGGAACACAGCATTGGGCAGACAGGAGCAGTTTAACGGGCTTATTTAGGTTCCCATAAGCCTTAGGAGGGTGTGTATGATGCTAAGTTTCTGCAGAATTACTTTGATGTCCGTGTCAGAGTCAAATGGTGGCACTAGGACCCAAACCCGGGACATCTGTCCCCGGCTGTCTGCCTGGGCAGGCGCCACCCTGGACGCCGGCTTACATCTGCACTTCCTTTGAACTTCAGAGGCTCGATCCCGGGAGTTCTGCAATGTTTAAATCGCTAGATTAAAATATGACCCTAAACTGGGGCTGCCAGATAAAATACAGGATACCCGATTAAATTTGAATTTCAGATAAATTGTTTTCTTCAGAAAGAATTTTTCCAGAAGCACATGTTTAGCACATGCCTGTCCCAGCTTCCTAAACCCTAACGAGCCACCGAGGGCCATTCCCGATCCTCTTTATTTCCACCAAAAAGGAGCAAAAGAAATGCAGTTAGACTGAGAAACCCAAGTACGAGGAATCCAGCCAGTGAGAGGCCTGATCTCACGGGCCAGCTAGAAGCGAACTCTTGCGCAGAGCATCATTCATAGTTCAAGGTTAGCCACCGCGGAAGGGGTAGAAAGTAACTGTTAACAAAGCATCCCGTAGCCAAACCCAAGTTCAGCTGGCCGTTGCCCAAAAGGCCATCACTCAAGAGACAAGTTTTGCCTGGGAAGGAATAGGAGCTTTATTCAGGAGGCTGGCACCTTGGGGAGAAGGCGGACTCTTGTCCGAAGGCCAACTCTGAGGTTTCTGCCCAGCTCAGAGGTTTTGAAAGGGGTTTAGGGCAGTTAATCAGCAGAGGGAGTGCACTGGCCTGCAACGTTCCTTGATTTCGTGCGGACTCAATGGTGCCAACTACAAACCTTATCTCAGAGCTCGGGGGTGAGCGAGAGATGTCCTGTTCCTGTTTCGTGATGTTCTTTCTGCAAAGGGGGGCAAGGTCTACAGATACACAAAGGGAGGTTGGTAAAATCATCTGTGTGACCGAAAACAAGGAAAAAAACATTGTGCTAAAAAAGTAGCGAGGCTAATCAGAAAGCCGAGGCCACCTCCGACAGACTTGCTGGCTTCTGTGGCCCGGGAACGTTCTGGTCCTTCACTCCCCAAGACCAGTGGTCTGTAAGTCTCCAAGAAATTAAATTAGTTGTGTTACAGATCAAGGGCCTGAGGTCAGCAAATAAGGTGTGTGTTACCTTAAAGCAAGTTAACCCTTAAGACTGCTCGGAGTGTGGTTACAATACCTGTGGGTAAAAAAGGAGGGGGCCGGGGCACCTGGGTGGCTCAGTCGGTTAAGCGTCCGACTTTGGCTCAGGTCATGATCTCATGGTTTGTGAGTTCAAGCCCCGCATTGGGCTCTGTGCTGACAGCTCAGAGCCTGGAGCCTGCTTCAGATTCTGTCTCTCTGTCTCTCTCTCTCTCTCTCTCTCTCTCTCCCTCTCCCCCTCCCCATTTGTGCTCTCTCTCTCTTTCTCTCTCTCTGCCCCTCCCCCCCACTTGTGCTCTCTCTCTCTCTCTCTCAAAAATAAAGCGTAAAAAAAACTTTTTTTTTAAAGGAGGGGGATTAGAATATAAAGAAACTTTGGCAGGACCCATAAGGGTAAACCACAAATAATGGCTTCTTGTATCTTATGTGCGAATGGATGTGTGTAGGTTATCTCTGCAGAAGAGTTAACACAGCAGGCTGGAGACTGCTGACATCAGAAAGGCCTGTATTCTGGCAACTTGGATTTCTAGTGGGTTCTCACCGTTCCCAGAACGGATAAGGGTGGCTCACTGCAACTGAACTGTTTTTGTAAACGATACGATTTATGTCCAACACCTGCTATCGGTCTGGGAGTCTGGAATTTTGGCCTGTGCTAGGCAGAGGGTGCCTCCGTGACCAGTCCCCAGTAAAAACCCTCGTTGCTGCATCTCTAATGAGTTCCCCTGGTAGACAATATTTCACATGTGCCTTGTTGACTGGTTGTGGGGGGAATTAAGTGCTTCCTGTAGGAAGCTTGTGCCTGGCTTGTGCTGGTCATTACCCCGTGGGCCTTTTCTCTATACTGATTTTGGTTTGTGTCCTTTCACTATAAAGAATCATAGCTGGGGGGGGGGGGTGGTGGTGCCTGGGTGGCTTAGTTGGCTAAGTGTCTGACTCTTGGTTTTGGCTCAGGCCATGATCTCACAGTTTGTGAGGTCGAGCCCCATATGGGGCTCTGTGCTAATAGTGTAGACCCTGCTTGGAATTCTCTCTCTCTCTCTCTCTCTCTCTCTCTGTCCCTCCTCTCTCTTTCTCTCTCTTTCTCTAAATAAATAAATAAATAAACTTTAAAAGAGAAAAAAAAATGGAATCATAGCTGTGACTCCTCCTTACGAATCATTGCACCTGGGGGTGGCCTTGGAGACCCCAACCCAATTTCTGTCCCTCTCTCTATCTATAAAAGTTCCAAACCACATACATGTATACTACCTAGGAAAATTTTTAAAAAATGGAAGTCCTTTATATTTGCCTAAAAGCCCCATTCAATCTATCTCCCTTCCTTCCTTTCTTTTTTTCTTTCTTCTTCTGTTTTCTATACATTAGATCTTGCCTCATGAGTATGTATTTTCCATTAAAATTAAAGAAAAGGTTAAAGTCTATTGCCTTGCCTTATATTTACCCAACTAAAAGCCCCAGCCAAAATATTTTCAGAGAGGGGAACGTGGCGGGGGGCAGGGTGGGGAAGAGAGAAGAAACCCAAAAGAAAAGAATACAACAAATTTTGCTGCCTCGATCTCTAAGGGGACAGAAAATTCTTGTAGTTTTTAAATGAGGCAGTGTTAGTTATTTTTGTTTCATAAAAAAGCTTTTTCAGCTTTTACACATTCATGTTTCAAAATCTTAGGGCGTTGTTCTGGAAACATTTGTCCATCTTTATGTATATAAAACAGTCCAGCCCATAGCTGGAAATACAGCTCTGTCATTCAGGAGTACATTTTTGTCACAGAGCTTAAAGTCACCTTTGGGGGTCGTACCACACATTAAAAAGAAAAAAGCTTTTATACAAAGAAAGGGTGTAAAAAGATTACAGAGATATAAGCAAACTCACTGTGTGAACACTGAGTGACTCCTGAATCAGAAAAAACAAAAACATCTATAAAGGATGGCCTGGGGACAAATTGGGGAAATTTAAATGTAGAATCAACATGAGATGGTGTTACGGGATTATTGTAAATTCTTTTAGGGGTCATCCTTATTTTAGAAGATACAGGCTTATGTGCTTGGAGCTAAAATGTCATGTTGTTTGCAACTTACAAGTGATTATGAAAACAAATGTGTACGTAAATATCCACATACGAAGACAGAAAACCGATGGGGCTCACTTTCACGCAGGCAGCAGGCATACAGGCTGCATGGGACACTTCTTCCCACTCCTCTGTAGAGCTGAAGGTTTTCAAGATAAAGTTGGGCAGAAAAAAGAAAGATTTCATTTAAACAAACAGGCTGTTGATATAATTGAAGTTAAAGTAGAATGGTATCGTATCCATTATTAGAAAAATCAATAACCACTCTGCTACTGAATTCACCACATTGATTTAGGGAGGACTTGGTATCTTTTTGAGTAAAAAAACCCCAAAAAACCATGGACTCTCTTTACACTTGACTACTGGACGAGTGGCATTTGAACTGGTTAAACAGCTAGTGAAACGAATCAGATGACTGGTCACTTCAGTTGATTAATCTGTTTAACCACCTTCCTCTCAAAATTAACCTAAGGTGAATTCTTCAGCCCCTGCTATGGACAGGACACTGGGGACAACGCATTCCTAACTGTGGGGTCTGTAGTATCACTGGGGAGCTACGAGATACAAATCAAAGGTCAATATAAGAAAGTGTCATCAATATGCTCAATACAGAGTATCATTTCTCAGGATCTCACCGTATGAAGCCTGGTCAGTGTTCACTGATCACAAAGCCTCATCCCTCCGTTACAGATGAGAGAGTAGATTGAATTGTATGTAGTCAGAGTTTTTTTTTTTTTTTTTCCAACGTTTATTTATTTTTGGGACAGAGAGAGACAGAGCATGAACGGGGCAGGGGCAGAGAGAGAGGGAGACACAGAATGGGAAGCAGGCTCCAGGCTCTGAGCCATCAGCCCAGAGCCCGACGCGGGGCTCGAACTCACGGACCGCGAGATCGTGACCTGGCTGAAGTCGGACGCTTAACCGACTGCGCCACCCAGGCGCCCCTGTAGTCAGAGTTTTTAATGTTTCCTTTAAGACACTGGGGTTGTTGCTGTTGGGTATTTTCTCGTTGTCATCATCCTATGTAGAACAAGTTTCTCCTTTTAAGATTATAGATTTCTCTATGGTTTCTTCTAATACTTTCAATGTTCAGTGTCTTATACTTAAATTTTTGAACCATCTGGGGGCACCTCGGTGGCTCTGTAGGTTAAGTGTCCGACGTTGGCTCAGATCATGATCTCACAGTTCGTGGGTTTGAGCCCTGCGTTGGGCTCTATGCTGACAGCTCAGAGCCTGGAGCCTGCTTCGAATTCTGGGTCTCCCTCTCTCTCTACCCCCTCCCCTGCCCCCCCGCCCCGCTCATGTTCTGTCTCTTTCTCTCTCTCTCAAAAATAAACATTGAAAAAAAATTAAATATTTGGACCATCTGAAATTAATTTTGATGTAAGCAGCAAGGTAGGGCGGCTATAAGAAATGAGGTAGAATAGCTTAATTTTTTCTGAACTTTAAGCCAGCTGCCCAACATTATTTTAATAATTTCGTTTGCCACTGATGTGATTTTATTTATTTTTAAACATACTTTTAATTTTTTAAGTTTATTTATTTTGAGAGAGAGACAGAGACAGTAAGTACGAACAGGGGAGAGGCAGAGGGAGAGGGAGAGAGAGAGAATCACAGGGAGGCTCTGTGCTGTCAGCTCAAACTCACGAGCCGTGGGATCATGACCTGAGCTGAAACCAAGAGTCAGACGCTTAATCGACTGAGCCACCCAGGCGCCCTGCTCTTGATGTGACTTTAAACTAATGTCCCTGGGACGCCTGGGTGGCTCAGTCGGTTAAGCGGCCGACTTTAGCTCAGGTTATGATCTCTCGGTCCGTGAGTTCGAGCCCCGCGTCGGGCTCTGTGCTGACAGCTCAGAGCCTGGAGCCTGTTTCAGATTCTGTGTCTCCCTCTCTCTGACCCTCCCCTGTTCATGCTCTGTCTCTCCCTGTCTCAAAAGTAAATAAAACGTTAAACTAATGTCCCATATGTGCCTTTACTCAATTCTGATACCCCCTCTCTTTCGTTGACGTGCTGGTACCATGTCACAGGTGATGGGCGTTATACTGCATTGACACATCGGGAAGCGAAATCCCCCCTGTGTTACTTTTCCATTTAGAAATTACCTGGCTATTCCCATATGTGGTCTCACCCCGGTCAGCTCCAATGCCTCATTTCCGGAACAAATGTTTACTAAATGAAAGGAGATGACATTGGGGACAAATTGGGGAAATTTGAATACAAAATCAACAGGGATTACTGTTCATTCTCCTAGGTATCATCCTTATTTTAGGAGCTAACCCTAATCTTTGAGTTGAACAAAAATGCCCGACTGATTTCCAGATTGCCTCCCGGTTTAGAGTCGATCTGGCAAGCGCCCCTTGAAATCCTGTCGGTATGTGGTTGGGATTGCACGGCAGTTACAAATCAACTTAAGCACAATTTCCATCTTTTACAACGTTGTGGACTCTAGCCCAGGCAACGATGTTTTTCTCTTCATTTATTTACTTCTTCTCATGCATCTTCGCAACCCCAGGCCTACGACGGCAAGGGGAAGGAGCAATCAGTGAAATTCAGCAAGAGTGTTCCTGAGGAGAGCGGCACCTAACAAGGGCCTCATCAGAGGCTTGCAGCCAACCCACAGCCTTGCAAGGGGCGGGAGCCAGGGGCATAAATACCCTGACCCCTCTACACATCGGCCAAACCCAACCGGCAGCCTTTGGCACCAACCAGTTGGTCAAGTTCATACAGCTCCGCCTCCTGGGACACGGAGTGGAATGCAAAAGCTTGCAGGGCGGACCTGGGGTCAAGTGGAAAGCCCACAGCAGCGGGCAGCGTAGAGCGTTAGAGTCTCCTGCCTTTCTACTATCTCCTTCGTTCCTAAGCGTTCTCCGCTGGTTTCCTTCCCAGGTAGTTCCTATTTGTGTTGCTGTTTTCTATAGGATCCCCCTTCCTATCACCACTGCGTCAGTTGTCGTCTATACATGAGAAAGCTATTGATCCATACCAATTGTTTGCATAGCAAATTGGCTCGATAAGAAGGTATTTGACGTTTACTGCCTGTGTAGCTATCACTTATGTGGTATGTGCGTTAATTCCATTACTTGTAAAGAAATAATACCGTTTTCCTTGTTTTTTTCTTTTTTGTTTTTTTTTGGTACTTAATGAGATAACACATACAAAGCAGTAAAAACAGTGTTTGGCTCCTAACAACCCCCTCGGAAAGATCTCCGTTTTTATTCTATCTAATAGGTTTATCAGCTGATCCGGGGTACCAGGGACTTTTCAGTATATTAACCCTGATCACTCTCAGCTGATTTCCCCCACGCCAACCTGCAGTTTTCCAATTCTCTCCGGGTCCGAGGTGGACCGAAGAACTTTAAACATAACTACGGATGTTTTGACTGTCCCCACAAAAGGACCCAATAATCCGTTAAGAAAGGAACAGTTCTCGTGAGGACCCCAGTTCCAGAAACAGGGCTTTATATGACACTAGACTCCAAATGCAGCTGACCTTTTCTCCTGAAGTGAGTCAACCAGCCGGCAGATCTGTCTCTCAGGGGGGCCTAAGACAGAGCAAGGTAAATTTAGACCTGTCTCTCAGATATCTATCTACAGAACAGTGGTTCTCAACCCGGGGTGCCTTAGCTCCCCAGGGGATATTTCACAACGTCTGGAGACATCTGTGGTTGTCACAACTGGAAGGGCAGCGCTACTGGCATCTGGTGAGTATAGGTCCGGGATGCTGGTCAACATCTTCCAACGCAACAAAGAATTCTCTCACCGAAAAGGTCGACAGTGGTGAGGCTGAGAAAGTCACCTACAAAAAAGGAAGGAAGGTTGGTCAACCGGGTTGTTTGGATTTAGACAAGGCATTGCCCTGGGTATGGTGGGAGAAGTAAGAGGAACCTGGTGCTTCTGCAAACTTCATGTCTCGGGTGGTTTAAGTAGTTATGCTCCTCCCCTAACACCCCCAACTTTGTCTTTGCACTTGGAAACTCTAGGGCTGGCAGCCTGGAGCCTCTGGGACTCCATGCTTCCTGAAGACCATCTCTTCATCTCAGAAGCCTCCAGACATAGATCACTCCATGCAACCAAAAAAAGGTATTTTGAGCATAGGGACAAATTTGGATAATGTAACTAATTAGGTGTATGAGCCATTCTCAGTGGGGAAGGGAGGGGAGGGAACCCAAATCATATGCCAAAAAAAAAAAAAAATCCTCTTTAAATCTAAAGAAAAATTTTGGTAGTCTAAAATGTCAGTTCCTTGAAGATAAAGCCAGATGTTTAATAATAATAGAAATGGTTTTCTGGAGCGTATCTCTAGTTTACATAACTCGGAGGAAGGAAACACCATTGATGGCTGTTTGTGACAGCACGTTTTAGAGTGATGTCCCCAGCATATTTTGGAGCTACGGTATGTTACCATCTTTGAAATGCACAATTTGGTATTTTCTCTTTATCTTAGTTGATGCTTTTGGGTCCATCTCAGGCCGATCGTGACACCTTTCACGCTCTGCTCTCTCCAACCGGACTTGTAGATTTCATCGTGGAGGAAGACTGAACATGGTAAGAACAGCCGAGAGATTCCCTAAAGAAGTGTTATGTGTAATCCTTGGGGGAAGTACTGAAACCAGCTGGCAAGAGAGATGTTTAAGAATTTGTATTTTGGTTATTGGCAGAGGAAACTTCTTCGTGGTATTTCATAATCAGGATTAACCATGGGAGCATTTCATAATTGCAGATTAATCAAGGCTAGGTCTGTCCAACTTCCTGCAAGCATTCAGGCAGGCTGTAGTGAGGACGAACAGATGTTTGAATTGGGGAAATCACTTCTGTGGGTCTAATTCGTTCATCCTACGTCGTTGGCTTTGAAACCGTACAAATCACTGAAGTTACTGGACAGCCGTTACGGCTTGCAACCATGGGTTTTGTTCAGGAACAAATGGAACTGGGGGAAAAGAGGCCTCGGTACAGAACTGGACTCCGTTGCCAGCATAGCACGGCCATGTGGGGATTTATAGCCAAGGAGCAGAGTGGCGGTCTGTGGGTAGAAAATGACTAAGACAAAACATCAGGGGTGGGGGTGGCTTCTGGATAAGTGGGCTTACCAGGATTCTTGTGGAAGGCAGGCCAGGGAGATTGGCTGTCACCCGGAGGATGTTAGGGGATGAGGGACTGTGTCAGATACCCGGGATGATCAGAGATCAATGGTGAGGGATTCTCGTTAAATGGACCCAAGAGGATTCATGCTAAAACTGGGCAGATGGACACAGAAACACAAAAGTCAAGGCCTAGTGACTGAGAGGTGCCTTCCAGGGCTGTTGTGAGGCTCAAGTAAAAGGCTACGTGTTTGAGTTCTTCGTGGGCAGTGTGAGCTATTAGGGATGCCAAAAATTAATTAGAAAAGGACATCAGTGGCCTTTTGCTGAAATGATTTTGTCACCCAAAGTAGATATGATGGCGTGTATTCAGTGGGAGCCCACTCTGGTTTCTAGATCTCCATGTTGGCGTCAAGGCTCATTTTGTGTCTACGGTCTAATGAAGAGTTAACCACGGTGCGAGGGGAGGGGAACTATGTTACAAAGGAAACCACTGCTTATAGTTTCATTTCCTAGAAACTCAGAGGTCTGTTTTTATGCAAACCCCTGCCCACATCTGCCTTTGCCCCTTGAGGGATGGAATAAGGGGACTGGTGATAATAAAGACCGTTCGCATTTACTGACCACTTACTAGACATCCAGCGTCATGCTAAGGGTTTGATGTCTGTGGATCTGTTTCAGCTTCAGAGCAGCCTTGTGAGGCACAGATGAGGGAACTGGGGCTTCGGGAGGTTCGAGAGCTTGAGTGGTCTTGGCTGGATGGCCTGATTCCAGGAGCCACGCTGTAGCCCCATAAATGTGAACTTCCATTATGATACCTTACCGCTGAAGAGAAAAAGAGAAACTGGTATATCTTTTGTAAGAAAAGAAGTGGAAACAATTTGCAAAAGAAGACCTACAAAAGGCCAGAAAGCCCCGGGGAAATTTATTCAACCTTATTAATAGTTATATGTCCTATCCTTTGATCTGGAAACTCCACTTCTAGAAACCCTTCTTAAAGACATGATCAACGAGGTGGCAAATAATTTATGAAGATAGTCTCTGCAGCATGGCAAAGAGAATATGTCATGCCGGATGTTGAGGAGGGGTTACTTAATCGTGGTCACCCATTAAATGGAATGTTGTGTAACCACCAAATCATGTTTTTTAAAAGAACACTGAAAGACCTAAGAAAGTACTTATAATATAGTGGCAAATGAAAACAGCAAACTAGAAATTGATAAGTAGCATATATTTCTCATGTTGTTTTTTTTTTTAATTTTAGAGAGAGCAGGGTAGGGGCAGGGGGCAGAGAGAGAGAGAGAGAGAGAGAGAGAGAGAGAGAGAGAGAGAATCTCAAGTAGGTTCCATGCTCAGTACTCAGCTCGGAGCCCAATGCAGGGCTTGATCCCACAACCCCAGGATCATGACCTGAGCCAAAACCAAGAGTTGGACGCTTAACCAATTGAGCACCCCCAGGCACCCCTTCCTGATGTTTTTAATCTGTGCACACTAGATGCTTCCTCACTGTTGGTTAATCTGTGAAGATGGTTTACATGAACACATGTGTTCCCTATTTGTCTTAATAGTTTCACAAAAGAGCCCTGCATTCTAACCATTTTACAGTTGAGAAATCAAGAGGCTCTTGAGGTAAAGTGATCCACCAAAGTGAGAGGGCTCTCATGTGGCTGAATAAGAATTTAAAATCCAACCTTTCAGGAGCTCATGGGGTGCTCAGTCAGTTAAGCATCTGACTTCAGCTCAGGTCATGATCTCCTGGTTTGTGAGTTCGAGCCCTGTGTCGGGCTCTGTGCTGACAGCTCAGAGCCTGGAGCCTGCTTCGGATTCTGTGTCTCCCTCTATGTCTCTGCCCCTCCCCTGCTCATGCTCTGTCTGTCTCTCTCTCTCTCTCTCTCAAAAGTAAATAATAAAATATTTAAAAATTTTCAATGCAATCTTTCCACCAAAAAAGCTCTAGCTAAGGCTGGAATGCTCCTCACTCTGTGTAATAGACACAGGACATGGAGAGCAGTATTAGAAAGACATGTGCTGATATGTAACCGTAGTCTGGCAGTTTTACAAGTAAAAACATTATTCCACTCTTCACTGTAGCAAATTTCTTTGTGCCCAAGCAAAGAGGTAACCAGAAATTTATTTACTAAATTAAAGAAATCTCATCATTTAGAAATTTGAAAGATTGTGCTAAAATTAAAAGCAATCATTACAGATTAACCAACCAGTGTCTTCACACCCCAAGAACAGCTCGCTTCTGTCTCAGAAGCTTGCCAAATCTTAGGGCTGGGCGGTGTGCCATGGCCGGTCCCCAGCTTGCCGCCTATGTCTGTACAGCCTACAAGCTAAGAAAGCTTTTATGTTGTTGTTTTTTTAATGTTTATTTTTACTTTTGAGACAGAGAACGAGAACGAGAGCATGAGCAGAGGAGGGGCAGAGAGAGAGGGAGACAGAGACAGGGGATCTGAAGCAGGTTCCAGGCTCTGAGCTGTCAGCACAGAGCCCGACTTGGGATTCGAACCCACGAACCGTGAGATGGTGACCACGGACGCTCAACCGACTGAGCCACCCAGGCGCCCTGAAAATTTTGATGTTTTTAAGTGATTGAAAAAGTCAAAGGAAGAATAGTATTTTATGACCCATCCTAGGTATATTAAATTCAAACTTCGGTGCCCACAAATAGTTTTCTTGTTTGTTCAGATATTGTCTATAACGGCTTTCACGCTACAATGGCAACCTACTCGTTGGTTGAGTGGTTGTGACAGAGACCATACAGCCTGCAAAACAGAAAATACTTGCTAACTGGCCCCATACAGGAAAAGCGTACCGTGGTGGATTCTGGAAAACAAGCGGATAGAGTATATGATCAAATAAGACTTAATATCTCCTGGTCTTTAGTGCCTGTTGTAACGTGTAATAGCTGTTGAGTACCTAATTTATGTAAGACTACTATATAGCATTTTATTCTTTTATTTTGAAAACTAAGTCTGTTGGGCTAAAAATGATAGGAAGTAAATGATGAAAAGTCTATTTTTAAAGTAGGTGGGTTATATCCTTACACTTACTTTTGTTTTGTTTTGTTTTTGGTTACATAATGAGACTTTGGTATTTAAGATAATTACACTTTCCAGAGATCAGCCTACAATGAGAAATGTTTTTGAAATTTGCAAAAAAAAAAAAAAAAAAAAAAAAGGAGGGGGAACTATTTTGTCATAAATTTATTAGGGAAATTCCAAGTGGAGGCTCAGTCTACCAAACAAATAGAAAAACAAGGAAATCAGAGGCTCCTGAAGTAAAATGATTCACCAAAGTGAAGTAACTTCCTTGCTCATGGTGTTTGGTTAGCACCCAGGGTGATGTCCATGTCACTCTCCAGTTATCAAACAATTCAGTGCCCTACCCAGTTAATGGGAAGGAGTTCCCTCCTTGGTGAGTTACAGATAGACTACACCAGGTGGTGTGGTCACACTAAGAAAACTTTATTTGCAGCAAATAAGGAGACCACGGGGAATGACTTTCAAAGCCCCTAAGCAGATGTGAGTGGGTTCTTTTTACTTAGGGTTAGGATGAATATTCAGAAAGGGGAGCTTTGTCATCACAAGTCAAGGTGGGCACAAGGTTGCAAAACAGGTGTACTTAGAAAACAGACGTACAGGAGCATCTTATGTTAAGCGTGTGCTCCTCCTGGGACGGAGACTTTAACACTTTAAGGAAGCAGGGGTAACTGTCAGACACGGGGAAAGGGCTGTAGAAGTTGCGGGTGTAAACTGAGCAGGGTCTTGGGCTCCTGATCTCCAGAAGGAATACAGGGCCTTGCTGGTTCACCGGCTAGAACCACATCAGTTGACCTTGAGGAAAAAACAATTGTCTGAAAACAAGCTTTAGACTTTCTGGTACTTCCAATCCCACGGCGCGGTTTCAATATCGACAGGGCAACAGGTTAGTGACTTCAAATTCATGGGTGTCCAACGACTGCTCTTCTTACTCCTTGCCTCTCCTGTGTCCCTTTCCCATTATTTTCCAGCTAGCCATCAGCTCTGGTTCAACCCAGCCTGGCCACTCGCAGGATCCCCGCTGTAATATGAAATCCTTTGCTTCTCCAGCTTGCCTTCAGCACCCCCACCACCAGAAATGCATATTCCAATAATTCCTTTTCAACTTGGGCCACTTGGCTCTTTTCCTGCCCATGTGATCTTGCAGATAGACTGGAGGAGCAGGTGAACCCATGGAGCTGTTGCCCCCGAAGCCTGGCACCTAGTAGCCCCCAGGGGCACTCAGTATGTTGGCCTTCAGATGGGTTGGCTGGTAAACGCGTGGCGGTGAGCAGAACAGTAACTGTTCCCAGGCTTCCAATATTCCCATCTCAAGGTGGATTTCCTTCTGAGAGGAATTTTGCTGAGTGGAATTAAATCTAAGCAGAGTGTAGCCATGCAGAGTGTGTGAGAAAGACCCCAAGGGGAAGGCAAATTACCTGCAAAAAGATGAGGGGGGTGGGGGTGGTTCCTTGTTGCCAGCAGGTAATCACACTGATTTCCTCGTGCAGTGTCTGCCTGGGCCTCCAGGAGGGTCCTGTCCTCCTTCTCCTCTGTCTTCCACATCTGCTGTCTTCTCACTCATAGCTGCTAAGCTTGCTTCCCACTTCACCGAGAACACTGCAGCCATTGGAAGAGGATATCCACATGTTCCCTCCTCCTTGTGCGCCTACCTAGAGCTTCTGTACCTGGATGTCCTGCCAGACCACCTATCCGGTTCCCCGTCGCTGCCTAACACATCACCCCAAAATGCATTGGTGTAAAACAACCACAATCAGGGGCGCCTGGGTGGCGCAGTCGGTTGGGCGTCCGACTTCGGCCAGGTCACGATCTCGCGGTCCGTGAGTTCGAGCCCCGCGTCGGGCTCTGGGCTGATGGCTCAGAGCCTGGAGCCTGTTTCCCATTCTGTGTCTCCCTCTCTCTCTGCCCCTCCCCCGTTCATGCTCTGTCTCTCTCTGTCCCAAAAATAAATAAACGTGGAAAACAACCACAATCATATACTTTTTTTTTTTAAGTTTATTTACTTATTTATTTAGAGAGTGAAGGAGCAGGGGAGGAGCAGAGAGAGAGGGTGAGAGAGAATCCCAAGCAGGCTCTGCGATGTCAGCAAAGAGCCTGATTTGGGGCTCGATCCTATGAACCATGAGATCATGACCTGAGCCAAAATCAAGAATTGGATGCTTAACCAACTGAGCCACCCAGGCATCCCACAATCATATATACTCTTATGTGTGGTGGGCTCAAGGGCCAACTGAGCTCAGTTAGGTGTCTCTGATGCTGGGTCTTTCACACCGTTACAGTCAGTGCCCAGGGCTGGACTCACCTGAAAACTCGCTCCCTCACAGGTCTGTGCCCAGGCAGGGAGACTCAACGGCTGCCAGCTGGGGCTGCTCAGGGGGGTCTCTGTCTCCATGTAGTCTCACCAATATGGCGGCTGCAGTGTAGCCAGGTTTCTTACAAGGCTGGTGGCTTAGGGCTTTAAAGAAAGTGGGGAGAGAGACAGAGAGATCAAGAGAGAATGAGCAGTAGGTGAGGGGGAAACCCTATCACCTTTTTTCTGTCCTAGCCTTGGAAGTCCTGTGGCATCACTTCTGCTGCTCTCTGTGCAAATTCTCACAAAAACCTCAAAGGAGGATAGGAGATTTGTCAACAAATGTGTGGACTCTTCTACTGAGGATGAGAGTTTTTTCTGTTCCTAGCTAAGACCAGTCTCCATGCTGGTGTGCTAGGTGTCCTCCCTGCTCTCCTGCTCAGGATCAATGTTTGAGTACTCATCATCATCATCAATGCTTTTTGGTGGGTTTTTTTTTTTGTTTTTTCATTCTCACCAGCATCACAACGTGCTATTATTTCTCTTGTCCTAAAATAAATCCTCTTGACCCTCATGGCCCTGGGAACACCTGCCAGTGTTTTTGTTCCCCTTTGCAGGAAATTTCCCAGAAATGTTTGCTGTTTCCAATCCGTCATCCTTCTAAGAACTTTGAAGTCATATTTTCTTTGGCTTCACCTTCAAAATATAATCCAGTATCTGGCATGTTCTTACCACCTCCACCCTTGCCAACTGGGCCTTTTGCTTCAATTGCTGTCATAGTATCTTGACTGGTCTCAGTCCTTCCACCTTCACCCCCTCACGGTCTCTTCTCAACACAGCACAACAGCACAGATCTTCTAAAATGTAAGTCAGGCCACATCACTCTTCAGCTCATAAGCTTGACACGGAACCGCATTCCACTCAGAGGAAAACCATCATCCTTGGAATGGTTGGCAAGGCCCTGCGTGCTTGGCGAGAGGCTGGGGGCCCTCCCTCTTTGACCTCATCTCCTATCATTCTTCAACTCCCCTTGCTCAGGGCACACCAGTCTTGCCATCATCTTTTGAATATTCCAGCATGTTTCCACCTTGGGGGCCTTTGCATTAGGCTTGTCCCTCTGCCTGGAATGCTTCCCCCCCTCCACCCCTAACCCCCTTAATAGAGCTGCATGGTCAACTTCCTCCTTTCCTTGAGATCTAGGCTCAAATATCAACTTCTCAATGATGTCCCCCCAAACCACTGTATTTATGGCCACAAGCCCACCCTGCTCTTCCTTTTTCTATAACCTCGTCACCTAACATTGATATGATGATTATAGTTCTATATTTTTTGTTTATTATTTGGAGAATGTAAGCTTCAGAAGAGCAGGAATCTTTTCTATTTGGTCCACTGATGTGACCCAACGCTTAGAAGTGGGTACCTGGCACATAGCAGGTATCAATACATACTTGTTGAAATTTTCATTTTTCACAATTTACTTTCACATTATTATAATAAGGTTTTATTACATGCTCTGCACTCTTTAATTTTTTTAAATGTGTATTTGTTTTTGAGAGAGAGAGAGAGTGTGAGCATAAGAGGAGCAGAGAGAGGGAGACACAGAATCTGAAGCAGGCTCCGTGCTGTCAGCACAGAGCCCAACGTGGGGCCCAAATTCACGAACTGTGAGATCATGGCCTGAGTCGAAGTCAGACGCTTAACCAACTGAGCCACACAGGCGCCCCTGCTATGCAAATTTTAAGATGTTTTTAAAAATAAAAGGAGTACCTGTTCTTTATTTAAAAACTCAAAGAATAGGGGCGCCTGGGTGGCGCAGTCAGTTGAGCGTCCGACTTCAGCCAGGTCACGATCTCGCCATCCATGAGTTCGAGCCCCGCGTCGGGCTCTGGGCTGATGGCTCAGAGCCTGGAGCCTGTTTCCGATTCTGTGTCTCCCTCTCTCTCTGCCCCTCCCCCGTTCATGCTCTGTCTCTCTCTGTCCCAAAAATAAATAAACCTTGAAAAAAAAAATTAAAAAAATAAATAAATAAATAAAAAATAAAAACTCAAAGAATAGAGGATATAGCATGTTCTTTCCTCCCTTTCTTACCCCTTCCCAGAAAATATCACTGTTGAGTTTCTAATGTGTCCTTCTGTACGTTTCGCTGCAAGTACAAATCAAATATTTGTATCTTTATTCATCATAAAGCGTTCATATGCTATATGTTATTTTCATGCTGCCTTAAAAATTCATTTTGTTTATAACTGAATAACATATCTTGTGCAGCTTTTCATGTCAATACCTATAGGTCTACCACATTCTTTTTATTTTTAGTTTTTAAAGTTTATTTTATTTAGAAAGAGAGAGAGAACACGGGAGGGGCTGAGAGAGAGGGAGAGAGAGAGAATCCCAAGAGGCTCCCCACTGTCAGCACAGAGCCTGACCTGGGGCTCGAACTCAGGGACTCTGAGATCAGGACCCGAGCCAAAATCAAGAGCTGGATTCTTAAGTGACTGAGCCCCCCAGGCGCCCCCACATTCTTTTTAAAGAGATGTTTGGTGTTCCGCTATGGGTGGTTTCTCAGTTTTAACCATTTCCTCCAGTTGATAGATCCTCATCCAGTTCTTCCCAGCCTTACTGTTTCAGAAAGCTGAATAAAACTCACAAAACAGTGTCACCTGAAGACATATAAGGCTTATTATAAAAAGATGTGCTAGTTGTTGTTTTCTCATCTCTGTGGAATCCTTAGGAGGCTCATGGTGGTTGGAAGCCTTGCTTAGATCATTTTGAAACGGCAGCAGCCTGAGCTTCTGGGGATCTAGGAAGACTCACAGCTGAGGTCAGACGCAGGCAGATAAGTTTCAGGGGGCTCCAGGCCAAGGCTCAGAAGCATCGAGTGAGCACAATAGAAAAGGAGCGTGGAGGTCCGTTAGCTCAACCCACACAGTTTGTGGATGAGAAAGTCAAGGTTTATGAGCATTTAGTCAGTAGCCCTGCAGCAGATTGAGAGGCTGACTCCGTTCCCAGCTTCCTGGACAGCACGTTTCCCTATTTGCCATCCTAGCCTCCAGCCTTAGACCTGCGGTGGGAAGCAAATGTGGGTCTCAGATCGGGAGAACTCGGTTCTGAATGCAAGTTCAAGTCCTGCCAGGAAACGGATGCAGCCACAAGGATGTGTTTTGGCACTTTGAAGGGTTTCTTGAAGCTTCTGTTTGAAGGGGAGGCAGGCAGCATTACCTTTCGGCCTGACTAGCCTTTGTCTGCAACATTGTTTGCCCCACCTGGATTGCCCTGACAGCAGAGATCTCCCAGCTCAGGAGACACACATGGCCTCTGAGCGGCAGTAGTAGAGGGATTTGGTTCCTAGCTGGGCAGGAATGGTGTCTGACTCCCCAGTATTCCCCTCCTTGGCCTAGCACAGTCTTTTGTGTAGGTTACATACCCAATATGTGTGTTGGATAGCTGTGTGAGCATATAATTCTTTTGTGAATGTAAACCTGAGCATGCCTGTAAGTTTACAGATTCATGAACTACCCTGACCTAGCATTGCTAGACAGCAGATGGAATCCATCAGAAGTGTATCATCTGAAAAGTCTCTCTTTTTCCCTCAAGTTGGTCCTACTCAAATTGTAAATCCCTCCTTTTGGTATTTGGCAGATTTCTTTATGAAAACTCTAAGTAGCACAATATGGGCACATCACAGTGCTAAGAATCCTTGAACCGGAAGAGAAATACACTAAGATACAGACACAGGCCAAGTGCGTTTGCTATAACTGTGTGAAGCACCTTGAAGATGATTGCTCAGCATATGCACTTGGACGCTTGGTTTGAAGTTGCTTCTCTGATCTCTGCCTCTTCATCAGTGAGATGGGAATATTTATATGTCCTTTCAACTTTATTGTCAGGGCTTAGTGATGTCCTAGCAACACTGTGTCTCCTTCAGCATCTGGCATGTAATAAGCACACGAGAAAAGGCCATGCCATTGTTTAAAAAAAAAAAAAAAGCAAATGGCCGTCTGGTGACTGTTCAGTGTGAATTCGACATTTTCCATTTTCACAAGAAGAGGCGATTTACTGAGAGAATAGAACACCTGTGCATACAAAATCAAACATTCCCTTTTTGACCAGTTAGCTCGCTAATTGAGCATCCGGATTTACCCAGTGGATTTGCATGTGTAGTTAGCTGGGATTTGCAGCCGAAGCTGAGCCTGGTGTATGTCATGGTGTATTACGTTACTTTACAAATCACGTTACTGAAAGGCACATGTCTTTAGGCAATCCTGGCCCAAGAAACCAAAACAAAACAAAATAACGTGAATTATTTGTAGCAAATGAAAATACAGGGCCGGCTCAACACTGAGTGAGCTCTGTTTGAAGACTTTTACTTACTTACTTACTTACTTACTTACTTATTTATTTTAAGTAATCTCTACACCCAATGTAGGGCTTGAACTCAATGACCCTGAGATCAAGAGTTGGATGCTCTACGGACTGAGCCACCCAGGAGCCCCTTTGGCACTGAGCAAACTCTTATATTGAATTTTGTTGAAGCTAAGGTCCCCACTTTACTTTTAAGCAGGTAGTTCCAAGTGGTTTGAAAGGGGACATTTCCACTTAAGGAATAAAGGAAAACTTTACATCTTTCAATCATCTTCTCAAGAATATTTTTTAAATTTGGAAGCCTCAAAAGGTATTATTTCTCTTTATCGTTTTAAAAAATACTTATTTTATTTTTGAGAGAGAGAGCATGAGCAGGCTAGGAGCAGAGAAAGAGGGAAACAGAGGATCTGAGGCAGGCTCTGCACTGACAGCGGAGAGTCCGATGCGGGGCTCAAACTCAGAAACTGTGAGATCATGACCTCAGCCGAGGTCAGACGCTTAACCGACGGAGCCACCCAGGTGCTCCTTGTTTCTCTTTAACACATTTGGGAAGGTTTTCTTCCTTGAGTCAATTTTTCCCCCTCCTTTGCTTCTTCAGAACCCAGCCTGTCACTGTCTATCTGCTATCTCTGAGTTCCAAGCTCCTGGTACAGCCGGCACAGAGAGCCAGGAGACAGCCCATCTGCCATAGAACATTCCAAGGGCCAGCTGGGCTGAGGCTCAACTACTGAGCATAGGACAGGGACAGTCCCGTTCCGGGCATGCCTGTTCCCAGGAGAGACAAATGAGCTCGCCATTCTTACTGGGGTTTCAGGTTCAAGGCGACAGAACTGAGAAAGGATCAAGGAAGGGGCCTTCTGCAGTTTCACTTCCCATGCCTTCCTCTGACACTGTCCCCTTTCCTTCTGGAGTACTTTCCCACTTCACCCCTTCTTTTTAGAGGTGCCAAGCCCTCCTGGTGTCTCCTTGCTTCCTTGTCAACAGTCTGACCTTTGGAATACTTTACCATTTATGATCATTCAATGTGTGTCTTCCATGGGATTTTAAGAAAGTTCAAAGCCTTGATTTATTCAGCAAATACTTATGTCATGCTCACCATGTGGCAGGCCATCGTAACGATAGAGTACATGTAAAGACAAGCAAGGATCCAGACATAAGAGTGTTCACCACCCAGAGGGAGGATTGTGTGCCTTGACATGGAGCCTTCTGGAAAAGTAGCAAAACAAAGCAGCCAAGAGCACAAGCTCTGAGTCGTGCCCTCTGCTTTACACTCTCTTCATAAACAAACCTAGTTCTTAGCATTGGAATGACGAGGAAATCATTCGCTAAATGCCATTGGTGGAAATTAGCGGTGTGTGAACGCGCTTAACAGGCTTTCAAAGCAGTATAATTTCTTTTAATATTTGGCAGGCTTGGGTTAAATTTGCTTAGAGTTAATTCTATGCGTGAGTTTCGTACAGCCTAAGATTTTGTCTAGGCCAGGGGTTTGCAAACTATGGCCTTTGGGCCAACTCTGACCACCTGTTTTGTATTGTTCGTGAGCTAAGGATGGTTTTTATAACTTTAATGAGTCACATTCTTAATGGTAATTGAAGTACCCACATAATCGCCTCAATTTTGCCTAAAATATTTACTCTCTAGCCCCTTCTGGAAAAAGTTTGCCATCCTGTGGTCTAGACCAGTGCTCTCCAATAGAATTTTCTACCGTATGCCTGCACACTCGAATACTGTAACCTCGAGCTTACTGTGCCTTTTGAGCACCTGAAATACAGTTAGTGTAGCTGAGACACTTAATTTTAAAATTGCATTTAATTTTAATTAGTTTAAATTCAAATGGCCACACATGACTGGTGGCTATCATATCAGACCGAGCAGCTCTAGACCATTTTATTTATTAGTTTTTTTAATTTCTTTTAAGTTTATTTATTTTGAGAGACAGAGAGAACAGATGAGAGGGAGAGAGAGAAACCCAGGCAGGCTCTATGCTGTCAGCGCAGAGCCCGATGTGGGGCTCGAACTCACAAACCACTCACGAACCGTGAGATCATGACCCGAGCTGAAACCAAGAGTTGGACGCTTAACCGACTGAGCCACCCAGCTCCTCTAGACCATTTTAAGTGAAAAGATTCTGTATTCTGTCAATGTTCCTCATTCTCAATTTCATCAACTCCCCAGAGGCTGTAGGAGTCAAGGGCAAGGCAGCACTGCTAGTCAGATTCTTGCCCTGGACTGACTTTCATTGTCTGCTAGAAAATACTTAATGGAAAGTGCTGGAAAAATGCATGTGAGCACTCGTGCTCTCTTAGGGCTGCTCTTGATTCTGTCCATTCATCTGCCTTCATTTGCGATAAAGCAGTGGGCTTTTTCAACCCTGCCCGGCCCCAAATTAAGGAAGGCTTAATCAACTTTAGAGTTCAGGCTGCTGGCAGAGAAAACCTCACTTCCTTCCATCACTGCTCGCAGATGCTAACTTCAGCCATAGCTCATGCCTCTCCTAAGACTGCTAAAAACAGTAAGAAGCCATCAACACGCATCGTGAATATTGCCAAACCGTTTCCCCTAAGAGTAAAGCCACAAGTCAACAGTTGGTGTTCATGGTGACTGTAGTTCACAATACTGAATTGTATTTTGGAAAGTTGCTAAGGGAATAGGTCTTAAACGTTGCCATCACAAGAAAAACAGCTGTCACGATGTGAGGTGATGGATGTTCACTAGACTTGTTGTAATCATTTTACATATATATATATATATATATATATATATATATATATATATATACACACATATATCTTGCTTATAGCCTGATACCAACATCCCATATTTTAGGTTCTCCCACGAGCAGCAATTTACTGCCAAGTTCTGAATTCCACAGTGGCTAACAGTGGGTTTACATTGGTAGAGTAGAAAAGCCAATGAACACGGGCTTAGGATAACAATTTTGTGATTTCTCAGAAGCTCCTAGAGGTTAGCAGCTCAGCGTCCTGATTTGTACTATGCTCTGGGAGGTCATGCAAGGATCTGGCGACTCGAGATCACCTACCCTGTGGCTTCGCCACCCCCGTCACGTTGTCCATGGAGATTACTCAAAAAATAAAATAAAATCAGGGGTGACCAGGTGGCTCAGCCAGTTAGGCATCGACTTCAGCTCAGGTCATGACCTCTTGGTTCACGAGTTCGAGCCCCGCATTGAGCTCTCTGTTGTCAGTGCGGAGCCCTCTCTGAATCCTCCATCTCTCTCTCTCTCTGCCCCTCCCCTGCTCGCTTGCTTCCTCACTCTCAAAAATAAACATTAAAAGCAGAAGCTTAAAAAAAAATAAAAACTGGGGCGCCTGGGTGGCTCAGTTGGTTAACCATTCTGACTTCAGCTCAGGTCATGATCTCATGGTCTGTGGGTTCGAGCCCCACATCAGGCTCTATGCTGAACAGCTCAGAGCCTGGAGCCTGCTTTGGATTCTGTGTCTTCCTCTCTCTCTCTCTGCCCCTCCCCTGCTCATGCTCTGTCTCTTTCCATCTCTGAAAAATGAATAAACATTAAAAAATTTTTTTTAAATCTTTAAAAATAAATACAATACAATACAATACAATACAATTTGGAAATATCATTAGTTCTTTCCAGACAAGATGCTGACACTTCTATATGTGTAGTTTAATTGTATGTTCTTATTCCATGGGCTATTTTTTGATACTTGCAATTAATTATTTTAATCATCCTCATCAAGTCCAGAGATTGTTCTATATCTCCCAATATATTTTTCTTCTTTTTTGTTTTGATGGAGAGAGAACATGAGCTGGGGAGGGGCAGAGGGTTGGAGGGAGGAAGAGAGAGAGAGAGAGAGAGAGAGAGAGAGAGACTCTTAAGCAGGCTCCATGCCCAGTGCAGAACCCAATGTGAGGCTCAACCGTGAAATCATGACCTGGGCCAAAATCAGGAGTCAGAATCTTAGCAGACTAACAACCCTGGGGACCCCTTCCCTTTCTTTCATCTCATGCTGATAGAATCGCCATTTATAATTGGGCATATACCACTCAGAAAAAAAAAGATTATATTTCCCAGGCTCCCTTGCAGCTAAACATGACATGTGACTAAGTTAAAGCTAATGTGATGTGAGAGGAAGTGAAATAGGCAATTTGGGGGGTGTATCCTTAAATGGTGGGGCTGTTCCCCTTCTTCCTATCTGCTTCCATCTGGCTTCTTGTAACATGGATGTTGTAGCCACCTATCTTGAATTATGCAAAGGCAGACAACGTGCCAAGGGTGGTGAAGTGACAAGGTAGATCACACAGTTCTTCCAACCGTCGATCCAGAGCTGGGTTGATCTGGCCAGAGTTGGTACTTCTGTCTGGGATGATTCCAGAGAGTGTCCTCAAGAACGTGGGTTTGAGCTTCTTAAACCTTTCTCCCCAAGGAATCCCCGGGAAAATAGAAGAGATAGAATGTTATCCCCTGGGGAGTCTGGGGCTGTAGCCTAAAGCAGTTGACTCCAAAGGGAAATTTCTTTGAAATATTTTGCTTTATTTCATTCATGCATGCATTCACTCTTTTATTCATGTGTTTATCAAACATACTGCAAGACAAATTAAGTGCCAGGCATTGTTGTACACAAGGACACACAAAGCCCTGCTCTCTTGTTGCTTATATTCTCATGCAAGATAGACATTAAACAGATAAGCGCATAAATTATCAGCAAGATAATTGCTGATTGTGTTAAGGGCCATGAAGGAAATAAAGCAGACTAGTCTAGTGCAGAGTATATATACCTCTCTGTGCCTCAATGGACTCATCTGAAAAATGGAAATAATAATAGAGGTCTGTAATTCCAAAATCTCCAAACTGAAAGCTTTGTCCTCACTCAGTCAACGGCAAACATACGACTTGAATTCATTTGGAGGTGAATCTTGATCTGAACTTGAGTAAGTTAGTTTTCTTTCTTCCTTCCTCCCTCCCTTCCTTCCTTCCTTCCTTCCTTCCTTCCTTCCCTTGATTTTTCTTCCTCCCTCCCTCCCTGCCTTCCTTCCTTCCTTCCTTTCCCACTTAGTGTGGATAATTCTTTGTTTCACTGCACAAAATTTTAAGTGTTTGGTGATGGGATACTGCCCCAGGCCCCAGTAGGAACATTACATAACATGTGGATCCATATATCCTATTACCTTCTAAGATCTGAAAAATTCTTAGTTCCAAAACACATCTAGCCCCAGAGGTTTTGGGTAAGGATTGAGGGTCTGTAGTACCACTCACATGTGGTTCTTATGAGTTGATATATCGAAACATTGAAAATGATGCTCAGAATATAGCAAGTGCTGCCTACTAGAGAAAGCCTGACTGAGTGTGTGTTATTTATGCAGACACCTGAGGGATGAGAATGACCTGGCTGTGGGAAGAGGAAGGGAACGATAATTTCAGGAAGAGGGAACAGCAGGTGCCAAGACTGGTTCGAATGCGGAACAGAAAATAGGCCAGATGTCTGGTGTGTGGTCAAAACAGGGGAAGGATGGTTCAAGGTCATGGAAGTAGGGTGGGAGTCAGAACATGCATGATATAAGCAATAATAAGGATTCAAAGTGTAATAGGAAGTCACTGTAGTTGATGTGACTCATATTTATAACGAATGCTTTCATGCTGTTTGATGAATGGCTTGTAGAGGAGACAGAGAATTGGGGGACCATTTTGGAGCCTCTTGTGGTAGTCTGGGTAAGACCTAATGGCTAATGGGGGTAAGGAGGTGGCAGTAGACATGGAGAAAAGTGGACTAGTGCAAGAAAAAGTTTAGAAATATGGAAGGATAAGAGACTTTCTGATTAATTTTCCATTCTAGTTTATACTATGTCCATATGTAGAGTCATTTCACGGTCATTGTCTCAGGTATGTTAAGGTCAGGGTTTGCTGGACCCAGCTCATACAGGCTTGCCAGAGCAATTCTGCACATCCCTCCCCAACTCTGCACTGAACGGCATCACACTGGCAGTTGCAAATTGGCCATGGTGGGAGTCTTTACACTATGGGAATTTGCAAATGCTGCAGATCAGGACTTAACAAATCAGAGATGTGGGCGAGGGAAGGACAGCGGTTGTTAAACCACTCTTATTATGCCTATAACTCAACTGCCTTCATCTTAGAGCATTCGTTTCCCCCCCATCATAGAAATACTTAAACTAGGCATATTCCGGAGAACTCAGTTGATGGCTGTCACTTCATGTTTTTAACTCGCTAATTTAGGGATCCCCCCAGTTCTTCCCAGGATCTCATCTAGGTTCATGGGAGTGGGCTCATAAGAGGGTACCTGGTTCACAATTTGTCCTTTATTCATTTGGCCCCATTTAGAATACAACTAACCTCCAGGTCAACAGTGACACCCTTCGCAGCATTACTTATTACCTTCCGATAGTGGGGTTCACGAACTCATCGTGTCTTCTGGCAGAAGCATGGCTGGAGATGGGGTCCAGGGTCTGGGATCCCATAATCAGGGACCATAAAAATAGCTCCCTATGCATCTCTCCTTTTCCCATCTTGACTCAACCCCTCCTCCCTGAGTGATGAACATTTCTCCTAAATCTTTGAGTGAGATTGATGCTCAAGGGAGATATACCACGTTTATCTATGAGCTTCCTATAACCCCTGGCCTCTTGCCATATCTCCCCAGGGATCTGAGTGCTCCACATTGGGGAGTATAGCCTGAAAGGATAACTAGAATTTTGATGGGTGGAAATGGTAGAACAGACTAGTCCAGGTGAAAAGACTTGCAAGTCAGGGAGCTACACATTGGGCTTGGGGTTAGTGACTAGAGAAGCTGAGAGGGGCGTTGTATCAGGTGAGCCTGGACAAGTAGGTATAAATAAAGCCAATTACTGGAAGACTTTGGATGCCATGACACAAAGTTAGGGCTCATTCTGTAAAAAAGGGGGAAAAAAAGAAAATAATTTGGAAGACTTTAGAGTAATGTAATCTGATTAATCTTAGGGAAGCTTAATAGTTTGGGTGGATTGGAAAAGCAAGAGCCTGAGATCAAGGATGAAGTTTTAGCTAAAATGGCAAAGCAAGGAGGATGTCAAGGAGGTCAATGAAGAACGTCAACTGGACTCAGTGAATGGTTTTAATGAGGAAGAGGAGGAGACAGGGTGGTGAAAGAGAGAAAAAGAGACAATGTTGTACCTCTAACTTCAACTCTAGGCATCTCAAGATGCATGAAGAAGCTCTTTGAGATCCTTCTGAACCATCTTTCATTAGAGAAAAAGAAAGCTGGGGGAAATTTGCTTATTTACCTTGTATTAGAGGAATTAAGGGAAGTAGGCATTTGGTTTATTAGATATCACCATATTTGGTTGATTCAGTCAATGGGGAAGACAAAAGCATTAATTGATCTAGAAGCTTGTTGTAGAGACACAGGCTACATCATTCCATAGATAAGCACCTGTTAAACTAAAACCAGTGTTCTGGAGTAAAATATTGATAGAGATCCTGAAACTTGAGGGCAAGTCCCTGGTTAAACCACCCTCTAAGGCAGGGCAAGTTCAAGTTAATATGGTGATTAGCAAAGCTCTTTAGCACTTCCCATACTACCTTTTAAGGTCTTTCTCCCCTGGGTCCCAGTTTCTCCCCTGATAAATCTGGATGCCTAAGAATCAGCATTATGGGTAGGTTTCCATATGTCCCAGTTTGCCTAAGAGAGTCTTGGTTTTCTGGCAATACTCTTAGCATAATTATATATTTTTTTCTTAAAGTTTATTTATTTATTTTTAGAGAGAGAGAGAGGGAGAGAGAGCAAGCACATGAGTGGGAGAAGGGCAGAGAGAGAGGGAGAGAGAGAATCCCAAGCAGGCTCTGCATTGTCACCACAGAGCCCAACGCAGGGCTCAATTTCATGGACAGTGAGATCATGACCTGAGCCACAATCAAGACTGGGATGCTTAACTAACTAAGCCACCCAGGTACCCCTAGTCTTAGCATAATTCTTAATAGGTCTGCCTTCCTTTCACTCTCATAAGTATCCTCTTTTTTAAAATTTTTAAAAATGTTTTATTTATTTTTGAAACGGAGAGAGAGGCAGAGCGCAAGTGAGGAAGGGGCAGAGAAAGGGAGATACACAGAGTCCGAAGCAAGCTCCAGGCCCTGAGCTGTCAGGACAGAGCCCGATGCAGAGCTCCAACTCATGAACCATGAGATCGTGACCTGAGCTGAAGTCAGAAGCTTAACTGACCGAGCCACCCAGGCGTCCCCATAAGTATCCTCTTTGATCAATCAGGAGTCACCTAGACGGTTCCCTGACTGTCTGCCCTGCTCTCTCCTTTCCACATTTCTGTAATGTAAACCCAATGTGTATGGGATTCTATGTATCTCCCTCTCTCTGCCCCTTCCTTACTTGTGCTCTGTCCATCCCCAAATCATCTTGGATTTCCAAAAACAATCCAAGAGGAAAGCCAGCTCATAGAATGGCAGTGCTACTTAGGATATTGAGAGCCTTGAATATTGTGAGGTGTAATGTGCAATGTGTACCAGAGCAGGCTTAGCACGCAAACAGTAATTGCACTGAAGTCTTAATGTGTTATTTGTCCCAATGTATTTTCATTTTAATATTCTTTCATCCCCAAATTTCAGACTTTGGCAGCTAGTTCATAGCTCTTCCACTGCACTATTTTTAAATAATAGTGAATAGGAAAGTGTGCGTCTATCACTTTGAAAGCTATGTAACTGAAAGGCTAAGATGCTAAAAGCTAATAATGTAACTAAATTATTATGAACCTTAGTAGTAGACAAACACAGTCACGGAGTGGGAGATGTCGTCCAGGCAATGGAGAATAAGACTTGATTTGTTTATTTTAAACTGTAGCAAAAGAGAGGCAGCAAATAGGAATTTTCAAATCTGATTCTTGGTATATTTTAGAACGATTTAGAATGATGGTGATTTGTTCTTTCTTATACTTTCAGGTGTTTCCAATGTGGACATTGAAGAGACAGTCCCTTATCCTTTTTAACATAATCCTAATTTCCAAACTCCTTGGAGCTAGATGGTTTCCCAAAACTCTGCCCTGTGATGTCACTCTGGATGCTCCAAAGGCCCATGTGATTGTGGACTGCACAGACAAGCATTTGACAGAAATTCCTGAAGGTATTCCTACCAATGCCACCAACCTCACCCTCACCATCAACCACATACCTGGTATCTCTCCAGCTTCCTTCCACCAGCTGGACTACCTGGTAGAGATCGATTTCAGATGCAACTGTATACCTATTCGACTTGGGCCAAAAGACAATATGTGTCCCAGGAGGCTGCAGATTAAACCCAGAAGCTTTAGTAGACTCACTTACTTAAAATCCCTTTATCTGGATGGAAACCAGCTTCTAGAAATACCTGAGGGTCTTCCCCCCAACTTGCAGCTGCTGAGCCTTGAGGCCAACAGTATCTTTTGTATCATGAAAAATAACCTAACAGAGCTGACCAACATAGAAAAACTCTACTTGGGCCAAAACTGTTATTTTCGCAATCCTTGCAACGTTTCATTTTTCATAGAAAAAGATGCTTTCCTGAGTCTGAAAAATCTAAAATTGCTCTCCCTAAAAGATAACAATATCACATATGTCCCCACTACATTGCCATCCACTTTAACAGAACTCCATCTTTATAACAACGCCATTGCAAAAATCCAAGAAGATGATTTTCATAACCTCAATCAACTGCAAATTCTTGACCTAGGTGGAAACTGCCCTCGTTGTTACAATGTCCCATTTCCTTGTACACCCTGTGAGAATAATTCTCCCCTACAGATCCACATGAAGGCTTTTGATGCATTGACAGAATTACAAGTTTTACGTCTATACAGTAACTCTCTTCAGCATGTGCCCCAAAGATGGTTTAAAAACATTAAAAAACTTAAGGAGCTAGATCTTTCACAAAACTTCTTGGCCAAAGAAATTGGGGATGCCAAATTTTTGCTTCTTCTTCACAACCTTGTCCAATTGGATCTGTCTTTCAATTATGAACTTCAGGTCTATCGTGCAACTCTGAATCTATCGGATGCATTTTCTTCACTGAAAAACCTGAAAGTTTTACGGATCAAAGGATACGTCTTTAAGGAGCTGAGCAGCCATAACCTCTCCCCGTTACGTAGTCTCTCCAATCTTGAAGTTCTTGATCTTGGCACTAACTTCATAAAAATCGCTGACCTCAGCATATTCGAACAATTTAAAACATTGAAAGTCATAGATCTTTCAATGAATAAAATATCACCTTCAGGAGATTCAAGTGAAGTTGGCTTCTGCTCTAACACCAGAACTTCTGTAGATGGTAATGCACCTCAGGTCCTTGAAACATTACATTATTTCAGATATGATGAGTATGCAAGGAGTTGCAGGTTCAAAAACAAAGAGACTCCCTCTTTCTTGCCTTTTAATAAAGATTGTTATGTGTACGGGCAGGCCTTGGACCTAAGTAGAAATAATATATTTTTTGTCAAGTCCTCTGATTTTCAGCATCTGTCTTTCCTCAAATGCCTAAACTTGTCAGGAAATACCATTGGCCAAACTCTCAATGGCAGTGAATTTCAGCCTTTAGTGGAGTTGAAGTATTTGGACTTCTCTAACAACCGGCTTGATTTACTCTACTCAACAGCGTTTGAGGAGCTACGCAACCTGGAAATTCTAGATATAAGTAGTAATAGCCATTACTTTCAATCAGAAGGCATTACTCACATGCTAAACTTCACCAAGAACCTAAAAGTTCTGAAGAAACTCATGATGAACAACAATGACATCTCTATGTCCACCAGCAGGACCATGGAGAGTGAGTCTCTTAGAATTCTGGAATTCAGAGGAAATCATTTGGATGTTTTATGGAGAGATGGTGATAACAGGTACTTAAAATTCTTCAAGAATCTGCTAAACTTAGAGGAGTTAGACATCTCTGAAAATTCCCTGAGTTTCTTGCCTTCTGGCGTTTTTGATGGCATGCCTCCAAAACTAAAGACTCTCTCCTTGGTCAAAAATGGGCTCAAGTCCTTCAACTGGGGAAGACTCCAGTATCTGAAGAATCTAGAAACTTTGGACCTCAGCTACAATGAGCTGAAGAGTGTCCCTGAGAGATTATACAACTGTTCCAGAAGTCTCAAGAAACTGATTCTCAAGTACAATCAAATCAGGCATCTGACAAAGCATTTTCTACAAGATGCTTTCCAGTTGCGATACCTGGACCTCAGCTCAAATAAAATCCAGATTATCCAGAAGACTAGCTTTCCAGAAAATGTCCTCAACAATCTGGAGATGTTACTTTTGCATCATAATCGGTTTCTGTGCACCTGTGATGCTGTGTGGTTTGTCTGGTGGGTTAACCACACAGAGGTGACTATTCCTTACTTGGCCACAGATGTGACCTGTGTGGGGCCAGGAGCACACAGGGGCCAGAGTGTGGTCTCTCTGGATCTGTATACCTGTGAGGTAGATCTGACTAACCTGATCCTGTTTTCACTTTCCGTATCGGTGGCTCTTTCTCTGATGGTGATTACAACAGCAAACCACCTCTATTTCTGGGATGTGTGGTATAGTTACCATTTCTGTAAGGCCAAAATAAAGGGGTATCAGCGTCTGACATCACTGGATTCTTGCTACGATGCCTTTGTTGTGTATGACACTAAAGACCCAGCAGTGACAGAGTGGGTTTTGGATGAGCTGGTGGCCAAGTTGGAAGACCCAAGAGAGAAACATTTTAATCTGTGTCTTGAGGAAAGGGATTGGCTACCAGGGCAGCCAGTTCTGGAAAACCTTTCCCAGAGCATCCAGCTTAGCAAAAAGACGGTGTTTGTGATGACAAACAAGTATGCAAAGACTGAGAACTTTAAGATCGCATTTTACTTATCCCATCAGAGGCTCATGGATGAAAAAGTAGACGTAATTATCTTGATATTCCTTGAGAAGCCCCTTCAGAAATCCAAGTTCCTCCAGCTCCGGAAGAGGCTGTGTAAGAGTTCCGTCCTTGAGTGGCCGACAAACCCACAGGCCCACCCGTACTTCTGGCAGTGTCTGAAAAATGCCCTGGCCACAGACAATCACGTGACCTATAGTCAGGTGTTCAAAGAGACGGTCTAGCCCTTCTTTGCCAAGCATGACTGCCTGACCTACCAAGGAAAAGCTTGGCTGTCTAGATTGTCCCATGAATGCCTCACTAAAAGGGTGTTGTTAAAGTCTCCAAGACCTGGGATTGTCCACATCAGAGAGGAGAGTCACAGTGTATGACAAAGGAATTGGAGAAATGGAATTTCTATAATGCATCACATCATCTTTCCGATCTCTCTGTGACTCCATTGGCACTTGAGTCTCCCCTTTCTGTTTCTGTATAAGACACGACTGGGAGAAGGGCAGCAAGGAGAGGACATGAGGCTCTGTTTCTCCTGTAATTCTCTTGTGATTACTAAATACACACGCAATCACGAAATTCAGAGGAATCGTGCTTCTACTCCTAAGAAGTACCGCTATGTATGGAAATAGGGTAAAAGATGCTCAGGGCCTACGTGTATGACATCACAATGTACTAGAGTTAGTGAAATCAAAACACAGGGAATGCAACTGATTGCTTCTGCATCACCCAGCGCCCCCTTCTGCACAGATCAACTGTTGCCCTCTCCAGAACCAGGCGGCACAGGCACTCTGACCCTGGATGTCTGTCCTTTGGAACTGAGAAAAAAGTGTTAAGTCATCCAGTTTATGATATTTTGTTATACAGCATCCTGAGCGGACTCAAACAAAGATTTTTATCTGCACTGCAAAAGGACTATAGCCAAAGTAAAATTGCCTCATCCGATGGTCTTTGAAACTGCTTTGCTAACTAATATCGTATATCTGTAATTATCTGCCAACTTGATCCATCAACATTAGGTGGTTTTTATTATTATTATTTTTAACATTGGATGGTTTTGATGGTAAACTCTGAAGGAGGACCCCCGAGAACATTTATTTATTTATAGTTATCAGGCAGGGATGACAATTCTTTGGATTCCTTTAAATTGCATGGGGGAGGAGAAGCCAAGGTTTACAGACCTCAGCACTCAGAAAGCTTCAGTCTTGAACCCCAGCTTTCGCCCTCAATGGCAGCAATAGAAAGGACCAAGACATTCTGAAGACACACATACTTTCAACTGGGTATAAAGCCACATGAGCTCAAAGTTTGAAACCTGATCCCTTTG
This sequence comes from Leopardus geoffroyi, assembly GCF_018350155.1. NCBI lineage: Eukaryota > Metazoa > Chordata > Mammalia > Carnivora > Felidae > Leopardus > Leopardus geoffroyi. Next base: position 9,700,122 of record NC_059343.1, read on the forward strand.
CTTTATTTCAGGAAAACAATGACCTACCGAGGTGTCTGTGCCCTTTGGAAAATAGTGTGCATGGGTTCAAATCTCAGAGCATTAGTTGGGAGATACTGTATTTTCCTCATGTATCAAAATGCCAAGGGTTGTAAGTATAGCTGTAAATACACAGTATATGAATTATTTCCAAAGGACTTGTAATCAATAAGGGTCACAAATTCCCGAATTAATCTCTGGATGAGATGAATAAAGACATAAGCTGCAAGAACCAACTATTTGTCAATGTCTTTAAGCTTTATTGTACTTAACAGATGCCTTTCTTCTTCAGTGAAAACAAAGGTAATATAACAATCGGCTCTTGGCCATCATTAAGTTTCTTCTATCACAACACATCTACACATAATGTTGAGGTTATTTTGGTGATTTATAAACCATAAAGCACTTGGAGACAACTTAAACATCTTCTGAAATGGATTAAGAGGAAGGGAAACTGAAAATCATGCATCTCGGAAACCACAGCATATTTTGACATGAGGCTATGTACAGGGTTTATTGTAGAAAACAACTGAAAGGACATCAGTTACATTCTTTGTAATCTTGGTTAATCACTCTTAACCTTCTGAGAGCTCTGTGTGGAGTTCTGTATTGCCAGGTGCCCTCCAAAGCTCTGAATGTCCTGCTTCTCGGCTGACACCCATCTGGTTGGCTCCTTTCTGGAAGGGACTCTGGACTCTCCATAGATCCCACACCACTGTCAAGGCTTGGCCCCCAGTTCCTTTCACCTCTGGACTTGCGAGGTTGTGTCCTTCCTCCTCAGGCACATCCCGTGCCTCAGCAAGACTTGGGCATTGGCGGGATCCAAGCCAAGGGGGAGCATTTGGCAGGGCAAATATTATGGCTGACAGAAGGCAAAGCAAGTGTCTGTGGTCTCTAGAGGAGAGAGGGGATCAGTGTGACCATAGCTCTGTGTCTGCGTCAGGTCTCCTGGCCCCATCCTCACGTCTATTTCCAGCTCTATTTGGACACTCTTAGGCCTGCGTAGATGGTCTCTTAAACGTAGTCAGAAAGCATAGGGTACATGAGGAGGATGGTAACTTGAGAACCTGGGCGTGTTGCTCCCCAGGCTCACAGGAAACTAATGGGCCTAGCAAGAAACAGGTTGCACATCCTGCGAGGTATTTTATTTTTTACTTCTTAATAATGTTAATATGTGTAGTAATGCTTATTAATTTATTTATTTTGAGAGAGAGCACAAGCAGGGGTGGGGGCAGAGAGAGAGGGAGAGAGAGACAATCCCAAGCAGGCTCTACGCTGTCAGCGCAGAGCCCAGCTCGGCAGTCGATCTCACGAACCGTGAGATCATGACCTGAGCTGAAATCAAGAGTCAGAAACCTAACCCACCGAGCCGCCCAGGCACCCCTGTGGCTCAATTTTAACACAGGGGTGGGGATACGGTTCGATTTGTCCTCTGCCTCTTCTGCACGTGCTAAAGGCAGATTTACCAGACAGGCTCTGGGGTGCATCCCTCCTTGGAGCTTTGGGCGTCAGTACTCAAGAGCAGTTGGTACATGGGACACACCACCAGTTGCATCCGCTAGAAGATGGAGCTCTTGACCCTAAAGAACACTGGGAACCACTTTGGAGAACACCAGGCCCGAAAATTAACCCATCTGACTGAGTTCATGTGACGAGGGAGAACAGGGGGCTGACCAACCAACCAACCAAGTGAAGGGGAAAGTGGAAAAGAAAAAGTCATGACGTAACGGTATGCAGTGGCCGGCTGACACGGGGGTCACGCGTGCACCGTGCTGGCGACAGCGTGATGACCACAGGGCAGGCTCACGCTGTTTTAGGTTTTACGTCTCTCTCATCTTTCTGCTTTTGCTTCCCCCCCCCCCCCCACTCAGTTTCCTTTTTGGCTTTAGACGCCCACGGCAAGCCTCGTGGAGTGCACAAGAACAAAGAGAAAGAGCAGTGGTTGCAGGTGGGGATCTTCGGTTTGGAAGCAGTGGTTTTGTGTGTGCTACTGGCTTAAAACCGATCTCTTTCCCCCCACACACCCGGAGTCAATCCCCATCTGTCTCGGTGAGCACGGCCTTCCACGATCAGCTCGGCAAGACCTTCCCTGGGTCACACTGGCCGGACTCTGCTCTTTGCCACCTTCAAATTCATATTCTTTCTACTTCTCTCACATTTTAGCCACGCGAGTTAAGAAATGGGATAAGATCCGGTACTCTGCCTTTCAGATTACCTTCATCTTGGGTCGTAACCAATTTCTTTTTTTTTTTTTTTAATATTTATTTATTTTTGAGAGAGAGAGAGAGAGAGTGTGTGTGTGTGTAGGGCAGAGAGAGAGGGGACAGAGGATCAGAAGCAGGCTTCGCAATGACAGCAGAGAGCCCGACATGGGGCTTGAACTTGGGCCCATGAGATCGAACCATGAGATCATGACCTGAGCCGAAGTGGGATGCTTAACTGACTGAGCCACCCAGGTGCCCCAGGTTGTAGTCAATTTCTAACATGTTTGTTATACAGTTCAATGGTTTTATTTCTCCCTCTTTCTCTCTCTCTCTAGATAGACAGATAGATATCTATGGGGGGGGGGGGAGAAGGGAGATATGTATATATCTCCCTTGTCCCTCATGGAGATTTATATTAATTAAATGTTTTGGGGGAGCCCACACTTAAACTGACTGAGGAGGTTGGAGTTCTAGTGTCTTACAAGGAGCTTTGTCTAGAAACAGCAGTCTGGTAGGATCTAGAAGGAAAGAGGAAGTCCTGGTGGCCCCGTGGCAGTTTTCTGACATCCCTAGAGCCCACCAGTGGGCAGGCTGAGGTCGGCAGCTGCTTCCACACACGGAAAACGGTTCTTCGTGTGGCAAGGCCCGAGGGCCAAGGCCAGACAGGCACAGCCAAGTAGGATGCCACATTTGTCTTGTGTGATACACATGACTGCTTCACGTCTCACTGGCCAAGGCAATGCGGTGGGTCGTAGATTCCAGGGGTTTTTACAACGGCGAATTGCATGAGTTGACATCTTGAGTAAAAGTGTAGTAACACCTGCATGAACCCCACAATGAGGCTCATTGTCTAGGGGTCCACACTGCTAAGAACAGTAATTGGGCTGTTTTGGAAATTAGAACCAGTCTGCTGTCCTATAGTCACCCCTGGGACCGTGGGGAACACCCCAGGGCCAGGTCCAAACGGAAGCCCACCAAGCAGGACTCTGTTACCAGGGATTATGTTAACACATTACTCTTCTCCGTTAACACATCATGATGGATTCATTTGCGAGATAATCAACTCTCCAGAGCAGGCCACCTAAGTAAACAGAACACAGGAAACGTGTTCTGAACGGAGAGCACACGAATCTGAAATAATCACAAGTTTGGCTCCTATTCGTGAGGGCAGGCCCCCAAAGGGGATGATTGGGCAAGGAGAGAGTGAGGAGGATCTTAAGAGGAACAGTGTAGGATGAAGTTACTGGGACCCGGACAGTGTTATGGAATGGAGTGTGGAGGAGGAAGAGGGGGAGGAGGGAAGGAAGTCACATTTCTTAAGCAGCAAATGCAAACTAATGCTTCATTCATTCCATTAAATCTTCACATCGCCTCTACGAGGCTGGTATTAGGAGCTCGATCTTGAAGATGATGGGGTAACTCAGAGATATAGGTGAGATCAGAGGGGTTAGGTCAACTACCCAGGGTCACAGAGGAGGTAAGTGGTTCCCCCCAAAACTGACCCAGCTCTGTCCAAGCAGTTCAATTGGTTCTCCAATTTTACCCGGGACCAGAATCAGTCTCCGGAGCTTGGAAACCACACCAGAGAGCCTGATCTCTGGGACCCAGGAATCTACACTTCTACAACTAGCCCGCGTGCTTCTGACGCAGCTGGTCCACAGAGCCCAGTTTAAGAAGTACCACAGACTGTTAATAGAGGGCTCACTTCAGCAAGGAAAGCCTGAGTTGCCCCAGGTATGCTCAGTGTCTCCTTCTCTACAGAACCCTCGGTGCTCTTAACCCACTGCTAGGGAGCGGAGCTGCACTTAAATTGTTCCCCCCAGGCACCTGTTTTGGAGGGGTATAATTTACATTGGCTTGGAAGTTCTGTTCAAGGCTAAAATGCGAAGACAATTTGGACAAGTACACTGGACAGATTTAGGCAGAGACAAGTAAGTGGCCAACTGATTCGCAGTCCCTGAAGTCCTGACAAATAGAGGTGCTGCTTACATTCGCAATTTAAAGGTGTCTTTAGTCCAATTTTCCTAGCATCCGACTGAATTAGTGGTTCTATGCATATGGCGAAGAGTGCCACCTACCAGAAACTCATGGCTGTTGATGTTCATTTCCTGAGACCCTTGGCTGGGTCTTCAAAGCGAGGTGTAGGAAGAAAATATAAAAATAGATACAATCATCTTTTCCAAAGTGTGTTTGGGGCTATTTTATCATATACCCATTGTCTTAATACAGAAATATGTAGGGGTGTGTGTTCACTGTTGCCCATCGATGAGAAGACAGTATAAAAAATGTTGAAGACCATAGATGATCGAATCTTGGTTTTGACCATTTATTTCCATTGCTTTGGCTTGATGTCTCAAGATGGAACTGCTCGTGCCTTTTCCTTTGCCAGTGCAGGTGAAGATGAAAAACCCGAGTTAACTGGGTGAGCAGCCCTCTTTTCCCTGTGACGCATTTCCGTTTTTCACGGAACATGGCCCCCAATGTTACGCTGTGGTTTAAGCAAAGATGGAATCCCTCTTAGTATGTCTCCCGCTCTCTCACTCTCAACCTCTCTCGCTGAGTGCCCCCACTCATATTTCTGAATCATCTAACCACTAACCGTTCTCTTTTGCCACTGCTACCCCACTAGCCCATAAATGGCATCTTTGAAGCCTGCTGAGATTTCATAGTTTGAGGGTTTGTCGTCTTTTTCATCCTACTGAACTGTGAGTTCATGAAAACTGTCACTGGGTGGGCATGACACTGGGGTGTTGAAGTCAAAGATGATGGAATGCTCATTTGCTTATATATATATATGGCTTATACATATATATATATATATACACATATGTATGTATATATATATATATATACACACACATATATATATATCCATTCATATATAATGTGTGCCTTTATGTGTATATGCATATATATGCATGGGTGTGTATATTTGTGTTTATGTGTACGTATGTGTGTGTTTTAGAATTGCTAAGTCTAACTTGTACATAGGTTAGTTGTAAAACGAAGTGATATAATCCATGAAAAGTACTCAGCATGGGGTCTGATATCTACCAAGTGCTACATAAATATTAGCTTATATTATTTTTTTTATTTTATTATGTTAGATATATGATCAATTTTATATGCTTGAAAGACTAACTCTATGTTCCTCATATGGTGAATATTTTTAATCCTTTGCACACACAGTATCTGAGAATTTTCTTGTACTAACCATTTCTGCTGTGCAATAAGGTTTATGCTCAACATTTCATGTACTATATTCATATAGCATTTAAAAATTTTTTTCACGTAAGGAACAACATTCAGTTTGTTAGCTCTTCCATTCATTACCTATTCTCAATCACTGTTTGGTCTACTCTTGTTTTCCTTGGCTATGAATCCATCAAACTTTCCAGAAATGCCTCAGACACCCAGAGCTCATTTCTGTAGGCTTTTTAAAACATGTAATTTCTCATTTTCCATAATATTCTTTCTAACCACGAGAATGCTGACCACTTCCTGCTTGAAATTTATTTGAGGAAAGTCCCTTTTTGTTGACCCAAGTTCCGATATTTCCCCAGTTCTGCTTTTTCCCATGATCCTGCAAGAAGAAAAAAAAGAAAACCCAAAAGTATGGGGTGGTGCCACATGTTGGTTTGCATGAAGCCCTGTGATGGTTCTTCACTGTTAAGAATCAGAATCGAGTTCTGATATTTGCCCAGACTCTGGGTGTAACTGGTCTTCTCCATTGTCGTGCGGGACTCGACATTTTTCCTTATAGAATCTGCTTTCGTGAAACTTCATTCACAAAGCCTTCTTGAGAGAGACCACATCCAGGCTTAAATCCGAAAGTCTAAATAAAGTGCTTTCTTCCGAGAATGTGACGTGCAGGGTTTAATCTCTCCCGAAGAGGCGCTCGTCGCCCAAGTTGAACGACAAGCAACCTTGGTGAAGCTCCCTTGGAGGTGTAGAATTCCACTCAGGAAGTCCGCAGGTTACAGAATTGCTGGGGCCTGGGGGACCAGGCCACTCGCATCTCTCTGCAGCTGAGCAACACGCCCTGGTGCCAGGTGGGGTCAAGATCCAGCATTTGTCAAATTTGTCAAATTTGTCAAGTCCATCGCTTGGACTTATGTTGCGACGCTCCAATTCCCCGACTCAGGTGAGTTGGCCCACGCAGGCGCAGGTGGAAAAACAGAAGTGTGAGCCTTTGGTCCAGAGTGAGGGCTCCCTGCCACCCAGAGCTTACCGGAGGGCAGCAGAAGCAAAGACAGGGTCTCAGCAGCGTCCCACGAGACCAAGAGCTGGGAGACTGGAGCAAACACGAGCTGTGACCATTCCCCCACTGTGGCCAACCTGATAAATCGCTCTGTCTGCCGTGACAAGCAGAGGGAGGGGTCAAGGACAAGCAGGACGAGTTCCCACCCTTCACTGTGATTTTGATTTCCACTTCCCTGATGATTAGCACCTTTCCATATATATGTTGGCTGTTTCCATAGCTTCTTTGGAAAAAATACCAGTTCAGTACCCGTGCCCATTTTTAAATTGTTTTTTGGTTTGCTTGTTTTGTTGCGTTGGGTTTTGTTGTTGTTGTTTTGCTGTTGAGCTATAGGAGTTCCTGTGTGTTTTAAATATTAACCCCTGATCAGATATACAGCTTGCAAATGTTTTCTCCCATTCTGTAGGGACTGCCTTTTCGCTTCGTTGCTCCCTTCGCTGCGCAGCAGCTTTTTAGTTTGAAGGACCCCTGCTGGTTCACATTTGACTTTGTTGTCTGTAATTCTGGTATCATCGCTAAAAAAAAAAAAAAAATCATTGCCAAGACCAATGTCAAGGAGCTTTCCCCCTATGTTTTCTTTAAGGAGTTTTAGGGTCTCGGTTCCTCCATTTAAGTCTTTAATCCATGCAGGCCCACAGGTGGGAGATGACTCTGGCCCATGAATAACAATGGTTGCAAGGGCTTGAGATTCTCAGGCTGCGGATACCAGGATATCTCCGCAGGGAGGACATATTTATTATGAGATGGTCCCAGAGATTTAGGCCTCCCCTCCCCCACCCACCGTAGTAGGTTCTTCATCTTGGTTGCACCTTGAAATTAACTAGGGAGCCTTAAAAATCCCCGTGCCTGGGCCTCACTTATGCAGACTGTGACTCAATGGGTCTGGGGTTCAGCCAGGGCTTTGGGGTTTGAAAGTACACAGGTGATTCCACTGCTCGGGCCAAGTCGAGAACCACCACTTTCGAGTAACTGCTCAATTGCAATTGGTTCTTAGACTCCAGCATGCCTCAGAGTCACCTGGGGGACTGCCGAGACCTCAGATTGCTCAGTCCCGCACCAGTTTCTGATTCAGTAGGTCTGGACCTAGAGCGCAGGAATTTGCATCTCCAACAAGCTGGGCCCACGGGATGCTGTTGCTGCTGGGCCGGGAACCGCGCTTTGAGAACGCGGGCTCTGCTAAGTGATTCCCAAACGTCATTGGCTTCGGTGGCCCTGCCCTGGAGCCCCTGGGTCAGTATATTTGAGTCCCGACAGCTGCTTGTTAAATAGGAGCCAGGTGGTGCCCAAACAAGTGATCTAAAGACAAATCTGTGCAAAACCACGCTCTGGACACAGAGATGACACTCCTTTTCCTTTGCTCCCATCCAAGCCAACCTTCAGCTCTGTGCTCGTTGCCCTGCGGACACGTGTGGGGTAAGTTATTTGGATTTTGTCTTCTAAAGGCCCAATGTCTTAGGGGCGTTTGTGGAGGTAAAGCTACAGAAAGACATCTGGGTCTCCCGGAAGGGCGAGGGGAGAAGGCTGCTTCTCACCTGGTTTGAAGAGGGAAGGGAGGGAAGGGGGTAGGAGAGCCGGGGAGGCCCATGGATTCTGAAAGTGTGAGTTAAGTTTTGGGAGAGTCAGTGGGACAAAAGCTCAGAGACAAAAAGAAAACAGCGCTAGAGGGGCGCCCGGATGGCTTAGCTCGTTGGGCGTCTGACCCTTGATTTCGGCTCGGGTCATGATCTCAGCGTTTGTGAGTTCTAGCCCCACGTCGGGCTCTGTGCTGACAGCACGGAACCTGCTTGGGATTCTCTCTCTCTCTCTCTTTCTCTCTCTGCCCCTCCCCTGCTCATGCTCTCTCTCAAAATAAATAAATAAACGTACAAAGAAAAAGAGTCCTAGAAAATCAAGTTCTCTTTCTGCACGCTGCGGTGGGGAGGCGGAGATTCCCTCCAGACACATTAGCCATACGTTCAACTGCTTGAACATTTGCCAGCTGGCTACATTTCCTACATAACCTGGTTTTGTTTTCTCAAAATCTCACTTAGGAAGTGGATTTAGAATGGATATTGGGACGTGTTAGCTTTGTCGACGATCATTCGTGATTTATGAAATCAAGCCTTCTCTAGGTCATTGCTTAGTCGACATTCTCTCCCTCTTCCCAAATGGGGGGGCAAAAGCTTGTTTCACGGTGTTTGCTTTTCTTCACTCACAAACCCTTTTGAGACCCATAGGCCACATGACGAGTAAAAATTCTTTTTACTTAGAAATTTGCGTTGCTGTCCCTGAAACTGCCCCCGGAACTAGGAATAAAGCTTTTTTTTATATGTGTGCAGATTTTTACTGACTTCATTTTTAAGTTTATTTATTTTGAGAGAGTGAGAGAGAGAGTAAGCACGAACAGGGGAGAGGCAGAGAGAGAGAGAGAGAGAGAGAGAGAGAGAATGAGAATCCCCAGCAGGCTCCACCTTTCCAGTGCAGAGCCCAACGCGGGGCTAGATCTCGCGACCTTGAGATCATGACCTGAGCCAAAACCAAGAGTCGGACGTTTAACCGACTGAACCTCCCACATGCCCCCCGATTTTTATTAACTTTTACAGATAGTTAACATTTCATACTCCTTTGTACGTTATCCTACCAAAATGACTCCCCCGGCTGCCGGGTCAGGAAGGCCAAAATATTGGGCTTGGAGCGCCACCTGGTGGCAGGATGGTTCGAACTCCTTTGCCCTGGGTTGGATCTTCCAGAGGTAATTTCTGCCCCCTTGAAGGTGTTTCTGCAGGTGTAGATGCAGAAAGGATGGTTTTCTCCAACTCTAGAAACACCACCGCGAGAGGGATGGAGATCAGAAAAAGCAAATTAGAAGACAAGGGACAAGAAAACCTATTGGGGGAGGGAGAAGGGAAAGGGAAGAGGTACTTGGCATTGTGAGGAATCAAATCAAGACTTTCTGGAGTCTTCCTCTCCACTGGAGCCCTGGGCCTCCACCCTACACAGACCCTTCTCCTGCTTTCAGAGTGCCCTCGTATTTGAATTAAATGCCTGTTCCCCAAACCTTCCTGCACATTTTCAGGCTGTGGTATATCGACCCCTTCCCCTCGGCAGACGTCACCACCCCCAGTACTCAACCTCACCTCCTACATCACAGAGAAACTGGGGGCCCCCTGACGTGCACTGTCTTCACCATCTCACAAAAATGAGATTCTTCCCCCAAAGAGCCTGTCCACCGAGATGCCTATCCTATTCCTCAAGGAGAGGGGGCCCTCCCTTTGGGGTCCCTTCCCCTGGGGAAGTGAAAACCCCACCCAGCCTGCTCCTGGCTCCCTTCCTTAGGCCGGCTTGGAACACGTGCCCGATCAGGTATACTCCATCTTGTGGAACCGCGCTTTGCCATCCTGCGGGCGCTTCTCCTCACCTGAACGGGGGGTCGCTCAAAGTCATTTTCCTTCCAGGGCTGTTCGTTGTGGCATTGTTTGTGATTAAAAAAAAAAAAAAAAATTAGGACAAACCCAAATGTCAGTCAATAGGGGGTTCATTAAGTAAAACGTTACATCCGCACAACGTGTACAGCTTAGCCACTAAAAATAATAATAAGGGGGACCTGGGGGGGCTCAGGCGGTTAAGCGTCCAACCCTTGATTTCGCCTCAGGTCGTGATCTCATGGTTCGCGAGTTCGAGTCCTGAGGCAGGTTCTGCGATGACAACGTGGAACCTGCTTGGGATTCTCTCTCTCTCCCTCTCCCTCTCAAAAAGAAACATTTAGAAAAAAATTCAAGGGGCGCCTGAGTGGCTCAGTCAGTTAAGCGTCCGACTTCAGCCAGGTCACGATCTCGCGTCCGTGAGTTCGAGCCCGGCGTCAGGCTCTGGGCTGACGGCTCAGAGACTGGAGCCTGCTTTGGATTCTGTGTCTCCCTCTCTCTCTGACCCTCCCCCGTTCATGCTCTGTCTCTGTCTCAAAAATAAATAAACATTAAAAAAAAATTTTTTTTAATTCAAAACGGGGCTATAGCTGGAAAAATTGGTACAGAGCAGTACTCCTCATATCCCGTTTTTGCAAAAGAATTGTCCATAATTCTATGTCCGTATCTACCGAGGAAAGACCTTGAGGGTCATGAACGACAGTGTTAATAATGATTTTCTTTAAGGAGTGCAATTTGGAGGACTTTCGTCTTCTGTGTTCTACATTCCCGAATTTGAATGTTTAGAACTACGTAGGAATCCTCTAATCGGGAGAGATTTAGATACAAGAAAACTTCCCTTAATTTTACCGCTATAATCCTCTGGGTCTCCCTTCCATTTTTACCCACATTTATCAACTGATACGTGCCCAGGGCTGAGCTGGATGAATAAAACAGCCCTCGGACTCAAAGGGGACGCTGTCGGTTTAGGTGGGCAAGGTGGCAGAACTTTTGCGAGCCTGCTTCGTCCTCTAAGAATGGGTACTGTGATCGCCACCGCAGGTGGACGTGGGCTGCAAACGGGCAGAGCCCCGGATGGGTGCCCGGGATGCCAGGAGAAGAGGGGCCTGGGGACTGAGGACGCGGGGTCGAGGCCCGCGCGAGCAGGGGGCCGGTGGAGCCGGGCAGGGCACCGGGAGCTCACGACTGAAAGGCCCCGGCAGATCACTGGGTGCTCCGGTGACTTTCAAAAGTGGGGTGAAGGGCGGGCAGGCAGAGAAGGCCTCAGGGTCGGGACTAACTTGGGGCCTCCCTCTGGGGAGTGGGAGCGAGGTCCAGGAGTGCTGAGAGGGGAAGTAGGGAAGAGGCAGGATCTGGATCGCAAAGGAGAGGGTCTACCGGCTGCCGGGCCCAGGCTTCCTACGGTGGTTGGGGCCGAGATGACTCATTCTGGAAGGTTCCGCGGTGTGCGGCCCAGCTAGCCGCTGAGCGGGACCGGTGACCGCGCGATTCCCTCCCCCGAAGCGTGAAATCCCTCATAACCTGGCTTTTGATTCTTCCACTCAAAACCACTTGGTCGAACGTCACCGGTAATCCTCTGTTTGCCAAATGAGGCGACTTTTTCTAGACCCCGCGATCTTTTCTGCTGCTGGGATATCTGAGAGCGGTCAAAAGCACGATGCTGCAGCCAGAGTCACCTGACTTTTTTAACCTCTGTGGGCTTTAGTTCCACATCTATGACGTGAGAGCAGCCAGTCCCCCCCCCCCCCCACCTCAGGGGTTTCCTGGCAGAGGTGAGTCGGGAAAGGACAGAGGGCAGCTCTCCCCCAGGCTCAGCCACGGCTCCCGAACCCTTCCTTTCTGCTCCGACTCTCCTCGCTTCTCTCTCCATCCCCTCCTCCCTTTATTCCAGAAACATCTACGGAGCTGCCACTATCCCACAGCCACTGGGTCGGGTGCATGGGGACGCAGTGATAAAGTCCCTGCCCTCGGGGGCTCCCAGCCCCGAGCGGGCACACACGAATCAATGCACAAATGCTAAGGGTCTGACGAAAGGAGAGCAGAGGTGGCTCGGCCCTTCGGGAGTGCGGAGCACGGGCCGCCGGCTCTGTGGGAGGCGGTCTAGACCAGGCCGGCCCACAGGTGAAGTCCAAGCTGAGTCCCGGAGGAGTCCCAGAAGGGAGCCAGGTTTGGGCGGAGGAGTGATGTGGGGGCAGAGTGGGACGCAGGGGAGGTGGAAGAGTGGGTCAGAGGCAGGGGCCTTGCCCTTGGGGAGCTGGAAGGGACAGAGCTGCTGGCAACAGTCCTCTGTTTTGGATCTGTAGACCTGCCCTTCTCCTCCTTCCCCCTCTTCTTCCGTGCCCCTCCTCCTCTTCCCCTCCTCCCTTCCCCCTTTCCCTTCCTCCCCTTCCTCCCCCTTCTCCTCCTCCCCTCCCCTCCTCCCCCTCCTCCTCCTCTCCCTCCTCCTCCCCCTCCTCCCCCTCCCTCTCCCCTCCTCCCCCTCCCCCTCCTCCCTCTTCCCCCTTCCCCTCCCCCTCCTCCTTCTCCCCCCTGTTCCTCCTCCCCCTCCTCCTCCCCATCCTCCCCCTCCCTCTCCCCTCCTCCCTCTCCCCTCCTCCCCCTCCCCCCTCCTCCCCCTCCCCCTCCTCCTTCTCCCCCTACCCCTGTTCCTTCTCCCCCTCCTCCCCTCCCCCTCCTCCTCCTCCCTCTCCCCCCTTCCCCTCCCCCTCCTCCTTCTCCCCCCGTTCCTCCTCCCCCTCCTCCTCCCCCTTGCTCCTCCTCCCCCTCCTCCTCCTCCCCCTTCTCCCCACCCCTCTTCCTTCTCCCCCTCCCCTCCTCCCCCTCCTCCCCCTCCTCCCCCTCCCCTTACCCCCTCCCCCTCCTCCTCCCCTTACTCCTTCCCCCTCCTCCTCCTCCTCCTCTTGCTCCTCCTACCCCATTCCCCCTTCCTCCTCCCTCCTTTGCCTCCTCCCCTGTTTCTCCTCTTCCCCTTCCACCCTGCCTCCCCTCCTTCCTTCTTCATCATCCTCCTCCTCCCCCTCATCCTCCTCCTCCTCCTCCACCTGGCTCTGCTGTACACGTTGTATGGATGTAACATTTGACTTAACAAATCTCCTATTGATTGACATTTGGCTTTGTCCTAATTTTTAACCTAAATTACAAGTAGTGTCACAACAAACACCTTTGGAGGGGAAACAACACCTCATGAATGTCCACACCTTCTGCCTTGTGCTTCTTTTTGGAAAAAGGTTTGTTTTGTCTCTCTCCGTCTATCGTTTTAAGCAGGAACATTCACCTTTTATTTTATATATATTTAAAATTTTTTTTAATGTTTATATATTTTTGAGAGAGAGACCGAGTGTGAGCAGAGGAAGGCAGAGAGAGAGGGAGACACAGAATCCGAAGCAGGCTCCAGGCTCCGAGCTGTCAGCACAGAGCCCGATGCGGGGCTCGAACTCACGGACCGAGAGATCATAACCTGAGCCGAAGTCGGCCTCCTAACCAACTGAGCCAGCCAGGCACCCTTATTTTATATATATTTACATACATATGCATATACAGAGAATCTTAACCTAGCTCGGATAGTCATTTGGTTTCTTTTTACTATTTAAGCAAACCTTTTATTGCAGGCTGGCTTTAGATGTGGGAAAGAGTCGCCAAGATCGTACAGGCAGTTGCTATGCAGCCCACACCCAGTGTGCGCTGCCGTTAGCATCTTCCATTACTGGGTACGTTTGTCGCCATCAATGAACCAATATCGATACGTTATTATCAGTTAAAGCCCGTACTGCATTCGGGTCTCACTAGTTTTCCCCTGACGTTCAGAACACCACATGACATTTAGTCGTGGCGTCTCCTTGGGCTCCTACGGGCTGCGACAGCTGCGACAGCCGCTCAGATTTTCCTACTTTTTGATCACCTTGCCAGGTTTGAGGATTACCGGTCCGGTATTTCGTAGATCACCCCTCAACGTGGGTTTGTCTTTCCCTTTTTTTTTTTTTTTTTAGTTATTTATTTAATTTATTAAATACAAGTACGTGTTAAGCTACATACGGGTTCACACTGAGATCTCCAACCAACCCAGTGGCGCGTGGTCCCTTCTAGTTGAACTTTATCAAGACTCGCCCCTGCCCAATGGCTAATGCTTAAGGCTTTACGAGCTAGAATATCCTCTCCGTCCCACTGCAGGCCCAACGGGACAGTCGCACAGGATGGTCTTGTTTCATCAACCAACTCACTCAGCTGTGCGGCCATTGGTGCACACTGCCCCCCAGTGCCCTGGCCCCACAACCCGACCTTGACCCCCCCCGCCCCCGCCCATCGGTGTGTCCGCCAGCCTCACTCTCTTCTCGGAAGCAGTTCCCTCCGCGCCACTGTGGGGTTTGGGGCAAACCCGGGCAGCTGCGTCAGGCCTTCTTTGCCCCAGAACTCCGCACCGCTCTCGGCTACGGCGTGGTGAGGAAAATTCCAGACACAGCCTCTTCCTACGACTCCAGATGGGCTGTGAGGAGGAGGCTGCCCCTACTCCCGATTCCGAAATCTTACCTGTGGCTTCGGAGCCTCTCCTGGACTTACCACAGGCCAAGCCTTGTCTGAGACCCAACCGGCCTCCCTCTCTGTTGTGCTGTTCCCTGACCATCCCGTCCTCTTCAGGCTGGGTGAGTGACGCCTGGTCGCCGAAGAGAGAAACCGGATGATGAGGACATGTGAACAAAATGGTGATGGGAGGCTTGATCCCGTTTGGCTTTTCGCTGTGGGCCTTCCTGAAGGGACGAGTCAAAAGCGTGCACAGCAGAAGCCAAGTGCTGAGTTCTGATGTTCCTCTCTACTGTCACTGCTCTCTTGACCTTTGCCTTCAGTTCCCACGTCCCTGCAAGAAGGTGACCTTGCAGCTCTAAAGTGCTATGGCTTCTTGTGCCGTCTTGGCCCGTTACTTGAGACACTGACTTCAGGAAACACAGGAATGGGTTGCCGCTGATGGAAAGACAGGTTTTCAGATCATTGGTTTATAACCTGGGACTGTCTCAAGAAGGGAGTCTGCAGGGGACTGCTGAGACCTTGCCCTGCCCCTGCTTGTGCAGTCAGACATTCTGTTGAAAGGGGATAGTCCTATTCATCAGGCTGAAACCAGCTTCCATTTGGTTTAGCTGAGCCACCATGTACAGTTGCACAGGTTGTTCACTGCTCAAGACTAGTTGGCCATATGGGCAGATGAGGTGGTAATCCAGCCCTCCCTCTTCTTACCTAGCTCTGTGCCCTGATCTGGGGCTCTGATAAGCCACAGGGAGAGTGCCTTTAGCTAAATTTTTCATCCAGAGGGCTGCCATTTTCTTTTTTTTTTTAAGCTCATTTATTTCTTGGAGAGACAGAGTGAGCGGGGGAGGGGAAGAGAGAGAGAGAGAGAGAGAGAGAGAATCTCAAGCAGGCTCTGTGCTTGGGCCCAAACCCATGAACTGTGAGATCATGACCTGAGCCAAAATCAAGAGTCAGACACTTAACCGACTGAGCCACCCAGGCGCCTCGAGATATTGTATAGACTACACTTTAAGCTTTTGTTTGAAATGAGAAATAATAGTACAAATGGAGAACGGTGGTTGGGAATGAGCATAACTGGGCAGGTGTAACTACGAGTGCGAATACCGTGTGCTCTGGAAGGGTGGGCCAAGGGAGTCGGGAGTGAGGGAGGAAGGAGGAGTCAGGAAAAAGCTATGGAACTGTTGGGAACAGGTGTGGGAGGACCATGAGATGGGCAGTGGCTGCTACCTGCGACGGAGTCCTGTGGCCCTTCCTGCCTGTGTCTGCACCGACCAGGAAGGGCCGCCTGCTTGGGGCCGCCTGCTTGGAGCCACCACGGGAAGCTTCACCGGGACTCCCAGACGTGGCCACGGCGCCCATGCGCTCAGGGTCTCCGCGCCTCGATGCCCAACCAGGATGGGCTCACATCAGATCCGGCCTTTGTGTAGAGGAATCCTCTTGTGCATTTCTTCATCCGAATCCCTTGCTGAAGACATGTTCCTTTTACGTGACTCCTTCCACGGTAGGCTTTTCTAGAGCTCATGTTGATTTTCTTTGGTTGGTTGGTTGGTTTTTGACAAACAACGGATGCCAGGTACCTGGTGCTGTCCTAGGTCTTGAGCCTTCTGTAGGGTTCCACGGTGTTTCTGTATGTGGCACTTTGCTGTGGCCTTGACATGGCAGAGCCATCCGCTGCCCTGCGAACGCTCTGGTGCTCGCTGACAACAGAGGAGAAGGTCACGGCCAGCAGCCCGACAGTGGTTCTCCTGGCCTACTGTGGACAACAGCCCAGAGGTGAGCGAAGTCCACGACGAGAGAGTCCTGATCATACTATCCCTACTCGGTGAGTGTTTACTCTGGGCCGGGTACTGTTCTCAGGGCTCCACAAGCGTGACTTAATCTTCAAAGCCACCGTATGAGGAAGTTGCTGTTATTTTTATCCCCGTTTGAGAGATGGGAAAACCGAGGCTCAGAGACGCTCATCTGGGGTGTGTATGTTGCCTCACTGGAGTGCTTAATGGCAGATCGTCTCCATTTTGAAATAAAGACCTGTGTCAGCATGTGTGGCAAGGGGAAGAACAAGAAGGTGGTGGCCAAGACTTTGTACCCTCACGGGGCAGGGCAGGGAGAGCAGGCCTGGCCGTCGAGGGCCAGTTTGGGGGCTCGGGCGGAGGGCCGGAGCCTCTGGCAACTTTCCACGTGGGACTAAACTTCTGGTTCACGGTGACCGTCCTGCCCTGGTGTCGATTTCGTTTTCATCTTTCATGGTTACTGGTTGTGCAGATAAACCTGTAAGGACTAGACCCAACCAGGCGCCCTGCTTTCCGAGATCCCAGTTGGTCTGTCATTCACTGACATTTCGTGGCCCGGAAGCCAGGGCATGTGTGTGTCTGGCTTTTCTAGAAAGGCGGACCCACTCTTCAGCCTGAAGTTCAGCCCACTACGAGTAGTCATGTGCCCTTACTTTTTAAAACTTGATTTCTGAGCAAATGGTTCCTGATCTCTGGGCTCACTATCATGAAGGCTTCTGGGAAGGCCTTGAACCGCCAGATGGAGAGGTTAGACAAGGAAGGGACAGCAAAGAGGGGACAGAATAATAGTGTGTGTGTGTGTAAATGTCACCCCCTCCCCACCCTGCTCCCAGTGTGGTTTCTTCCAATTCAAGGAGTATAGACCATGATAAAACACCCTACCCCATTCCAAATGGTTCTTTTGGCCAAGGAGTCAGCAAATGTTTTCTGTGAGGTAAAGATTTCAGGCTTTGCGGGTCAAGAGGCACGCTGAAGGGGCGCGTGGGTGGCTCAGTCGGTTGAGCGTCCGACTTCAGCTCAGGTCATGAGCTCGCAATTCTCACGAGATGAGAACATTCTGTCTAACCGGAGCGTAAAGCTAGTGGCCTTTATCAGATTGATTGCAAATGTTTATTTGTAAAAGTTATTCTTTACCCCCACCCCACATCCCGGGCTGGCTTTGGCCCACATGCTATAGTTGCTGACCCCTGTGCTTAAACCTTCTGAGGCCTTCCGGGAGCCCCAAATCCAATTCACTTATCAATCTGATAAAGACCACTAACTTTACGCTCCAGTTAGACGGAATGTTCTCATCCCCTGAAAGAATACCATTCTTGTCATTATTAGACCTACAGGACAAAGAAGTGCCCCCAATTATTATATTTGGAATTTTAACAATTAAAAACTTTGTACCAGTTATGTAAATCACTTTACAAATGACTTTTCCACCCTGAATTTCAGTTTTGAAATTTTAAAGCACAGTCAATAAATGATTTGGCAACAGTTAAGAAATCGCAAGTTCCCTTCTTCCCACATCAACTTCTGCAAACCACGTGAGAGGTTCCGCTGATGGTAAAGCAGCCAAGTTCAGGAAGTTGGTCAGTTTCTTTCCCCAGAGTGTGCCTACTGCACACAGGGTACCGTCTGCCGTGCTGCAGGTGACGGAATGAGAAATTAAGACGACGACAGAACAGCGGTAAGCCACTTCCACTCTTTTGGCAAGTGTTTCCAACAAAATACATGGTTTCTGACTCCAGAATGTGGTTCGGTGGCGAATGGTGTGAACCGAGAAAAGTGATGAATGGGGCCGAGAGGTATAAAAAAGGTGAAGAATCGAAACAATTCTAAAGGTAGGCAATGTGGCCTGATAGGCAGTCAGTTTCGAAAATCAAATGCAGGGGTCTTATTAATTCGCACAGGACAACAAGCATGTTCCAAGTTCGGAGTTGACGATCACTCTCGGGTCCTGCCAGAAACGATGTCCTCTTCTAGGACTGAAGGGTTGGAAGTCAAGTGGATGGAGAAGTGTTTTTCCTTTGCTACCTCCGCAGAGAAGGGCAAGCTGTGTGATCTCACATGCGTGAGTCACTTCGTAGGGCCTAGGCAAAGCCTGGAATTAATATACCCCTAGAAGCTTAGTGTTCAAAATCACTTGCTACTTTGCTTGTTCAGTATGTCGAAGCAAACACGTTACCACTTCTACGATTGTGTTCTACTGTATTCTACAGCGTTTAGATCTCAGTTTTTGTTATTGTTGAGAACTGTCAGATTGAAAATCAGACTTTACAGTTTGAAGAAGTGATGTGTTTTCTTCTTTTTTTAAGTTTATTTATTTATTTTTGAGAGAGAGAGAACAAGCTGGGCAGGGGCAGAGAGAGAGAGAGAGGGAGACACAGAATCCGAAGCAGGCTCCAGGCTCTGAGCTGTCACGGCAGAGCCCGACGCGGGGCTCGAACCCACGAACGGCGAGATCGTGACCTGAGCCAAAGCCCGATGCTTAGCCCACTGAGCCACCCAGGCGCCCCGTTTCTTGGCTTGTCTCTCTGTTTCTCTCCCCCCCCACCCCGCCTTTGCTCATATGTTTGGTCTCTTAAACTTCATACGCGTGAAATCATATATTTGTTTCTCTCTGACTTATTTCACTTAGCATCATGCCCTCTCGATTCATACATGCCATTACAAACAGCAAGCTTTCATTCTTTTTTATGGCCGTGTGAAGTTAATTTTTCAATCCATGTAATGCCCATTTTAAGCTTATTTATTTATTTATTTTGAGAGAGAGAGCACGAGCATGAGCAGGGGAGGAGAGAGAGAGAGAGGGAGACAGGGAGAAAGGGAGAGAGGGAGAGAGAGAGAATCCCAAGCAGACTGTGCTGCCAGCACGGAGCCTGACGGGGGGCTCGAACTCACGAACCATGAGATCATGCCCTGATCCGAAATCAAGAGTCGGACGCTCAATTGACTGAGCCACCCAGGTGCCCCGCATTTAATGCCCCTTTTAGATCTTGAAAGTAAATTAAGTCTGTACCGAAATTTTATGGTGCTTTATAAGATGACTCCAGTGGCCGACACAGCCAGTGATCGATATGGAAATGCAAACGAAGTTATCCAACTGCCACCTGATATTTGTAAGCCGCCGTGGTAGCCGCCACCAATATAATTGTATTATAAGAAAGTGAAAATAGGGGCGCTTGGGTGGCCCAGTCGGTTAGGCGTCTGACTTCAGCTCAGGGCGCCATCTCGCTGCTCTTGGGCTGGAGCCCCGTGTCGGGCTCTCTGCGGTCAGCACGGAGCCTGCTTCAGTTCCTGTCTCCCTCTCTCTCTGCCCCTCCCCAGCTCGTGCTTTCTCTCTGTCTCAAAAATATATAAAAACATACACAAAATTAACAACAACAACTACAAAGAAAGTGAAAATAGAATAGTAATAAAATCAGACTAAGCTTGTTCAAATGCCCTGCCTCCCTCCCATGGGTGAAGGGTATCTCAGCAGGCGCCCAAGAGGAGAGCCACGGCCTTGCGGCAGCACCGGATAGCTCTTTGGTCCTTTCCTTCAAGAGCACAGTCCTTTTTCAGAGGGCGAGGAGGCCCCAGGAAGACCTGAAGCGTATTATTCATCAGTCCCTCGGTTTGATTTCAGAAAGCAAAAGCAAAGCTCCAAGTACGCCTGACCTGAAAAGCCGAGGCTGTGGCTCAGCGGGAGGGCAGGGGAGGCCTCTCGTTCTCCCCTGGTGGCCCCCTCTCATCCTGTCCTGTACGAATCCTAAAATCTGCACGGCGTGTGTGAGGGGGAGGCAGGCAGGTGGCAAACCCAGGCTCAGGGGGGATCGAGGCGAGTGTCGAGGGGGAGGATGTTGCTACTCACGGGTGGTCTTTGAAACTCAGTTGGCTATTACTTGTGAGTGTCTTAGGGTCACCTCCAGAGTCCGTTGAGGGGGCCTTCATTCCCACGGAATGTCTGGAGTTCAGCTGAGTTACTCAGCGGAGCTGAGGAATTTGTTACGTTTTAAACTCTGATCTCTAGTTTATGCCTATTCGGGGCTATAAACGCAAAGTAAATCTGAACGTACAGCCTGTTGGTTGTGGATCGAGCTTAGCAAATACAGGCTGTGTTGACTTCTCGGACGGTTACACGGAGCTCCTGGTGGGTGCGCGCGTCTACCATCACTGGGTTCCAGTTGTTCTCTGGATACAGAGACGCTGAAAGAGCCCGGGGGCACTGCCACTTTGCAGAAAGGCAAGGTGGATGATCCGCCCCAGGCGTTTGGATCCGGAAGGTTCCAGGTATGGCTCCGAGGTCTCTGGTGATAATTGAAACCAGATCCTTGCCGACCAGCT
Organism: Leopardus geoffroyi; assembly: GCF_018350155.1. Lineage (NCBI taxonomy): Eukaryota > Metazoa > Chordata > Mammalia > Carnivora > Felidae > Leopardus > Leopardus geoffroyi. The sequence continues at coordinate 9,720,625 of NC_059343.1, forward strand.
GCTTGCTGCCAGCCCTACCGATTTGCTAACTACTCGGGGATCTCTAGGCCCAGTTTCAGCTCTGCCACCTACCGTTGGTGTGATCTTGGGTAAATTAGCCTCTCTGGGCCTCGGGCTCCCCATCTGTAAAATGGAGGCTTCAGACAGCACCCGCCGCTCCGAGTTTTATGAGGACGAAATACAAAAATGTGTGACTCACACGGGTCCCGGTGGTTGCTTCGTGACAAAGCACTTCACAGGCGCTCCCGACTGTATTTCCAGGGATTCACATAGCGTATGATTTTTCATATTTGTATGCACAGGAAATCAGGACCCGTCTCTTCACTGATATGTGCATCTCATGTGGCTGTGACTTCTTTTGGCTTCCAACGCTGTTGGTGAACCCATCAGATCTGGGATGGATCAAACAAAACATCTTTTGATGGCTTGTCAGTTTCATCGAAGGTGACAAGCCCTATCTGCCAACCATTTCTTTATTCACTTACTTGCATAATGTCTCCGTGGGCAACAGAGTCCCCTGCAGATGAATCAGAACCCACGAAAAATTAGAAATCTGTCCCGTTTGGCACAAATTCAGTTCTGGTTGAATTCCACATCGTACCTACACAGCTAAGCGATTCAACGGGGGGGACTGATCATGTTTTATAATCAATAGGTTGTCTGGACACTTGAGCATTAGGGGATATCAGCAGGTCCCATCCTGAGAAAGGGGCACAGCTCAGGAGGTGGTCTGAGGCAAAGGAAGCCTCTGAAGAGGGAGACGGGGGGAGGCATCATTGCAAAATGGCCCTTTGCAGCCTAGGAAGGGGATGTGGAAAAATAAAAGGCTTTTGATTCCAGGACGGCAGCTTTAGCACCCCTCCCCAACCCTCGCACGCTATTTTCGCCCTAGGTTGTGAAATTGTGTGGGACAGCCTACGGGATTGATTTTAGCATCACCCAGCGGGGACACTCCCTTTGCACCCAGCACGTTCTCTTGCTGTCCTGCCTACAGCCCTCACCCCAGGGGGCTGGGTCCCTGGGGGTGGCCCCTCACCTCTGCCTGCCTCTCCTCAGCCAAGGCAGACTTTTCTGAGCCGTCCCGCACACCGCACTGGTCTTCTAAAACTGCACTTTTGGTGTCCGTTGGGGTCCAAGCGGAGAAGAAAGGTTTGAGGGGGGACTGAGATGGGTTTGTTTTCGTTGTGGGATTCGGTTCCTTCAGAGCGCAAAGGAGAGAACTGGCCTGTGGTGTGCCCGTGGACCCAACCAAAGAACTGATTATGCACGGAAAAGAGGAAAGCGGTTGTGAAATAGTGGCTTCCTCGGTAGCTGTATTTGTCAGGGAAGGGGAAGTGAAGCAGGCGTGTGTGTGTGTGTGTGTGTGTGTGTAATTCACGTGCTTTCTGTAACAGGTCCTGGCTTGTTCTAAGTGTTCCAAGGCAGCACCCAGTTAGCAATCCAGACCGTGCAGACCCAGTCACCTTCAGCGGGGCGTCTCTCAGTTCTGGAGGCCAGAAGTCCAAAATCAAGGTGTTATCGGCACGATTGGTTCCTTCCTGGGGGGCTCAGAGGGAGAAGTCCCAGGCAGGTGTGTCCCCAGCTCCCCCAGCCCTGGGTCCGAGCCCCAGGACAACATCATAGACAACCAGGGCTGACTTCTTTTTAGAGACCTTGTCTTGTCTTTTCAGAACGCACGGGGCCTCGGCCCAGTGAAACTTTAAAGAAAGGTTTTGTTTTCTTTAAAATCGGGAAAATAGGGGCGCCTGGGTGGCGCAGTCGGTTAAGCGTCCGACTTCAGCCAGGTCACGATCTCGCGGTCCGGGAGTTCGAGCCCCGCGTCAGGCTCTGGGCTGATGGCTCAGAGCCTGGAGCCTGTTTCCGATTCTGTGTCTCCCTCTCTCTCTGCCCCTCCCCCGTTCATGCTCTGTCTCTCTCTGTCCCAAAAATAAATAAACATTGAAAAAAAAAATTAAAAAAAAAAAATCGGGAAAATAACAGAATCCAGCCTAGCTTATGTTTGTCTTTATACCAACACGGTCATAAAATACCGTTTTTTAATGATTTTTTGACCGGAGGAAGGGGCCCCCAAGGGCCAAAGTGCTTTGGGCCCATGAAAATCGTCACTTGGCCCCGTTGACAAGCACACTCTGCTTTCCGACTTACCAGATATGCCAAGGAAACTTCAGGAATTGCCAATGTGTCCCCAGTGAAGGAGATTTAAGTATTGATCCACAATCCCTGATCTGAAACCTGTGGGCCAGCATGGTGTCAGAGTTCAGAATGCGTATTTTAGCAAGGCGGTGCATAGATGATACATTACAAAACCCTTCTGATGGGCCCAGGTCACGTGCATGGCTATTTCTGCCCTGAAACAAGAATGGTCCCGCTAAGTAGATAGATAGAGATTATAAGAGCCTTAGGTCAGTTCCGGTCAGGTTTTGCTACCAAATAAGTTACAAAAAACCAAACGAAGTCTTCCGGTGCTCAGATTTTTTTTAGGATTTCAGACTCGCAGAGCGGGGGACTGAGAATCTGGGCAAGAGAGGACCTGTACTGAGAAAATAAACCAGGGGCGCCTGGGTGGTTCCGTCAGTTGAGCGTCTGATTTTGGCTCAGATCATGATCTCAAAGCTCGTGGGGTTCGAGCCCCCATCGGGCTCTGTGCTGACAGCTCGGAGCCCGGAGCCTGCTTGGGATCCTGCGTCTCCCTCTCTCCCTCTGCCCCTCCCCTGCTCATGCTCTGTGTCTCTCTCCTTCAAAAGTAAATAAACTTAAAAAAAAAAAAAAAGGAAAGGAAAGAAACCATAAACCACTGACTTGGGTGCCAGAAGGCACGATTCTATCAATCCCTATGTCTGATTTTTTTTTTTTTCCTTTGTCCTTGTGTCGATAGCTCTCATGGTAGGTGATTCCCTTAGGTGATTGGTACTGGCTATTATTTCATACTCACGGCTGGGGCACCACACAGCTGACTGGCAGCTCCAGGTTCAAGGACGGGGCTTCCCAACAGATGCGTCTCAGCCCAAGATGAACGCCTGTGAGTCACTTTTGGTCAGAGCGTGCCAATGTGATCATAGATGTTTTCTGTGGTGCAGGGCTGAGACCAGGGTGAGTAGAGTGAGACACATGTTTGGGTGCAAAATTTAAGGAGGAGAGGAGATCGAAAAGCTCAGTAATGAAGATACGTAATATTTTAAGGTTCTATTTAAAAAGTCAAACTGGCCGACTCCAGCCTGCAGACCAGTTGCCTGTTTTATGAATAAAGTTTTATCGGCACCAGGGCTGGGATCAGGGTGAGGCGAGCACAGGGCGCCTTGCGAATGCAGGCTTGCGTTCTGCCCTTATGTCAAGTGTCGACTATTTAGCCCACCCGGGATTTTAAGTTGTGAAACCCCCGTTCGTCTTGATGACTAAGTTTTGGGGTGCCCCCTTTAATTTCGCACCTACAGCCCAGCTGCAGTGCTTGTCCATTTTCCCAGGGGGACGCCCCCGTCCCCTGTTGGGGTGCTGTCCAAGTCCGCAGGGCGGGGGAAGCAGGGGATGGGGCTCCCTGCTCTAGATGCGGGCTGTCCTTTCTCCTTGGCGGTTAGCCCCTGCCTTCACTTGTGCCCAGAGTCTTGAACCCGGGGCTCTGGATTCAACCTTTTGAGTCAGTGTCAGGGAGGGAGGACCAGGCCAGAGGGGGGTGGGGTGGACAGCAGAAGTAAGTGTCCTTTCTTCTCTCTGCCTCAGGTTCGCTTTTATTTGCATAGTTGCACTTTCTATCTTACTTGCACGATTACCCCCTTTCCCCTCAATCGTATCTGCAGAGTTGCCATGTCTCTTCTGCCAGGCGGGATGGTTTGTTGCTCGTTGGCGGGATGGTGTTTTGCTCGTTGGCGACACCTTAATGAGGCGAATTCTCCCTGGCGCCCTTCTCACTCCATCTGGGATCCGGTTCCCTCTGAAGTTCTTCTGGAAGCACGACTCTGGGTACCCCAAGACAGGGGTGTGGCCAAGAGGGGGGGGCGGGTCTCGAGGGTCTCCTCAGCTCCAGCTGGACGAGTGAGCTCAGGTTCACTCTGTCCGCCCTTGCCCAGTGGCCTGCCCACGGGCCTCAGCCCGGCACCCCGGGGAGATGATGGGCCTTCGCCGTCTGTTCGCCTCTCCCGTGGATGGGGAGGCTTGGCCGGTTGGGGATTTGTCCTCAGCTCCTGGCCTGGCTGGCTGCTCACCACTTCCTGCTCTCCCGCCCCAAGTGCGTCTCTTCCGATTGAGGTTATGTGGAACCTATCAACTCCCTGTTCTTCTCTCAGGACCCTTGGAAGGGTGGGGTTAGGAATCTCAAGCTCCTCGCTCACAAATCCCCCGAATATTCTGATCCTTTCTATGGCCCAGCTTTCTGGGAGGCCTTTTTCACCCCAAAAAGAATGATGAATTTCAAAAAGCTCACCTCCTCATCTTCAGTGACTCCTAGAGGCTTTTCAGCTCACTTGTTCCTTGTATGAGGGAGACCCTAGCACCTGGAATTAGACGCGGAGGCCTTAACTTGAGGCCGCACGGTTCAGCCCTGGCCGCCGGGCCTGCCCAAGTAACCACCGAAAAATGCCTCTCCTCCCATCGTGCTAAGGGAAGAGTCTACCCTCTGTTCCTCGTGGGCCTCATGTAAACATTAATTTTGAAATGTTTGTGAATTTATCATGAAAAATGACAGCAGAAACCTGACAGGCACTGCCTCAGCCAGGTGCTGCTCATAGGTGCCTTTGGTGTGATGGGACCAGAGTGGCACGTGGCTTGTGTGGTCTTTGTCCCCAAGACCCATCGCCCCAGTTGCATCAGGAGAGAAACGACAAATTCCAATGGAGGGACAGTCTGCATAACCGTCCCGTTGCTTGTTTTTATTGGCCTCCATAGTAACTCCCACCATCTATCGCACTCTCAGTTACCGCCGTGAGGGTCTATCGTTAGGACCTGCTTCTAGGAATTGCTGAGTTTACATTGATTGACACTTTTGATAACTATCACAAATTTCTTTCTGTCTTAGGGGTGGCACTAATTTAGATTCCTACCAGCAATATATGAGAGCACCTGTTTCTCCACATCCTCATCTACACAGTAGAATTGGTAAAAAATGGTATGTCAGGGTACGTTTTTGAGTGAAGTCGAATATCTCTTCCTATCCTTATGAGTTGTTTGTGTTTCTTTTTCCTGTGAGCTGTCTTGGAATATATCTTTGTCCATTTTTCTGTTGGGTTATTTGTCTTCTCACTTATGCATGAAATGTCTACGTATCAAATATCTTACTTCCTTATCTGTGATATAAACTGCAAATATTTCCTCCCAATTTACTGTTTCGCTTTTGGCATTGTTTACCAGGTTTTCTGTGAGGCAAAACTCTTAATTTGCGTGTGGTTGGATCGGTCAGTTTTTTTTTTTTCCTTTTTTGGCCTCTGTTCTCTTTTTTGTTGTTCTGGAGTAAATAGCACAATTAGACAATGAAAATACATTCGACTGCATAAAGGGTGTTAGGAATATAATCATTATTTGCAGATAGGTTAATTGCTTACCCAAGAAAGTCACATGGGGAAACCACTATTTGAAATAATCAGAGAACTTAGTATAGTGATCTGGCATAAAATTAAGATATAGAAATCAGTAGTGCTAATGGATACCAGCAAGGACCTATTCAAAGGTAAAACGAAGTGATCCATTCACAAAAGGAGAATAATGAGTAGGACTTGCCCTATCGGCTACTAACATCCCCTCAAACTGTCATTCTTAAAAACATGTGGTTCTAGCACATCAGTGATGACCAGATGGATGAAGCAGAGAGTCTAGAGATAGATCCAAATACGCAGGAAAGTTAATATATGATAAAAGGAACATATCCAGTTGGTGAGAACAGCAGTATTCAACACACGATGTTGCACCTCAATGAAACAAAAAAGCAACCAACTGAACGGGAGAAGGTATTTGCAAAAGGGTATGTTCAATAAAGGGATGATATCCAAAATATATAAAGGACTTACGCAACTCAACACCAAAAAAAAATAAATAAATAATTTGATTAAAAATGGGCAGAGGACCTGAATAGACATTTTCCCAAAGAAGACATCTGGATGGCCGACATCACTCATCAGGGCGATGCCAATCAAAGCCGCCATGAGATATCACCTCACATCTGTCAAAGTGGCTAAAATAAAACACACACACACACACACACACATGAAAAAAACACGTTGATAGGGATGCGGAAAATAGGGAACCCTCATGCACTGTTGGTGGGGATGTAAATTGGTGCAACCGACGTGAAAAATAGTAATGAGGTTTCTCGGAAAATGAAAAATAGAAATGCTATATGATCCAGGAATTTCACTACTGGGTCTCAACCCAAAGAAAATGAAAACACTAATTTAAAAAAAAAATACACCTCTATGTGCATTACAGCATTATTTATAATAGCCGAGATGTGGAAGCAACCCAAGTGTCCATTGATAGATGAGTGGATAAAGAAGATGATGTATGGGGCGCCTGGGTGGCGCAGTCGGTTAAGCGTCCGACTTCAGCCAGGTCACGATCTCGCGGTCCGTGAGTTCGAGCCCCGCGTCGGGCTCTGGGCTGATGGCTCAGAGCCTGGAGCCTGTTTCCGATTCTGTGTCTCCCTCTCTCTCTGCCCCTCCCCCGTTCATGCTCTGTCTCTCTCTGTCCCAAAAATAAATAAATGTTGAAAAAAAAAATTAAAAAAAAAAAAAAAAAAAGAAGATGATGTCGTGTACACCCACAGCAAAAAAAAAAAGAATGACCTCTTGCCATTTGCGACAACATGGATGGACCTAGCAGGTATTATGCTAAATGAAATAAGTCAAAGACAAATTTCACGTATATGTGGAATCTAAGAAACAAAACAAACCAACAAATAAAAGAAACAGACCCCTAAATACAGAGAAACAAAGTAGTAGTTGCCAGAGGAGAGGGTGGAGGTTGGGGCATGAACAAAAGGAGCAAAGGGAAGTGGGAGCTACAGGCTTCCAGTTAATAACTGATGAGAAGGAAAGGTACAACGTGGGGAATAGTCACTGGTAGCGTCATAGCGCTGCATGGTGACAGATGGTGGCTACCTTGTGGCGAGTGCATACCGTATAGAATTGTGGAATCACTATGCTGTATGCCTGAAACTAATGTGACATTGTGTGTCAACTATATTCAATGAAAGCAAATAAATAAGTAAATACAAAAATGATATTGGGGCAACCAGATCTCCATGTAGAAAAAAAAAAAAATAATGTGGGTCTGCCCCTCACGTTTTATGGTAAGACAATCCCAGTAGGATAAGATATCTCCATGTGAGAAAATGAAATCATAAAACTACTAAAAGAAAAGATGAGAAAATTGTTGATAGAACCTGAAGTGTAGAATATCCTTTATGGCGTTCACTTCCCTGGATGATCTGATTCATACATGCGTATTTGTACAAGTTCATACGTGGCTATACTTGCCACAACTCCCAAGTTCATCCTTGGATGAGAACTCTCCTCTGAGCCAAAGGGGCATATATGTAACTGCCTCCTGGACATCACTGGGAGATCACAAACTCAAATTTAACATGTCAAATTAATATTATTAGAGGCTTCCAACAATACCCATTTATTAGCTCAAATTTCTGTAGGTTAAGATGTGGCTGGACTCTGATCTCCAGGCTCTAAATAAGGATCCATTTCTAAGTTCATTCTGGTTGTCAGTCTGTTTTAGTTCTCCGTGGCTGTAGGATGGGGGAGAGGGCCTTTCCTTGCCAACTGTCAGCAGAGAACCACTCTCAGCTTCTAAAGCCTGCCTGCATTCCTCGTCGGTGGCCCCCTCTGCTTTTAAGTCAGCAATAGTGCGTCAAATATTCTCCAGCTTCTACTCTCTCTGATTCTCCTTTCTGCTGCTAGCCAGAGAAAACTACGCTTTTAAAAGGCACATGCGAGGGGTGCCTGGGTGGCTCAGTTGGTTGAGCGTCCAACTTCAGCTCAGGTCATGATCTCACAGTCTGTGGGTTTGAGCCCCATGTGGGGCTCTGTGCTAACAGCTCAGAGCCTGGAGCCTGCTTTGGATTCTGTGTCTCCCTCTCTCTCTGCCCCTCCCCTGATCATGCTCTGTCTCTCTCTGTCTCAAAAATAAATAAAAACATTAAAAAAGAATTTTTTTAAAGGCACATGCAATTAAATTAGGCCCATCTAGATGATCTCCCTTTTGCCACATGACATAGCATAATTACAGCAGTAATACGAGGGGGCAAAGGTGAGAGGGGCCATCTTGAAATCCTGCTGACGAAACCAGATAAAGCAGGGATTTCTTCTGGTAAAAGTAGAACATTAGCCAGCAGCATCTAGATAGTGCTGTATTTGGAAAATAGCCAAAAGTAACTGCAAATGCCCTGGGAGTCCTGTTTCACTCTACTGTTCATCTCATAAGGAGCTGGCTCTTCCCCGACTGCTATAAAGTGGCAACGATGATTGATCCTCTGAATAATCACCATCCACATAAAAATCTTTCATGGCAGAATAAGGGTGTGGCAGTGACTGTTCATTAACCCTAAATTTTAGAAGAATTCAAAAAGGGAGCTCTTACCTGGCTTAACTCACAATAAGGGCATGAGTTGGGCGTTAACGAAAAATGTAATTTTGCGAAGGTTGGTCTCCATACTCCATGAAATAAGATTTTGAGGGTTCTTTTGATCACAGCCCTCATCAGACCAATCACATGAATCTGTTTATTGCGTTGTATAATTACCAAAAGCAAGATACCCAGCCCTCTAGTAAGAGAGAGTTGCAGAAAGTGAGGCAGTCTACTAAGTGTTCCAGAGGATGTCTTCCCTACCGAAGTTTACGATGTTAGCCAACGAATAGCCATTAATGCCAATGTTCATATGATAAGGAACATATGAGTTCTAGTAGCCAGTCCACAACATTTTTTTTTTTTGAGTGCTGTCTGCATGTGAGGTGCTGTTCTGGCACGAAGACTTCAGAATGAGATTGCGTAGCATGATGGCTACTGGTTAAAACATGATGTTGGAATCAGAATGACTGGAATCCAGCTCTATGACATGTCGTCCTTCTGAAAGCCACTGAAGCCTCTGAATTCGTTTCTTCATCCACAAAACGTGGATAACATAGGACCTATCTCGTTGTGTTGGGACGAGCATTAATGTGGATAAGAAAATGTTTATGGTTAGCACAATACCTGACACTTTGTTCTGCTTCTCAACAGAAGGTGTCCACTTTCTTGTCATGCAGGAACATAAGAGATCTTGATACGTGCCACCAGAGAGGTATGGAAAAATTGCAGGAAATGCCAGTAAGAGATATGGTTGTGTAGAGAGATGGCTGTGGAGATAAGGTAGAGGTGACTCTGGCTTGGAGATCTTAGGTGATACCATAATGAAACCTGGATCTGAAATCTCCTTGGGATGGGCCAACTTTCCTCAAGAGTTATGCTAATAGGCTGAAGCTATGAATATATAACTTGCTGTGCTACAGCTCTAGCATGAACCATAGCTATGGGCCAGCATCAGACGTCTTATGCTGATGGGGCATCTTGATGAATGCCTCCGCAAAAGCTTCCCAGGCTTTCTCATCATCATCATCTCAGAGAGCTTCTTCTCCAACTTCTTTTAGCACCGTGAAGCTGAATGCAGTGAGCCATTCAAATTGTTCTGAACTTGGGGGCTCCTGGGTGGCTCAGTTGGTTAAGCGACCGACCTTAGGTTAGGTCATGATCTCATGGTTTGTGGGTTCGAGCCCCACGTCAGGCTGTGTGTCAGCTCCGAGCCTGGAGCCTGTTTCGGATTCTGTGTCTCCTTCTTCTCTCCATCCCTCCCCTGCTCATGCTCTCTCTCTCTCTCTCTCTCTCTCTCTCTCTCTCTCTCAAAAAGTGAATAAACATCAAAAGAAGAAACAATTAAAAAAAATATTCTGAACCTGACTTCATGCAATTTGCTTAGTTGTTAAGGAAACTCACACTTGAAAACACATGCACAGTGTGATGAAACACTGTTAATTTCATCATAAAATGCCTGGTAACTACTGCTTCTCTAACATTGTGCCTCCACTTTTGATTTTCCCTAGGAAAACATGACCCTTCAGTCTTTGCTTCTGACCTGCCTTTTCCTGCTGATCTCTGATTCCCATGAGTTCTTCACTGAAGCAAATTATTCTAGAAGCTATCCTTGTGACGAGAAAAGACAAAATGGCTCTATTATTGCACAGTGCAATGACCGTCGACTGCGAGAAGTTCCCCAAACAGTGAGCAAATATGTGACAGCACTAGACCTGTCTTATAATTTCATCACACACATAACAAACGAATCATTTCAAGGGCTGCAAAATCTTACTAGAATAAATCTAAACCACAATGCCAATCAACAGCACCTGAATGAAAACCCTGATATAAACAGAAGTGGCATGAATATTACAGATGGGGCATTCCTCAACCTACAAAATCTAAACCAGCTACTGCTTGAAGGTAACCAGTTAGAGCAAATACCTGCTGGTTTGCCGGGGTCTTTGAGGGAACTTAGTCTAATTCAAAACAACATAATTTGGGTAGCTAAAAAGAATACTTCTGGACTTACGAATCTGGAAAGACTCTATTTGAGCTGGAACTGCTATTTTGGCAATAATTGTAATAACAAAACTTTCGACATAGAAGATGGGACGTTTGAAAGTCTTACAAATTTGAGCGTGCTGTCACTGTCTTTTAATAAACTTGTCCATGTGCCACCTAAACTGCCAAACTCCCTAACAGAACTTTACCTTAGCAATGCCAAGATTAAAGTCATCAGTCAGGAAGACTTCAAGGGATTGACAAACTTAAGAGTGCTAGATTTAAGTGGGAACTGTCCAAGGTGTTTCAACGCGCCATTTCCCTGTACACCTTGTGAAGGAGGCTCTTCAATTCAGATCCATCCTCTTGCTTTCCAAACCCTGACGGAACTTCGCTACCTAAACCTCTCTAGCACTTCCCTCCAGAAGATTCCTGCAACGTGGTTTCAAAGTATGCATAATCTGAAGGTGCTACATCTGGAATTCAACTATTTAGTTGACGAAATAGCCTCTGGGGAATTTTTAACGAAACTGCCCTCCTTAGAAATTCTTGACCTATCTTACAACTATGTAAAGGCGAAATATCCAAGATATATTAACATTTCTCAAAACTTCTCTCATCTGAAGTTGCTCCAGACATTGCACTTGAGAGGTTATGTGTTCCAGGAACTTAGAGCAGAAGATTTCCAGCCCCTCATGAATCTCTCAAACTTAAAGACTATCAACTTGGGCATTAACTTTATTAAGCAAATTAATTTTACCCTTTTCCAAAATTTCTCCAACCTGAGCATCATTTACTTGTCAGAAAACAGAATATCACCCTTGGTAAATGATATCAAGCAAAACGATATGAGTGGTTCCTCTTTTCAAAGTCATATCCGTAGGCTACGCTCAGCAGATACTGAGTTTGACCCACATTCAAATTTTTATCATAACACCAACCCTTTAATAAAGCCACAGTGTACAGTTTATGGCAAAGCCTTAGATTTAAGCCTGAACAGTATTTTCTTTATTGGGCGAGAGCAATTCAAAGCTTTTCATGACATTGCCTGCTTAAATCTGTCTTCTAATGGCAACGGCCAAGTGTTACACGGGACTGAATTTTCAGCTGTACCTCACATCAAATATTTGGATTTGACAAACAATAGACTAGACTTTGATGATGATAATGCTCTCAGTGACCTGCCAGAGTTAGAAGTTCTAGATCTCAGCTACAACGCACACTATTTCCGAATAGCAGGGGTAACGCACCGCTTAGGATTTATTCAAAATTTAACACAACTAAAAGTTTTAAACTTGAGCCACAACAGCATTTATACTTTAACGGAGCAAGACCTGAGAAGCATGTCCCTGAAAGAGTTAGTTTTCAGTGGAAACCGCCTTGACATTTTGTGGAACGCCGAAGGTGACAAGTACTGGAAAATTTTTACAAATCTCGGGAATCTGACATGGCTTGATTTGTCCTCAAATAACCTTAGGCACATCCCGAATGAAGCTTTCCTTAACTTGCCCCAGAGCCTCACCAAACTATACATAAGAGATAATGTGTTAAATTCCTTTAACTGGACACTGCTCCAGCTGTTTCCTCATCTCCAGTTGCTCGACTTAAGTGGAAACAGGCTGTCCTCTTTGACCAACAGCCTCTCTAAATTCACGCCTTCTCTTCGCACGCTGCTACTGCGTCGAAACAGGATTTCCCACCTGCCCTCCAACTTTCTTTCTGAAGCCAGTAGTCTGATACACCTCGATTTAAGTTCCAACCTGCTGAAGATGATCAACAAATCCACACTTCAAACTAAGACCGCCACCAACCTAACCATTTTGGAACTAGGTAGGAACCCTTTTGACTGTACCTGTGACATTGGAGATTTTCGAAGATGGATGGATGAAAATCTGGATGTCACCATTCCTAGATTGGCAGATGTCATTTGCTCTAGCCCGGGGGATCAAAGAGGGAAGAGCATCGTGAGTCTAGAGCTAACAACTTGTGTTTCAGACACCATTGCGGCGATATTGTGTTTCTTCACGTTCTTTATCACCATCACGGTTATGTTGGCTGCCCTGGGTCACCATTGGTTTTACTGGGATGTTTGGTTTATCTATCATGTGTGTTTAGCTAAGGTAAAAGGCTACAGGTCTCTTTCCACATCCCAAACTTTCTATGATGCCTACGTTTCTTATGACACCAAAGACGCCTCTGTTACCGACTGGGTGATAAATGAGCTACGCTTCCACCTAGAAGAGAGTGAAGAAAAAAATGTGCTCCTCTGTTTAGAGGAGAGGGACTGGGACCCGGGCTTAGCCATCATCGATAACCTCATCCAGAGCATAAACCAAAGCAAGAAAACAATATTTGTCTTAACCAAAAAATATGCCAAAAACTGGAACTTTAAAACGGCATTCTACTTGGCCTTGCAGAGGCTAATGGATGAGAATATGGATGTGATTATATTTATTCTGCTGGAGCCAGTGCTACAGAATTCTCAGTATCTGAGGCTGCGCCAAAGGATCTGCAAGAGCTCCATCCTTCAATGGCCTGACAACCCCAAGGCGGAAGGCTTGTTTTGGCAAAGTCTGAAGAACGTGGTCTTAACTGAAAATGATTCACGGTATAACAATTTGTATGTTGATTCCATTAAACAATACTAACTGATGTTAAGTTATGGTTCACCAACATAATAAAAATGGAAAGCAATTACCCTCTGTCTTAGGTATCTATTGCTGTGTAACAAATTAATTATCCCAAAACCCAGTGGCTTAAAATAACACAATTTGTGATCTTACCGTCTCTTTGGTCAGGAGTCCAGGCGAGGCTTGGCTGGGTCCCCTGCTCAGCATCTCTCAAAGGCCATCAGCAAGGTGTCAGTGAGGGACCAGGCCTCTCCCGGGGTTAGGATCCACTTCCAAGCTCAAGCTTACGTGGTTGTTTTCAGGATTCAGTTCCTCCTGTGCTGTCAGTCAAAGGCTGTGCTCCATCTCTGGCCACGTGGACCTCTCCCACACGGCAGCTTCATCAAAGCCAGCAAAAGACAGAGGTTGCTAACAAGATGGAAGTCACCATGTTTAGTAATCCAATCACAGAAGTGACAGCCCATCATTTGGGCCATATTCTATTAGTTAGAAGTAAGTCACAGGTCCTGCCTGCTCCACGTGAGTGATCACCTCAGTTCAGAGAAACTAGTCTGTGTCCAAAATGGACAGTTGTAATGGCCTTGGTTGGTCTGCCATCTTGGTCATAGATTGCGAATACCAGGAGGCAGAAATTATCGTGGGCCATCTTAACAGTTGACTGCTATACCTTCTTTTCAAATATCTAAGAACTTTTGTAGCTATAACCCATGGTTCTGATGTTAGGTTGCTATTTAGATTTACCCTATATCCATGGCTACATGGTTATATTGTGCTGTGGCTGCATTAGTCTCTTTTACAATTACTTATATAAATGTTGGCTATGATACTTGACCTCTAAAGTTTAGATGCCATTTAAAGGCTAAGATGGATATTTTTAAGTGTTTTTTATTTCTTCACCATTTTTTCAAAAATTCTGCAGCCCAATTAGAAACATTTGGAATATCTGTCCATTGCCGTTGCTATAAATCTGGAAACAAATGATTAAAAATGCTTCATTTCACATGATGCACATATGATAAATATACGGTAGGGAAATGGACCTGTAATGTAAAAGAAATTGCCATCTACACTAGGTTTTTGAGAATACTTTGAAAAAAATCTTTGGTAAAAATGAGGGGGGCGGGGGTTCCTGGTTTAAGCGTCCGACTCTTGGTTTCTGCTCAGGCCATGATCTCACGGTTGGTGAGACTGAGGCCAGTGTTGGCCTCTACACTCATAGTGCAGAGCCTGCTTGGAATTCTCTCTCTCTGCCCTTCCCCCCACTTGTGTTCATTCTCTCTCTCTCTCTCTCTCTCTCAAAATAAATAAACATTTTAAAAAATCAAAGGGGAAACGGTTTTGATGAAGTTTATGCATTAAAGTAATTATTAATAGAAAAATTAATTCTACCTTTACTTCCTACTCAGAGGACAAAGTCGGAAATGCCTACCTGTTCGTGCCCTTTATTCAATTCTCCCAAATGAAACAATGTTGACACTCTACCCCTCCTACTAGCCCTGTGCTTCCTCTGCTTCAGTCCATAGCATCCTCCTTCCACTACAGGTATGAATCTTGAAGAAGTACCTTATGAAATTTACCTGACAATAATTAGAAATTATCCAAACATAGGGGGCACCTGGGTGGCTCAGTCAGTTGAGCGGCCGACTTCAGCTCAGGTCATGATCTCACGGTTCATGAGTTGGGGCCCTGTGTTGGGCTCTGTGCTGACAGCTTGGAGCCGAGAGCCTACTTGGGATTCTGTGTCTCCCTCTGTCTCTGTCCTCCCCCTCTCGCACTCTGTGTCTGTCTCAAAAATAAAATAAAGGTTAAAATTTTTAGAAATTTTCCAAGCATAAAAAAATAAATAAAGCCCCTTCAGAAGGAAAAGAAGAAAGGGGCGCCTGGGTGGCTTAGTCAGTTAAGTGTCCAACTTTGGCTCAGGTCATGATCTCACGGTTCATGAGTTCGAGCCCCGCATCGGGCTCTGTGCTGACAGCTCAGCGCCTGGAACCTACATCAGATTCTGTGTCTCCCTCTCTCTCTGCCCCTCCTCTGCTCACACTGTTTCTCTCTTACTCTCAAGAATAAATAAACATTAAAAAAAATTTTTTTTTAAGGAAAAGAAGAAAAATCCCCAACGCACCATCCATCCTTTCTTAAGTAGTTTCTTAGTTAATCTTGCAGGATGATTTATCTTTAATTATGAGTTTCTAAGGAACTGAACAAAATGGTATGTTACAGTGTTGTTTAATAAGGACAAAATAGAAATCAGCACAAGGTGGCCAAGGACAACTTCATCTTTGTCACTTCGGACCCTGTTCTGTGACCTTGATGTTTATAGGAAGATGTTTTTGCTTGAGCTTGTTGAGGCATGGGGACAAGTATCTACAAGCAGGATAATTGTAGGAAGGTATACCCTAAAAAGAAGGTATGGGGCAGTTACAGCTCATTCCTGTTAATGCCACGTTTGTTTGTTGTCTGATTGTTTTGGTAAAATAAAAATGTAGGTTTTTTTTTTTAGTAGCAATTACAGATCTATGTTAGGCTCACACACTTTGGTAGTGTTCTGTTGAGAAACAAAAGCTTATGAAGGCCACAGTTTTCCCCTCTTAGCAAATATCTTCCTAAAGAAATGATAGTGTAATTAGTGGTTAATAAAAACGTGTTTCTGAAACTCACCTTTTCTCATTTAAGCTACTGGTATGGGAAAATTGGAGCTGTAATTTCTTTTCTTTTTAAAATGTTTTTATTTATTTTTGAGAGAGAGAGAAAGAGACAGAGCACGAGCTCGGGAGGGGCTGAGAGAGAGGGAGACACAGAATCCCAAGAAGGCTCCAGGCTCCGAGCTGTCAGCACAGAGCCTGATGTGGGGCTTACACTCGTGAACCACGAGATCATGACCTGAGCTGAAGGCAGATGCTCAGCCGACTGAGTCACCCAGGCACCTCTGGAGCTATAATTTCTTAAAGAGAAGGTAAACATTGTTCTGTTATTATTTTAAAATGAATATATGCAAATATCTACATATAGGTTTTTTAAAATTCAAATTTTACAAAAGGATGTACAATGAAATTTATCCCTCTCTTTTTAAATTTTTAGTTCTTCTTAAAAATTTTTAAGTAAACTCTATGCCCAATGTGGGCTCGAACTCACAACCCCGAGAGTAAGAGTCGCATGCTCCACCAACTGAATCAGCCAGATGCCCCTAAATCTCTCTCTCAATACAACTTTACCTCCTAGAGACCATCACTCATAAAGATTCTTGTGTATTCTTTTTTTTTTTTAATTTTTTTTTAACGTTTATTTTTGAGACAGAGGGAGACAGAGCATGAACGGGGGAGGGTCAGAGGGAAAGGGAGACACAGAATCTGAAACAGGCTCCAGGCTCCGAGCTGTCAGCACAGAGCCTGACGCGGGGCTCGAACTCACGGACCGCAAGATCATAACCTGAGCCGAAGTCGGCTGCCCAACCGACTGAGCCACCCAGGCGTCCCTCTTGTGTATTCTTTTGTATTGTCAGTGTAAAAGTTCAACCAAAAGACCCAACAATATGGAAGTTTACTTCTCTATTCTATATGCTATGGCCTGAATGTTTGTGTCCTCCCAAAATCCATATGTTGAAATCTAACCCCCAAGGTGATGATGGTGTCAGCTAGTGGGGCCTTCAGGAGGTGACTAGGCCACAAGAGTGGACTGATGCTGTTATAAACGTGGCCCTTTCAATGATAATAGTTTAGTTTGGCAAGGCAGCTCTCTCAACATGGCCATCCAAGATCGCGTCTTCCTTTTCTCGTGTTGCTAGGCTGTCCTGTAGGGAATTGGCATCAGCAGCATGGTCCAGGCTGGGGCGCCATTGCAGTTGGGTTCCAACTGAGGCAAGGGGGGGAATAATAAGGAAGAATACCCAGACCAGCATCTTAAGGCGGAGACTCAACAGTGGCACCCACCTTCTTCTCGCCTTCTAAGAGGGAGGACCTATCCGGCCCCTCATAACTGCACAGTATGCTGGGCAATATGCCTGGCAGAAAGTCTACAACTGTGGGAGAAAGGGAGAAGAAATTTGGTAGACAGCTAGCAAGCACTCTCGGCCATGACTTCTAATTTTCAGTTTGTACATCTAAGCCCATAATTGCTCTTTTACGACGAAGGAGCAGGTTGTACAATGCTGCTCTATGTTTCACCCTTTTCATTTAACATTTCTCAGAGTCCCATCTTTCTTTCTGATGGCTGAATAGTACTGCCGTATGTGAATATACCGTAAGGTATTTTCCCAGTACTTTACTGCTGAACATGTAGGTTGTTTCCAATCATTGGATATTATAAATGATTCTATAACCCTTGTGTCAATATGCTTACATGGAGGTGTATTTATGAAATAAGTTCTTTTAGAACAGTGGCACTAAAACAGTAGTCTGCAGACTGGTGCTGATCTCTGATCTAGATGTTGCTTGGTTTTGATGAGATAGAGAAATTGAGAGTTTTATCAGTTTAATATAAGTAAGAGATACATGTTTAGAGATCGATACATTTGGGCATTTTAAAAACATGGTCTTCTCTCACAGATGGTTGGGAGACTACTAGTCTAGAAGTGGAATTACTGAGTCCAAGGGCTTATGCATTTTAATGTTTGTTTATAGATACAGCCCAGTTCTGCAAAGTGGTTGTTCAGGTGGAATCCCCACCGAGAGTTGGTTTTTTTTTTCTTCTTTTATTTTTTTTAAAATTTGTTTACTGTTTATTTATATTTTTGAGAGAGAGAGAGAGAGACACAGTGCAAGCAGGGGAGGGGGAGAGAGAGACAGAGACAGAATCTGAAGCAGGCTCCAGGCTCCGAGCTATCAGCACAGAGCCTGACGGGGCTCGAACTCATGAGCCGTGAGATCATGACCTGAGCTGAAGTCAGACACTTAACCGACTGAGCCACCCGGGTGCCCCAACTTCTTTTATTTTTTAAATTTACATCCAAGGTAGTTAACACCTAGTGCAACAATGATTTCAGGAGTAGATTCCTTAATGCCCCTTACCCATTTAGCCCATTCTCCCTCCCATAACTCCTCCAGTAACCCTCAGTTTGTTCTCCATATTTGTCTCTTATGTTTTGTCACCCTCCTGTTTTTATATTATTTTTGCTTCCCTTCCCTTATGTTCATCTGTTCTGTATCCTAAAGTCCTCATATGAGTCATATTTGTCTTTCTCTGACTAATTTCACTTAGCATAATACCCCGGTTCCATCCACGTAGTTGCAAGTGGCAAGATTTCATTCTTTTTGACTGCCGAGTAATACTCCATTGTATATATATACCACAACTTCTTTATCTGTTTGTCCATCGATGGACATTTGGGGTCTTTCCATACTTTGGCTATTGTTGATAGCGCTGCTATAAACATTGGGGTGCATGTGTCCCTTCGAAACAGCACACCTGTATCCCTTGGATAAATAGTGCAATTGCTGGGTCGTAGGGTCATTCTATTTTTAATTTTTTGAGGAACCTCCTGTTTTCCAGAGTGGCTGCACCAGTTTGCATTCCCACCAGCAGTTCAAAAGAGATCCTCTTTCTCCACATCCTCATCAACATCTGTTGCTGCCTAAGTTGTTGTTACCCATTCTGACAGGTGTGAGGTGGTATCTCATTGTGGTTTTGATTTTTATTTCCTGGATGATGAGTGATGTTGAGCATTTTTTCATGTGTCAGTTGGCCATCTGGATGTCTTCTTTGGAGAAGTGTCTGTTCATGTCTTCTTCCCATTTCTTCACTGGATTATTTTTTTTTGGGGGGGTGCTGAGTTTGATAAATTCTTTATAGATTTTGGATACTACCCCTTTATCTGATATGTCGTTTGCAAATATCTTCTCCCATTCTGTTGGCTGCCTTTTAGTTTTTCTGATTGTTTCCTCCACTGTGCAGAAGCTTTTTATTTTGATGAGGTCCCAATAGTTCATTTTTGCTTTTGTTTCCCTTGCCTCTGGAAACGTGTTGAGTAAGAAGTTGCTGTGGCCAAGGTCAAAGAGGTTTTTGCCTGCTTTCTCCTCAAGGATTTTGATGGCTTCCTGTTTTACATTTAGGTCTTTCATCCATTTTGAGTTTATTTTTGTGTATGGGGTAAGAAAGTGGTCCAGGTTCATTTTTCTGCATGTTGCTGTCCAGTTTTCCCAGCACCACTTGCTGAAGAGAACTGTCTTTATTTCATTGGATATTCTTTCTTGCTTCATCAAAGATTAGTTGGACATACATTTGTGGGTCCGTTTCTGGGTTCTATATTCTGTTCCATTGATCCGAGTGTCTATTTTTGTGCCAGTACCATACTGTTTTGATGATTACAGCTTTGGAATACAGCTTGAAGTCTGGGATTGTGATGCTTCCTGCTTTGGTTTTCTTTTTCAAGATTGTTTTGGCTATTGAGGGTCTTTTCTGGTTCCAAACAAATTTTAGGATTGTTCTAGATCTGTGAAGAATGCTGGTGTTATTTTGATAGGGATTGCATTGAATATGTAGATTGTTTTGGGTAGTATTGACATTTTAACAATATTTGTTCTTCCTATCCAGGAGCATGGAATATTTTTCCTTTTGTGTGTGTGTGTGTCTTCTTCAGTTTCTTTCATAAGCTTTCTATAGTTTTCAGTGTATAGATTTTTTTACCTCTCTGGTTAGATTTATTCCTAGGTATTTTATGGGTTTTGGTGCAATTGTAAATGGGATCGATTCCTTAATTTCTCTTTCTGTTGCTTCATTGTTGGTGTATAGGAATGCAACCAATTTCTGTGCATTGATTTTATATCCTGCGACTTTGCTGAATTCATGGATCAGTTCTAGCAGTTTGTTGGTGGAATCTTTTGGGTTTTCCACATAGAGTATCATGTCATCTGCAAAGAATGAAAGTTTGACCTCCTCCTGGTCGATTTCGATGCCTTTTATTCCTTTGTGTTGTCTGATTGCTGAGGCTAAGACTTCCAATACTATGTTGAATAACAGTGGCAAGAGTGGACATCCCTGTCATGTTCCTGACCTTAGGGGGAAAGCTCTCGTTTTTTCCTCATTCAGGATGATATTAGCAGTGGGTCTTTCATATATGGCTTTTATGATCTTGAGGTATGATCCTTCTATCGCTACTTTCTTGAGGGTTTTTTTTTTTTTTTATCAAGAAAGGATGCTGTGTTTTTCCAAATGCTTTCTCTGCATCTATTGAAAGGATCATGTGGCTCTTGTCCTTTCTTTTATCAATGTGATGTATCACATTGATTGCTTTGCGGACATTGAACCAGCCCTGCATCCCAGGTGTAAATCCCACTTGGTCGTGGAGAATAATTCTTTTCATGTATTGTTGGATACCATTGGCTAGTATCTTGTTGAGGATTTTGCATCCATGTTCATCAGGGAAATTGGTCTATAGTTCTCCTTTTTAGTGGGGTCTTTGTCTGGTTTTGGAATCAAGGTAATGCTGGCTTCATAGAAAGAGTTTAGAAGTTCTCCTTCTATTTCTATTTTTTGGGAACAGCTTCAAGAGAATAGGTGTTAACTCTTCCTTAAATGTTTGGTAGAATTCCCCTGGAAAGCTATCTGGCCCTGGACTCGTTTTTTGGGAGATTTTTGATTACTAATTATATTTCTTTACTGGTTATGGATCTGTTCAAATTTTCTATTTCTTCCCGTTTCAGTTTTGGTAGTTTATATGTTTCTAGGAATTAGTCCATTTCTTTCAGATTGCCCATTTTATTGGCATATAATTGCTCATAATATTCTCTTATTATTGTTTTTATTTCTGCTGTGTTGGTTGCGATCTCTCCTCTTTCATTCTTGATTTTATTTATTTGGGCCCTTTACTTTTTCTTTTTTATCAAACTGGCTAGTGGTTTATCAATTTTGTTAATTCTTTCAAACAAACAACAAGCTTCTGGTTTCATTGATCTTTTCTGGGTTTTTTTGTTGTTGTTGTTTCAATAGCATTAATTTCTGCTCTAATTTTTATTATTTCCTGTCTTCTGCTGGTTTGGGGTTTTATTGCTGTTCTTTTCCCAGCTCCTTAAGGTTTAAGGTTAGGTTGTATATCTGAGATCTTTCTTCCTTCTTTAGGAAGGCCTGGATTGCTATATACTTCCTTCTTATGACTGCCTTTGCTGCATCCCAGAGGTTTTGGGCTGTGGTTGTTATCATTTTCATTGGCTTCCATGTACTTTTTAATTTCCTCTTTAACTTCTTGGTTAGCCCATTCATTCTTTAGTAGGATGTTCTTTAGTCTCCAAGTATTTGTTACCTTTCCAATTTTTTTCTTGTGGTTGATTTCAAGTTTCATAGCATTGTGGTCTAAAAATATACATGGTGTGATCTCGATCTTTTTGTATTTGTTGAGGGCTGATTTGTGTCCCAGTATGTGGTCTATTCTGGAGAATGTTCCATGTGTACTGGAGAAGAATTTATATTCTGCTGCTTTAGGATGAAATGTTCTGAATATATTTGTTAAGTCTATCTGGTCCAGTGTGTCATTCAAAGCCATTGTTTCCTTGCTGATTTTCTGATTAGATGATCTGTCCATTACTGTAAGTAGGGTGTTGAAGTCCCCTACTATTATGGTATTATTATCAATGAGTTTCTTTATGTTTGTGATTAATTGATTTATATATTTGGGTGTTTCCACATTTGGCACATAAGTGTTTACAATTGTTAGGTCTTCTTGGTGGATAGACCCCTTAATTATGATATAATGCCCTTCTTCATCTCTTGTTACATTCCTTATTTTAAAGTCTAGATTGTCTGATATAAGTATGGCTACTCCGGCTTTCTTTTGTCGACAATTAGCATGATAGATGGTTCTCCATCCCCTTACTTTCAATCTGAGAGTGCCTTTAGGCCTAAAGTTGGTCTCTTGTAAACAGCATATTGATGGATCTTGTTTTCCTATCCATTCTGTTACCCTATGTCTTTTGATTGGAGCATTTAGTCCATTGACATTTAGAGTGAGTACTGAAAGATATGAATTTATTACCATTATGTTGCTTGTAGAGCTGGAGTTTCTGGTGGTGTTCTCTGGTCCTTTCTAGTCTTTGTTGCTTTTGGTATTTATTTATTTAGTTGGTTAGTTATTTTCGTCTTTTCTCCCCTCAGAGAATCCCCCTTAAAATTTTTTGCAGGGCTGGTTTAGTGGTCATGAACTCCTTTAATTTTTATTTGTCTGGGAAACTTTTTTTAAAAAATTTTTTATGTTTATTTATTTTTGAAAGACAGAGAGAGACAGAGCACAAGCAGGGGTGGGGCGGAGACAGAGGGGGACACAGAATCTGAAGCCGGCTCCAGACTCTGAGCTGTCAGCACAGAACCCGACGCGGGGCTCAAACTCACAAACTGTGAGATCATGACCTGAGCCGAAGTCGGACGCTTAACCAACTGAGCCACCCAGGCGCCCCTGTCTGGGAAACTTTTAATCTCTCTTTCTGTTTTGAATGACAGCCTTGCTGGATAAAGAATTCTTGGCTGCATATTTTTATGATTCAGGACATTGAATATATCCTGCCACTCCTTTCTGGGCTGCCAAGTTTCTGTGGATAGGTCTGCTGCAAATCTGATCCGTCTTCCCTTGTAGGTTAAGAACTTTTTTCCCTTGTTGTTTTCATGATTCTTTCCTTGCCTGAGTATTTTGTGAATTTGACTGTGATATGCCTTGTTGACGGTTGGTTTTTGTTGAATCTTATGGGAGTCCTCTGTGCTTCCTGGATTTTGATGTCTGTGTCTTTCCCCAGGTTATGAAAGCTTTCCACTATGATTTGCTCACATAACCTTTCTACCCCTTTTTCTCTCTCTTCATCTTCTGGGACCCCTATGATTCTGATGTTCCTTTTTAATGAGTCACTGATTTCTCTAATTCTTAAATCGTGCTCTTTTGCCTTAGTCTCCCTCTTTTTTTCTGCTTCATTATTCTCTATAAGTTTGTCCTCTATATTGCTGGTTCTCTGTTCTGCCTCATCCATCCTTGCCACTGTGGCATCCATTCAAGATTGCAGCTCAGTTATAGCATTTTTTATTTCATCCTGACTAGCTTTTATGTCTTTTATCTCCACAGAAAGGGATTCTAATCTATTTTTGACTCCAGCTAGTATTCTTATTATCATGATTCTAAATTCTGGTTCAGAAATTTTGCTTGTATCTGTGTTGGTTAAGTCCCTGGCTGTTGTTTCTTCCTGCTCTTTCTTTTGGGGTGAATTCCTTCGTTTCATCATTTTGAAGGAAGAAAAGGAATGAATGAGGTGAAAAAAGTTAAAATTAAAAACAACACACACACAAATCAAATAAATGATGCTATATCCTAGGTGTGTTTTGGTCTGGGTGTTGAAAGTGGCTTGATAGATTAGAGAAAAAAAGGGGAAAGAAAAAAAGGAAATTGTTTGAAAATTTGAAAAAATGAATACACTGAAATAGAATAAAATGAAATGATGGAAGTAAAATAGAATTTGAAAAAACTTACACAAAAGTAAAAAATATAGTAGAAGAAAAATTAAAGAAAAATATCTTTAATAAAAGTTGAAAATAAAAATAAATTTTCTCTTTCTGTATTCAAAAAAAAGAAAAATTAAAAAGAGAAAAAAAAGAAAATCGAATAGCTGGACCAGTGAACAGACTGAAATATGACTGAAATTACTTTGTTTTCCCCTAGAAGTCAAACTGAAGCACTTTATAGTCCACAAACTAAGCAGGCAGAGAGACTTGTTTTGTTCCTGAAGAGCAAGGTTGGCCCAGTTGGGCGGGGCTTAGTGTAACAGCTCCATTCTCCACTAGAGGGCGCTGCTTAGCTTACTGGGGTGGATTGTTGTGGCGCTTGTAGGTGTGTATGCGCATGCGTGGGAGCAGTGAAAATGGCATCACCCAGCTAACTGGTCTCTAGTGTAGGAACTCTGTTCTCCAGGATCAGCAATCACGCACCCATCCTTTGTCTTCGTCTTCCATCCACTCCCTGCTTTTACACTGTCCGTGACCAAGCCCCAAGCAGCACCTCCCTCCTGAGTTTTATCTCAGATGCAGCTGTTTTTCCCGACCCCTCACTTCTGAGGGACTGCAGCTTTGACCCATTCTGCCCCTCTGCAGGAGGGTCTCACCAAGCAATGGCCGAGTGCCAGCTGCACCCAGGAACATTCACGGGACCGTGCTGCTTCCAATGCCCAGAGACTGTGGCTGGGTGCCAGCCCGCCCCAGAAAAAGTTCATGCGATCGTGTAGCAGCAGCATTTCAGGGATTATGGAAAATCACAACACACATCTGGCACCAGGCTCTACCCTTAACGACCTGTTCCAGCGAATGTGGTTGTTCACCCGGGTCCACTGGGGCCTTTGCCTCTTGGGGGGCCACACAGCCTCTACCAGATGTCCTTCCAGCAGGGGAACTCTCTCTCCCCGTGTGGCCCCAAGACCCCTGGACTTCACTATGCTCCTGAGGATTCGCCCTTCCCACCAGAGCACCACCAGGTATCAAGCTGCAGAGTTTCAGACTCTGTGCTCCCCCTGTTTATAGAGTCTTAATGGAATTTAAACCCTTTCCTTTCTCCTTTCTCCCTTTTTAGTTCAGTCCCTGTGGCTGTTTCCACTTTTCCACTTTCTCTCCAGCCCCTTTTGTGGGGGGGTGCTTCCCCCATATTCCCCCACATCTCTGTCCTCTTCTCTCTCTCTCCCCTAATTCACCTCTCTGCACTGTGTACCTGCTGAGTTCTGTGGTTCAGGTTGTGCACATTGTTGTGTTAATCCTCAAATCAGTTTTCTAGGTGTGCAGGATGGTTTAGTGTTGGTCTGGCTGTATTTCATGGATGTGAGACGCGAAAAAACTTCCATGCTGTTTGAGGTTCTTAAATTAGTCATCCTAGACTCTGGGATTTCATCTGATCGTTTACATCATCCGTGGGGTGGTGGCCATCACGGTGCTTGTAGGCATCTTCGCCAAGCTCCCCACCAAGAGTTTTGATGGAAAGAGTTATAGAATTAGGGTCAAATAAAAGTTGATGATTGTCTTTTTCCAATTTAAGGTTCCTTCCTGAGGAATTAGAAGTGATCAGTTTGGCATGGATTCGGCCCACTAATTAAAACATGCTGTGACCATAGGTGTGATATAAAAGTCTACAGCCTTCCTGGCAGGTGTGGAATCCATTGGGAAGGAGGAGAGGGCATTAGGAAAGCCTATTTAGCATGTGTTTTGCCTTTATAATAGAAACTACACCATGCAAAATTTCATACCATATTACTGACTGATGGTGATCCATGGAATGAGGAGTGAGGAACTCTGAGGGGAGACATTGGTTGAAGATCCCGGAGATAAGGTTACTCAGTTTAATGTGACTAATCAACTGAGTAAGGACACAGGGAGTGTTACATGATGACAGTGGAGGAGGAACCTGAGGCAACAAAGATCTGACACGTGGCCCAGGACAGGTACTCAGTTTGTTGCTTCTTTATGCATTCGCTTTTCCTTTTATGATCTCTGGCTCGGAATAAGAATAGATGTAGAACCTGGTTCCATAAAGCTCCAGAAATAGGCTTCCCTGATGCTGTTAGAAATCTAACATCTTCTCAGGGAAATGCTGGGGTTTGTTTGCTTTGAAATCGACCCAGATATTAGAACTACCAGTCGAACCAAGTGCTTCCCACTGTCCTCAGCATAGGACACATGAGTGAGAAGAAAGGTAGAGTCTTTTCCTGGGAGAGAAATCTGTCAGGATGGCATTTTGCCAGCAACCTGGGGAGTCAGACCCAGGTAGATCCTCCTTCCCACTTCCAGAAACTTTTCCTACCAAGTGGAGACTCTGTCAGAGGAATTCTCTACCGTTTTGTTGTTGGTTCTTAGATGTTTATTTATTTATTTTGAGAGAGAGAGAGAGAGAGAGAGAGAGAATTCCAAGTAGGCTCCACACTGTCCCACACAGGGCTCAAGCCCACGAACCATGAGATTATGACCTGAGGCAAAATTAAGAGTTGGATGCTTAACCCACTGAGCCACCCAGGTGCCCCTATCCACTCTTTTGACATAGCTCATTCTTACGATGTTCGTGCAACTAAAATTGAGTGAGCACCTACGATGTACACCAATTGTCACTGCATCCAAGTGCACTTGCAGAGAGTCATGGAACCAATGGTGACCAGTCTTCCCTCTTCTCTACAAGACCAGGCCTCAGGTGAACATGTATCCTTGGGGTGAAAAAGAAGGGAAAATTCCTGTGGGAAGGGGGAGCCATGTTGTAGCAGTCAACATCTATGTGTGTGAAGGACTTTCTGGAAGGTCTACCAGGCCTCCATGCTCCATTTGGTCCTGCCATAATACCTAAAACCACCCACACGTTGCTCATCGCTATGTGCTAAAGAAAACGAGACCTAGGGGCACCTGGGTGGCTCAGTTGGTTAAGCGTCCGACTTTGGCTCAGGTCCTGATCTCACAGTTCATGGGTTCAAGCCCTGCATCGGGCTCTGTGCTGACAGCTCGGAGTCTGGAACCTGCTTCAGATTCTGTGTCTCCCTCTCTCTCTGCCCCTCCCCCGCTCACACTCTGCCTCTCTCTGTCTCTCTCTCTCAAAAATAAAAACATTTAAAAAACAAAGACAACAAGAGGTAAATCATTAACACTTCAGCTGTAATTAGATCCTCTGTCTCCTTCTATTAAGAAAGAATAGGTCTCATACATTCCAAACTTCTTTTATCTTTTTAAAGGCTTCATCCTCCCCTATGACCAGCTTTGGTAAGAATATAAAATCATCAGGCCTGGAATATGTCATATAACATCGCACTTATCTTCCTCTTCAATTTAAAATGTAAAGTTAATAAACAAATGCCTTTTGAACAACTAATATGCACTGAATCCTAAGGTGGGTTCAAACATGGCCCAAATCCACCAACTGGTCAATGGATGAATGAAATGTGATCTCTGGGGCGCCTGGGTGGCGCAGTCGGTTAAGCGTCCGACTTCAGCCAGGTCACGATCTCGCGGTCCGTGAGTTCGAGCCCCGCGTCAGGCTCTGGGCTGATGGCTCAGAGCCTGGAGCCTGTTTCTGATTCTGTGTCTCCCTCTCTCTCTGCCCCTTCCCCGTTCATGCTCTGTCTCTCTCTGTCCCAAAAATAAATAAACGTTGAAAAAAAAAAAATTAAAAAAAAAAAAAAAAAAAAAAGAAATGTGATCTCTCCACACAGTGGAAAGAAGCCAGGCACAAGAGACCACAAGTTTTATGAGTCCATCTATACAAAAATGTCCAAAAGAGGCAAATCCATAGAGGCGGAAAGTGGTTGCCTGGGCCTGGGGGTTAAGAGAAGATAGAAAGGGTTAATGGGCACAGGATTTGTTGTTGGAATGATGCACGTGTTCTGAGTGTAGTGATGGTCGCACAACCTTGACTCTACTGACAGCCTTATTTCTCTTCTTTTACTTTGGGTGGCAGTACTAGCATGGCCCCACCATGTCAGAAGCTACTAGCAATTCTACCCTATACTCTTGAAGTCCTATCAGCTCTCTTTGGTTCTCTGCTTTTTTCTCGGAGCTGGCAAAGATTTGCCAAATCCCTGTTTGGCACTGATCTCTGATTATTGGCCTCTGTAAAGAACCCTGAACCACAGAGACTGGAATGCCCAGTTCTGGTCATAGTGAAGGAACTGGGTGACTCTGGGGAAAATCACTCCACCTTTCTGAGCATGATTCTTCATTTGTAGAGTGGCCTAAATGATCCCCAAGGTATTTTCAAATATTACTACTGTATTAGTTTCCTAGGGCCACCATAACAGAGTACCACAGACTAGGTGGCTTAAAGCATTAAAAGTATACTGTCTCATAGCTCTAGAGGCTAGAAGTCGGAAATTCAGCTTCCTCTGAAACCTCTATGGGAGGGTCCCACCCTGCCTCTCCTAGCTTCTGGTGTTTGCTGGCAATCCTTGGTGTGGTTTAGTTTGTAGATGCGTCACTCCAGTCTCGGCCTCCAGTGTCACATGGCTCTCTTCCTTCCATGTCACCTCCTCTTCTTTTTAAAAAAATGTTTTAATGTTTATATTTTTATTTTTAATGTTTATGTATAACGTTTATTGAGAGAGAGACAGTGTGAGCAGGGTAGGGGCAGAGAGAGAGGGAGACACAGAATCCGAAGCAGGCTCCAGGCTCTGAGCTGTCAGCACAGAGCCAGGTGCGGGGCTCGAACCCACAAACTGTGAGATCATGACCTGAGCCAAAGTCGGATGTCCAACCAACTGAGCCACCCAGGCGCTCCTCTCTCCTCTTCTTATATGGACATCAGTCATATTGGATTAAGGGTTCCACCCTACTCCAATGTGGCTTCATCCTAACTAATAACATCTACAATAGCCCTATTTTCAAAAGAGGTCACATTCAGAGGTGCTGAGGGTTAGGGCTTAGACATAAAATTTGTGGCAGGTCAGGGGACACAACTCAACCCGTAACAGCCATGGCTTTTCTTCTTCTTTTTTTTTTTTTTTTTAATTTTTTTTTTCAACGTTTATTTATTTTTGGGACAGAGAGAGACAGAGCATGAAGGGGGGAGGGGCAGAGAGAGAGGGAGACACAGAATCGGAAACAGGCTCCAGGCTCTGAGCCATCAGCCCAGAGCCCGACGCGGGGCTCGAACTCACGGACCGCGAGATCGTGACCTGGCTGAAGTCGGACGCTTAACCGACTGCGCCACCCAGGCGCCCCATGGCTTTTCTTCTTTAGCAATGACTTCGAATTCCATGAAAATTGAAAAAGTCCTTGTGAATGGGAAAGTCTTTTATGATGGTTGAAAGAATAGGCAATTTCCCTCCCAGCTGTTAATAAAGCTATTATGGTGATATGGCCAGGTTTCCACTGTCATTATCCTTGAACTTAAAGCCATAATAGTGTCCATTATTTCCAATGAGTACAAAAGAAGGTCACACAATTGTGTTCTCTTCCTCTCTGCCCTTGAGTGCTTTTAGGGAATGGGGGACTTGATGAAGCCCCGTGTCTTACTCAACAATCACGTAGTCTTAGAGGATACAGGGCAACAGATAACTGTTTTGAACCTGAAGTGGACATCTCAGGACTTCCTGTGCCAATGACCCCGAATGGAAAATGGTCTTCATAAATGTCCCCCCAGGGGTGCCTGAGTGGCTTGGTCAGTTAAGCATCTGATTCTTGGTTATGACTCAGGTCATGATCTCACAGTTTTGTGGTTTTGAGCCCTGTGTTGGGCTCTGAGCTGGCAGCTCAGAACCTGCTTGGGATTCTCTTTCCCCCCAACTCTGCCACTCCCCCACTCCCCCACTCTCTCTCAAAATAAATAAATAAACTTAAAAAAAATTATAAAAAATAAATGTCCCTCCAGTGCACAAAGAGAAGAGACTAAATTTCAAATATGTAAGATATTAACAGAAAAACAAAAACCAAAATGCCAATTATGACAGCAGAATATTGTCATCGGGAAACTGTTGGAGGTTTTTTTGCTTCTTTCCTGTGGGAAATACATTTCCGGGGGTCGAGAGAAAAGACCCCTCTGTCATATTGTCCCAGTGTTCTTCTCCTCTGACATTATACCTGTACTGTTCTGGGGGTAAGTCCCTAGTTAGATAACACCAGAGGATCACGGACGATCAAGAGCAATGTCTGGGCTTTTGCAGGAAAAGCCCCAAATGCAGTTGCCAAAAGCCAAATATCTGAGGCTCGTTGACTCTACCATGTCCCTCCCACCGGCAACCATTTATATGTTTATTTTTTTTAAGTTTTACTTATTTATTTTGAGTGAGAGAGTGTGTGTGTGTGTGAGCAGGGGAGAGGCAGGGAGAGAGACAATCCTAAGCAGGCTCTGCGCTGTCAGCACAGAGCCTGATGCAGGGCTCCAACTCAACAAACCGTGAGATCATAACCTGAGCCGAAATCAAGAGCTGGGTGCTGAACCGACTGGACCACCCTGGCACCCGTCACATGTAACCATTCATCAAGTACTCTTGATTTGACCTCCTAAATTTCTCTCCCATCCATCTTCCATTTCCATCATCGGCACCCCTTGTCCCAGTCAGCATTTCCCATTGGCTTCTGGATCTCCGTCCTGGTCCCTCCAATTCAGTTCCAACCGCCAGAGTGATTCTTGTAAAAGGTGTGACTTCTGAATTAAGTTTGAAATCTTAACTCCTGAACAAGATGCAGAAGAGCCTCTGTGACCTCCCGTTTGCCTGCCCCTCCAGCCTCTGCTCGAAGTACCCTCATCACTAGCCTTTGGTTCATACTGAGAACACACCAAATTCTCTTGCCTCAGCAATTATACACACACTAGTGCCCTGAGTCACCACTTCCTCCAGACTTCACTTAGCTAATTCCTGCTCCTCCTACAGGAAGTGGTTAAATGTCTCTTAGAGAGGCTTTCCCCTAATTTCCAAATTTCACTTAGCTGCCCTCTTATATATCATCTTAGCATTTATCACAAGTTTTGTTGGGTAGATAATAGTGAGATGGATGGAGTGGTATTAACACATGGGTGTTCCTTTGGACTGTAGGCTTCAGAGACGAGGGAAGGTGCCTTTTGCCCATGACTCTGTCCTTAATATTCATTACTATGCCTGATACACAATAAGCATTCTCAAGAAATAGTTTTCAAGTGATTGAATGAATGAATGAATGTTTAGAGAGACTTGTCGAGCTGCACACCAGGACAGATGTGGTGTGAGTAGGAGGTCACACTGTCAAATGTCACACTGCAGCATCTATGGAGGGGGGAAGGACTTCTTCCCTCTCCATTTCCCACCTTCCCACTCCCAGGAGCAAGCATGCCGGTTGTGTCTTGGGTACCATACAGCGCCAACAATCTCGGAGGCCATGATGCTGACTTCATGAGGCTCTGAGCCTGGGCAAGAATTATTTGCATTCTTATCTGAATGTTGGGCTGTGGTTCAAAGCAGGTAAAGCATAGACAAAGAAGGAACCAAGGGAAGATATCATGAAACAGAAGTAAGTTGACTACAAACTGTATATAGAGACCATGTGATAGTCCATAAACAAATACAGCAAGTCTGAAATCAGGCCCCCAGAAGGTGGTTCCTGACTGTATCAGCAGGGCAGGTGCTGTGGCAGCATTCTGAGCAAAATCTCCCCAAGTTAGCCCCATACCACGTTAGTAAGTACTCCACCAAAAATGTTCCTGAGGTCAAAAAAGTTTGGGAGCTGCTTGGTCATTATATTATTTCTTTGTTGGTTGGTTGGTTTTGTTGTAGAGAGAGAGAAAGAGAAGGGACTGGGACAGAGTGGGGGGGGGGGGGGAGAGAGAGAGAGAGAGAGAGAATCTTAAGCAAGCTCCACCCTCAGTGTGGAGCCTGACACAGGGTTCGATCATACTACCCTGGGGTCTTGACCTGAGCCAAAATCAAGAGCTGGACGCTCAACCAACTGAGTCACCCAGGGACCCCATTATAGTATTTCTAATAGGCATTGTGATCTCCAAGAGGGAGCTATATTACACTGTGTCCCAACTTATTAGACCATGGATTCCTTTTTTTTTTTTTTTTTTTTCAAGGCAACTGTTGAATTTACTGTTCTCTCTTCCTCTTTGGAACTGCTGATGTGAAGGCCTGATAGAGAGTCAACCACGCTAGTGAGCCCGTGGAAGTGTTTCCAGATATATGTTGACAGTTACTATTCTGATATGAATTGTGTGTGTTTTTTTAAGTTTATTTATTTATTATTTAGAGAGAGCAGGGGAGGGGCAGAGAGAGGGAGAGACAGAATCCCAAGCAGGCTCCACGCTATCAGGGAGGAGCCTGACTCAGGGCTCAAACTCACAACTGTGAGATCGTGATCTGAGCCAAGATCAAGTCGGATGCTTAACAGACTGAGCCACTCGGGTGTCCTGGATTTTTGTGTTTTAAAAGCAGAAAAAAAAATAATTTAGGCCACATGTCTTGAGGCCTTTATTGCCCCCTGAACTGGGTGGCCTTGAACTGGGTGCACTAGGTCTCCAGAAGGAACATTATTGCTTCTAAAGAGAGAAGTGACAATAAAGCAGGTTATAATTCAGAAGCAGTAAATAATGAAACTGTAAAAATGAGAACACACCAAATTCTCTAGTATAGGATGAAGTGGTTAATATTCATTTCTAAAACATTATTAGCCATATAAAGGATAATTTTAGTACTCGAACTGAAAAGAGACATGATACTAATATTTGCTGTGGCTGAACGTGCTCTCTAGTGACGTAAGGAATATTGTAGTTTTGAAGATGTTAAATCCAGTGGGAATGACTAAAGTGGTTAGTCTCTAATCTTGAAAGAATTTCCACCATTAAATCAGCAAACCAGATCCAACCAAGACTGGATACTCTAGGGATACTGCTTGCATTGGAAACACTATGATATGCGTACATGTATGTAAAATATATACATACAGATACTTGTGGAGAAGTATCTACATATAGATAAAGATGGTCATTAATGACTGGTCAGTAGATATTAAGATACTAAGGGGGCATCTGGGTGGCTCAGTCAGTTAAACATCCAACTCTTTTTTTTTTAATATGAAATTTATCGTCAAATTGGTTTCCATATAACACCCAGTGCTCATCCCAGCAGGTGCTCTCCTCAATGCCCATCACCCACTTTCCCCTCTCCCCCACCCCCTATCAACCCTCAGTTTATTCTCAGTTTTTAAGAGCCTCCTTCCCTCTCTGTAACTTTTTTTTTCCCCCTTCCCCTCCCCCATGGTCTTCTGTTAAGTTTCTCAGGATCCACATAAGAATGAAAACATATGGTATCTGTCTTTCTCTGTATGACTTATTTCACTTAGCATAACACTCTCCAGTTCCATCCATGTTACTACAAAGGGCCATATTTCATTCTTTCTCAATGCCAAATAGTATTCTATTGTATATATAAACCACAACTTCTTTATCCATTCATCAGTTGATGGACATTTAGGCTCTTTCCATAATTTGGCTATTGTTGAAAGTGCTGCTATAAACATTGGGGTACAAGTGCCCCTATGCCTCAGCACTCCTGTATCCCTTGGGTGAATTCCTAGCAGTGCTATTGCTGGGTCATAGGGTAGGTCTATTTTTAATTTTTTTTGAGGAAACTCCACACTGTTTTCCAGAGCGGCTGCACCAGTTTGTATTCCCACCGACAGTGCAAGAGGGTTCCCGTTTCTCCACATCCTCGCCAACATCTATAGTCTCCTGATTTGTTCATTTTAGACACTCTGACCGGCATGAGGTGATATCTCAGTGTGGTTTTGATTTTTATTTCCCTGATGAGGAGTGACGTTGAGCATTTTTTCATGTGCCTGTTGGCCATCTGGATGTCTTCTTTAGAGAAGTGTCTATTCATGTCTTCTGCCCATTTCTTCACTGGATTATTTGCTTTTTCGTGTGGAGTTTGGTGAGGTTTTTTTTTTTTAGTTATTTTTTTTTTACATTTATTTATTTTTGAGAGACAGAGAGAGACAGTGTGAGCAGGGGAGGGGCAGAGAGAGAGAGGGAGACACAGAATCCAAAGCAGCCTCCAGGCTCCGAGCTGTCAGCACAGAGCCCAATGCAGGGCTCGAACCCACGAACTGTGAGATCATGACCTGAGCCAAAGTCAGACGCTTAACCGACTGAGCCACCCAGGTGCCCCTGGTGAGTTCTTTATAGATTTTGGATATAACCCTTGTTCGATACGTCATCTGCAAATATCTTTTCCCATTCCATCAGTTGCCTTTTAGTTTTGTTGAAAGTTGGGATAGAAGGAACATACTTAAACATCATAAAAGCCATTTATGAAAAGCCCACAGCTAATATCATCCTCAATGGGGAAAAACTGAGAGGTTTCCTCCTGAGATCAGGAACACGGCAGGGATGTCCACTCTCACCACTGTTGTTTAACATAGTATTGGAAGTCCTAGCACCAGCAATCAGACAACAAAAGGAAATCAAAGGCATCAAAATTGGCAAAGAAGAAGTCAAGCTTTCACTTTTTGCAGATGACATGATAATATAGATGGAAAACCCAATAGACTCCACCAAAAGTCTGCTAGAACTGATACATGAATTCAGCAAAGTCTCAGGATACAAAATCAATGTGCAGAAATCAGTTGCATTCTTATACACTAACAATGAAGCAACAGAAAGACAAATAAAGAAACTGATCCCATTCACAACTGCACCAAGAATCATAAAATACCTAGGAATAAACCTAACGAAGATGTCAAAGATCTGTATGCTGATCACTATAGAAAGCCTATGAAGGATACTGAAGAAGATACAAAGAAATGGAAAAACATTCAGTGCCCATGGATTGAGGAAATTGTATGCCACAGCAATTTCTCTATTTCCCTTTAAATGTTTTTTCTACCCTCCATTTTATAACAGCAGAGTCACTGAAAAGCATCATCTCATCAAAAAGAAAACACAAAAAAGACAAAAATCCCAGGAGCACCTGGGCGGTTCAGTCATTTAAGCGTCTGACTCTTGGTTTCAGCTCAGGTCGTGATCTCACAGTTCCTGGGACGGAGCCCCGCGTCGGGCTCTGCACTGAGCAGGGAGCCTTCTTGGGATTCTCTCCCTCTACCCCTCTCCACCCTGTGAGCGTGCGTGTGTGCTCTCTCTCACACAAAAAATAAATAAATAAAATAAATACATGAAAACAAAACAAAAAAGAAAGACAAAATCCTGAAGATGCCCTCAGAGGTATTTCTTCTTCTGGTTCAGCGCATACACTAAAAAGTGGCTAAAGGTGAACAGGTATCTGCTGTGTAAGCTGGTGAACAAGAGAAGAAAGAACTGGGAGGACGGGGTGAGTGTGCAGGTCAGAGAAGAAGCAAGGCTGGGGTGAGAGGGAAAAACCGGTGGAGGGAAGGAGCAGAAAATAGCTCCACCTCACAGGCTGTGATAACCCACAAACCACCTGTGATCTTTATAGGACTTACTGTTTGACAGATATATGAACGAATTAAGGGGTAACAAGTACATAACAAAGATGTTTGAGTGGAACTTCCAAAAGAAAGTTTAAAATTTATGTCAGTATATTGATCCTTCCTTCATGAAGCACGTTTAATTCAGATAAAATTTGCCATAGTAACATACATGTTCAAAGATACATTTTTAAGTTTATTTTGAGAAAGAGATAGAATGTGTGTGTGTGTGTCTGTGTGCGTGCCCGCATGTGCGTGAGTGGGGGAAGGGCAGAGAGCGTGGGAGGGAGAGAATCCAAAGCAGGCTCCGCCCTGTCAGTACAGAGCCGGTTGTGGGGTTTGAACCCATGAACTGTGAGATCATGACCTGAGCCAAAGTCAAGAACCTGATGCTTAACCAACCGAGCCACCCAGGCGCCCCCAACGATGCATTTAAATTTTATGTATATGTTTTCATTTAATAATTAGAAATTTCTGGGGCGCCTGGGTGGCGCAGTCGGTTAAGCGTCTGACTTCAGCCAGGTCACGATCTCGCGGTCCGTGAGTTCGAGCCCCGCGTCGGGCTCTGGGCTGATGGCTCGGAGCCTGGAGCCTGTTTCCGATTCTGTGTCTCCCTCTCTCTCTCTGCCCCTCCCCCGTTCATGCTCTGTCTCTCTCGGTCCCAAAAATAAATAAACGTTGAAAAAAAAAATTTTTTTTTAAATAATTAGAAATTTGTGTTTGTGTTGAGCCAGAGTTCTTTCTCCGTAGTATTCCACCCATACCCACAGACCCAGCAGAGATGACCCTGGACAAATCGCAATGGGGAGTGATGCCTGGCTAGGGCTGGTGAGGACGGGAAGGCATGAATCAGACGCACGTTGTAAGGCAACAATCTGCACACTGTGCAGACTGAATGGATTTATGGAGCAACACTCAGGCAGGCTTCGAGGCAACACTAAAGCCTTCGGCCTGACAAAGTTGGGGTGACAGGGAGGAATCAATTATAGAAACAGGCAAGCTTGGGGAGAAGCAGTCTTGTGTTCCAACACGTTGACTTTGGGGTGACAGTGAGATACCGTAGGGTGGGGTTTCCCAACTTTGCCCCTCCAGGGATTTTGGACTAGATAATTCTTTGCGGGGGGGAGGGTGTCCTGTCCACTGTAGGAGGTTTAGCAGGTCCCTGGTGTCTGCCCACCCCATGCCGGGACCCCTTTCCCAGTTTTTGTGCTACACGTATAAGGAAAAAATATACTAAATTCTTTTTTTGCTTTGTAATTGTTTTTAACACTTATTTATTTTTTTAAATGTTGATTTATTTTTGAAGGAAGGAGAGACAGAGCATGAGTGGGGGAAGGGCAGAGAGAGAGGGAGACACAGAATCTGAAGCAGGTTTCAGGCTCTGAGCTGCCAGCACAGAGCCCAACACGGGGCTCGAACTCACAAACCGCGAGATCATGACCCGAGCTGAAGTCGGTTGCTTAACCGACTGAGCCACCCAGGTGCCCCAACACTTATTTATTTTTGAGACAGAGCATGAGCAAGGGAGGAGGAGAGAGAGAGGAGGAAAGAGACATAGAATCAGAAGCAGGCTCCGGGCTTCGAGCTGTCAGCACAGAGCCTGACGTGGGGCTCGAACCCCCGAACCGTGAGATCATGACCTGAGCCAAAGTCGGACACTCAACCAACTGAGCCACCCAGGTGCCCCTAGTAAATTCTTAAAAGAGTCCAAGTCTCTATCCAATAGCCATAGGTTATCAAAAGTTGCCCATTTTTGTCCTTAAACTTGGGAAAAAGAGGGGAGGGTTTATGTACATCTGTTCCCCAAAAGTGACTTGTTTGGAGGAAAAAGTAAGATGTTCACCAGTGTTTACGTGCGACTTAGCTTTCTCAATAACTCTTTTATTTGTTTATTTATTTATTTAGCTGTAGGGAGACAGAGAACGTGCGAGTGGGGGAAGGAGTGGAGAGAGAACCTATTTTTTTTATTTATTTTTTTAAATTCGAGAGAGAGAGAGCACCAGCAGGGGAGAGGGGCAGAGGGAGAGAAAGAATCTTAAGCAGGCTCCACGCTCAGCATGAAACCCAATGAGGGGCTCCATCCCACGACCCTGGGATCATGACTTGAGCCGAATTCAAGAGTCTAATGCTCAACCGACTGAGCCACCCAGGCGCCCCTTGATACTTCTTGATTTTCAATTCCATCTGTTCCGGCTCTGCCTCAGTGGCTGCCATTTTCATACCAAACCAATGGAGGCCCCCACAGTCCCACATATGGTAAAACCCAGAAATGCTAGCCAACCTATAAACAGCGAGAAGGCATCTGTTGTGGAAACTGTAGGGTGAAGGGGCGCCTTAAGTGACTGTGGCTCAGTCAGTTAAGCGTCCAACTTCGGCTCAAGTCATGACCTCATGGTTTGTGAGTTGGAGCCCCACATCCGGCTCTGTGCTGACAGCACGGAGCCCGCTTTCGATCCTCTGTCCCTATCTCTCTGCCCCTCCCCTGCTTGTGCTCTCTCTCTGTCTCTCTCAAAGACAAATTTAAAAACTTAAAAAAAAAATGTGGGGTGAGGACACCAGCCCAGGACTGAGAGTCTCCCGAAACCCAAGCGGCAGCCTCCCATCCACAGTCAAGCGTGGGTTTTCTCATGGGCAACAGGGGATCATAGAAATAACATATAGAAATAATAGCCATTTGGTGAGGAACAACCCACCAAATTATATGTCTCCTGTCTAAACCCCCCAATAGTGAGGATTCGTACCCAACGCTTCTTACCCCCAAACCTAACCTTCTTGCACTCCCTTCTCTGTCCCGTGTCCCATTGCTGTAAAGGCCAAATGAGATACTGGGGGGTAAATCACAACGCAAATGTAAGGGATCAGTAGTATAAATGCCCTCCCGCCATCCCTTAATTATCAAAGTACTACGTGTTTGGGGGCCCTCTTTCTCTCTCGTAGCATCTTCTCTTTGAGGCACTGAATCTTCAACCTGGGCCTGTGCGCCGCCCGGAGGGCTGATTAAAACCGTCCGGGGCAAGCCTGAGAATCCGCATTTCTAACTAGTGCCCAGGTGGTGTTGCGGCTGCCCGTCGGGGACCGGCGCTGAGAACCGCTGGTCTAAACACCGCCCAAGTTCCACAGCCACAGTCAAGGATTTCCATGTCCACGTTCGACAGCACTTTGCATGGCGGCACTTGCTTGTTCTGTCCCGGTCACGGTCGTTCCGCCTCCCTCCCCGACAAGACTGCGGATCCCTTGAGGGCCCGGACCACAGCTTATTCACACCCACAGTGTCACCCAGAGCGTCGCACAGGGTGAATCTTAGCTCGCAGTTGTTTAAAAAAAAAAAAAAAAAAAAAATTGGGGCTAAAATTCTGGAAGGTGATCTGATAAACATCGCTATCACGAGTTATCCCCAATAACACCATTATTGTATAAATGATGCGCACATTAACCTTTTCAGCGATTTCAGAGAGAACTGAGGGCAGCATCTTGAAACCGAATGAGCGTGTTTCTAACGATGTCCCTCCGAGCAAAGTTGAAGGGAAAACAGTACCAAGGGAAGGCTCGCGGGGCGCCTGGACCGCTCAGTCGATGAAGCGTCTGGCTTGGGCTCAGGTCATGGTCTCGGGGTTCATGGGGTCGAGCCCCACGTCGGGCTCTGTGCTGAGAACTCGGAGCCTGGAGCGTGCTCCGGATTCTGGGTCTGCCTCCCTCTCTGCCCCTCCCCGGCCTGTGCACATGGGCTCTCTCTTCCTCTCTCTTTCTCTCAAAAATAAATAAACATTTTTTTTTTTAAAGGAAGGCTCATTTAGGATTCACACACACACGGTCCAGAGATCCCATAAACTACCAGGGGAGCGCATCTCCCTGGTCTCATTACCCCATCTGATACATTTGAGGGCAAAGCCCTTTCTGCTAAGGCCAGGCTAGTGCAGGAGATGGTCCAGCTGGGGGGGGGGGGGGGGGGTTACCGCCACCAGGGGGCATGCGACTCTTTCTGGCGAGTCAACACCACTCACAGCCGGTAGGGGACAGCAACACTCTGCCTAAAGCTTTGGGTTTCCCTTCACAGAGAGCTCAGGGTGTGGAGCGCTCATTGTTTGCTCTGAAACCGGGCTTCTCACCTGCCTGTGGACTCCAATTTTCCTCCAAGTGGCACGACGACGACAGCCTCGGGGCCAACGTCTTGGAACCAAGCTCATGAAAGGCTGCATCTAGTGCAAAGCGGACAGTGGACTCTGTCTCATTAAAAAACACACAAGTTTTTTGGGGGGGGGGTCCTAATCCTGCAAGGTTTGTCCAGCTGTGTCTAAGTCTCATCCATTTAGACATTGACTGGTCAACTCAAGTGGAAGTTCTTTATTGGCTCATGGTGATGTCACACGAGGCTGGGAGAACAGGTTTTCTAGGTGTGGGGCTTTAACTTAATCCCTGAACCATCTAGAAAAAAAAAAAAGCCCTAAGGCCTTTCACCTCCTTCGGAGCCAGGGCCTCTGGTGGTAAGTAGATACTAAGCTTTTCCCAAGTGCTCCTAATAAACAACAGAAAAGCCAAGAAAGGGCAATGCGAAGCGAGAGTGAGGAAAGTAAACTCTGGGGAGGAGGCTCTTACCTTTGCTGCCTGGCAGCCACTTGGGAGTTTAATGGGCTCGTGCCGTTGCCAGGGCCCCGCCCCAGGTTCTGATCAACTGGTCTGGATACCACTTGGGTGGCTGGAGTTTGGAAAGATCCCCGGGTGCTCCCAGTGAACAGCCAGGCCCGAGAGCCATTGCTCGATGTGCAACGTTTGCTCCCGTGTTAATGGGATCCTCACACCCACTAACTGGATTAGGTTCCTTATGCCTCGAGCACATTTAAAATAAAACCCAAGACTTGGTAAGAAAAAGTTAGCACTTGGGGCGCCTGGGTGGCTTAGTCGGTTGAGTGAAGGACTTGGGTTCAGGTCATGAACTCACGGTTTGTGGGTTCAAGCTCCGCGTCGGGATCTGCGCTGGCAGCTCGGAGCTTGGAGCCTGCTTGGGATTCTGTCTCCCTCTCTTTCTGCCCCTCCCCGGCTCTCGCTTTCTCTCTCTCTCTCTCTCTCAAACAGAAACATTAAAAGAAATTTTTTTGAAAAAGAAAAAGAAAAAGCACAGGGTAGAGGAATAGGAACCTGATTAAAATTGAGCATAAAACAGAGTCAGGTTCTCTGTCTCTCTCTTTCCCAAATTGCCACCGTTAACTGCTCCCAAAGAATACCGGCCTGCTATTTACTTTATTCATTTTTGAATGAAGCATTTGTATTAGCTGACCTTCAAACATTTCCAGGTTGTCTAAAAGGAAGCCATGTGGCACTTTGACTTTTGAGTTACCTGGCAGTT
Source organism: Leopardus geoffroyi (assembly GCF_018350155.1). Classification (NCBI taxonomy): domain Eukaryota; kingdom Metazoa; phylum Chordata; class Mammalia; order Carnivora; family Felidae; genus Leopardus; species Leopardus geoffroyi. Next base: position 9,760,966 of record NC_059343.1, read on the forward strand.
TGTATCAAATCCCTTTAAACCCCCCCAACTGAGAATTACCGTTGTATGCTATTGTATTCTCCGGAGTACGAGGCTCCAAACACAATTTAGGTCAAGTCCATTAAAGGTTACTACACGGAGGCCACGACTATGAGTGGGTGAGCTCCATCCACAAAATGGCCATCTGTCATCTCGGGGGGATGGGGTGCCAGTTACGTTTTTGAACATGCTGTTAAGTCCCATAATTCTCTTCAGGAAGTCAGATGAACGGTGCTCTCCAGGGCAGGCAGGGTCGGAGGGGTAGCGTGGTGGGGCGGGTGTGGTGGGAGGAACTAAAGCCGACAGCGTGACACCAGGCAGGTTTTTCGCTGTCCCCGAACTTCACTTTGCTCGTCTCTACTCTAAGGGAATAATAACCATGTCAGGTAGTTTTTCTTTTAAAGTTTACTTATTTGTCTTGAGAGAGAGAACGAGGGCGTGAGCAGGGGAGCGGCAGAGGGAGAGGGTGAGGGAGGGAATCCCAAGCAGGCTCTGCACTGACAGTGTGGAGCCCGACTTCAGGCTCAATCTCACACCCTTGAAATCACGACCTGAGCCGAAATCAGAAGTCAAGGACGTTTAAGTGACTGAACCACCCAGGGGCCGGCACCGCCTCGGGTCGTTTTTCTTAAAAGGGATAGACCCAGATGCACTGGTGACTGGTTCTTGGGGAGGGGCGATATGTGGGGTTTGCCAGTTTCCGCGGTGTAAATCCTCCCACAATGGCTGATTTCAGGCTGCCAGCATGACACCAGCGAATACGGCCTTGGGACAGACGTGCACCACCGGAGACGGGCCATCTTAGGGAGCCTTCCAGGCACTCGCAACCCATCACATCCCCGCTGTCTTCACCCAACAGGGGCCCCTGTGCTGACATAGGGTTTTGCCATTTTTCAAACATTTTTACGGGTCCTCTCATTAAATTCTCGGGGCAACATTGTGAAATGGCAGGGTGGCCCTTACTGGTTGTACAGACGAGAAGGCTCAGGCTCAGAGGGACGGGAACAAATTGCTGAAGGCCCCAGGGTAAGTAATCTATAAAATGGGTACACTGGGCAGAATAACGGTTCCCCCTAGAGAAGTCCGCATCCTAGTCCCCGGAACGCGTGAAGGTCTGGGCGACCAGGCAACCGGAAATTCAGGTTGCAGCTGGAACGAAGGCTGCTAGTCAGCGGGCCTGGAAGTAGGGAGCGGCCTCAATTACCCAGGTGGGGCCAGTGTTCTCACAAGGGTCCTGAGCCGGGCGAGAGGGAGGCAGAACAGGAGGACGGGAGGGAAACGTGACAGGGCAGGAGAGAGGCAACATTGCTGGCTTTGAGGACAAAGGAAGGCTCTGTAAGCCTAAAGGCAAGAAAGGAGATGCCCCCTGGAGCCTCCAGAGAGGGACACGGCCTTCCAGTGCCTTGACTTTGGCCCGGTGAGACCCGCGTGGGACTTGTGACCTCCGGAAGCATAAGAGAATACATTTGTGTTGCTTAAGTTGAGAAACGTATGGCAACTGTGACGGTGGCCGAAGAGCTGAGCAGGCAATTAGGCCTCCTCCTCGTTCAAGTCTCAGGGCACATTCCAGCTCCGGTGGGGGGTGAGAGGTGGTGCGGGAGGCCTCTTTTTTCCTCGATCTTTCTAGGCTTTCTCCCCCGAGTTGTCATGTCATGATCCGTGGCTTTTAGCCCTTCCTGCGGCGGTAATGCTCCGCATCAGTCAGCCTAACCCCCAAGGGCAAGATACCATTCTCTCCCCCTCCTGCTTGCCCTCCACCAGCTTCTTCCCCAAGAGCAGGGCATGAGCGCCGGCGCAACACGCGTGAGTGTGTGCTTAAGGGACTGAATGCTCCACTCTGACCTCAGTAGTAGCGCCGCCCCATTGCCGCCACCAGAAATCGGGGCGCTGAACTCTCAGTGTGGCGGGACCATGAAAAGCTGCTCTTGGTAGCGTCGGGACCTACCTCCCCCGCTCCCTGTAGTGCAATCCGAGAGCCACAGGAAAGGTCAAGACCGCCCCTCTCCCCATGGCCCCCCAGAAGCAGCCTTTCCTCCAGCTGGCGTGGGTCGGCCTCTTTTGCAGAGGAAGGAGGGTTGTGGCTCAAGACCGGAGAGAAACAGGCGTGACGAACGGGCTCATGGCGCGCCCGTCTCTGATGTCGCCGTCTTTGTCTCAGCAACGCTTGTGTTGGATTTGGGCCTTCGGGCTAGGCACTGGCTTACTCTGTCCTCATTGATCCAATGTGAAAAGTCCCAGCTCGGTGCTCTGCTTACTTTTCAAGGCTTGTGAAAAAGGAATGGAGAGAGGTATGGGCGAGCCTTGAGTACTGACTGTCACAGGGTTAATACGCTAGGAGCGGATGTGACCGCGTGCCGAGAGCCGGGGCTACGTAGGAAAGTTCACATTCTCACGGGAAGTGAAAGTGAGTTGCGTCACTTTCTGTCACGTGACGGCTGTGTGCTGCTGAGCAAGTCACTGGGCCCCTGTTTCCTCACACATGACACGGGGAGCCTGATAGGTTCCATGTATTGATTACTTCCACGCATCCCACCCGTTCCAAGCCCTTGGCCATGACCTGTATCTTACAGTCCTATCGTTTCTCAGTGTCAGAATTGGGACCGGCTACATAGTTTGTGAGCCCTCCTTCAGAACTGGTTACATTTCCCCATGGCAGCAGCAGGACATTAAACCAAGCCTGGGGCCCTCCTGAGCGCGGGCCCCTGTGTGACCACCCAGGTTGCACACCCATGAAGCCGACCCTGGGCCGTGTGACTCCAGAGCAGGGCGAGAGCACCCCCTAGAGGAAGCTGTTGCAACAACACTCCAGGGGCACAGTGGGGAGGGGCTCCCGGAGAAGAGGTGAGAGGTATGTTGGTTGGGGGGAACCGGGGAAGGGTGGATGACTTAGGGGTAAGTGGAAATGTCAAGTTTGGGTTACAAATCTGGATATCCTGGACGGCAAAGTGGCGGTTGGAGTGCAGTGGGTAGAAAAAAAACTGCTGACGCCTGATGGCCTAGCCTTTTGTTTTGAGGACATCGGGCCTATCTGGGGGTGTCATCACATGCACACACTTTGCCTTTGGGCACACAGCAAACAGGATACATTTTTTCGGGAAGTGGAAACTCTTTGAGAAGAAAACAAATCAATTTAATTTCCTAAAAAGAACAGCTGTTAATGTCATTTCTCCGTTGGGGCTCTTTCCCCCCGCACATTCCCTTCCAATTTTCAGAGGCATGATCAGTTCTCTGATTACTCTATGATCATATGTCGTATCTATCGTGTTTGCATGTAATTGTGTCATATAATAATTGTACATTTCAGAGGAAACAAGCCAGGCAATTAAAACAAAACAAAACCAGAAAAAGAAAAAAAAAAACAAAACTTCCAAGTCCCTCCCAGATTCTTCCCTCAAACTTGGTAGGGGCCCGAGAAGTGAGGCACCTCAAGCCTGAGACTGCCTGGGTTCAAATCCCAGCTCCTACCCACTAAAAATGGGACTTTGGACAAGTTAGGTAACCTGGGTCCCTTCTATAAAGTGGGGGTAAGCATGCTAGTTCTCACCTCAATCCTCCTATGTTACCTTGTTCTGAAGATTGAATGAGAAATACCTTGACTAGTCCCTCATCAAGGCACCATCCACTGACACTGCGGTGGTGAGGTTGGGTTGAGCCTTCTGACCACCCCGGAGGTCTAGCAAGAAGGGCTCGTGGGTTCTTCTTCCCACAAGGGCTCACAATAGAGTTTTTGACAGATTCAGCAACCTGAGGCAAGCAAGGCCACGGAAGAGAGGGGAAGCTGCCCCATATCTGTACCTATTTTGAAAGAGGTGCTCTGGATTAATAAGAATCTCCCGGGGCGCCTGGGTAGCTCAGTCAGTTAAGCGTCCGACTTCGGCTCAGGTCACGATCTCACGGGTGGTGAGTTTGAGCCCCATGTCGGGCTCTGTGCTGACAGCTCAGAACCTGGAGCCTGCTTCGGATTCTGTGTCTCCCCCCCTTTGCCCCTCCCCTGCTCACTCTCTGTCTCTCTCAAAAATAAATAAACCTTCAAAAATAATAATAATAACCATCTCCCTACTTTTCGTGATTCAGGGCTGGAATTCTGCCCCAGTATAGTTCTTGGGTAAGCATTCAACAAGCGTTCTTTCAGGCCCCTTGCTGTTATGCATTGGAGATGCAGAGGGAAACCAGCCCAGGCCTACCACGGAGGAGAGCCAGCCCGACTGGGAGAGTGGCAGGGAACAAACAAATGGCAACAGGGACAAATGTTGCAACAGAAGGCTTTCCTCCAGAGGCCTGGGGGTGTGAGGATAGCATTCTGCCTCAGGGAGTGGAGACAGCTTCCCACCGCAGGTCACCTTTAAGCACAAGTCTCTAAAATGGCTGCCAGGCAGGGAACTTCCGGGGCTGATGGAAACATTCTGTATCTCATCTGGGAGGGTGGTTACACCGCCATACACGGCCGTCAGCCCCCGTGGAAAGCACACGTAAAATGAATGCACTCTGTTTCATGTGAATGAAACGTCAATCAGGTTGATTGTAAACAGTCTGCAGGCCCGGGCGCCATGGTGTCACGTCAGCACGCTGCCTGGCACTCGGAGGATTCTCTGCTGAATGAGACCCTGAAGGGCCGAGTGTGTCCCCAGGAGCCGGCTCCGTGTTGCTCCCGGTTCTGAATCCTGCCTTTGTGCAGCCACCAGGAGCTGAGGGCTGAGGCCAGCCTCTGCAGGGGAGGAGCCTCAGCTAAATGCATTGACCTTGCCAGGCCTTGGGGAGTTCAGGGAAGTCTTTCTGCTTCCTCACCTTGGCAGGGGGCTCTTCTGGTCTGAATGCAGGGCCCTACTGGCCGACCAGTTCCAGGCTCTGAAGGCACATTTATCATGTTCGTGGCTCCCACGTGCCCTTAGAGTTTGTTGACTAGTCTCTTCCGGGCTGAGCTCTCAGCCACCTCCTCCAATGCTGTTCTCTTCTGAACCCCCCACCCTCTCTCCTTGCCCCTCCCTGATCCCCCTCCCCTCTTCCCCCTCCCTCCCCCAGGCCGAGGACCCAGCTGGGGCTGGGCTGCCAAGAGACCCCAGGCCAGAGCCTTGAGGCCTGAGACTTACCAAGGCCCGTGTGTGTCTGTGTTTGGGTAGATCTGGATGGACAGAGAGCTGAAGTGACGATCGATTTTGGGAACGGGTCTCAGGTTCCCCCCTCAGGGTAGGGCTACCAGACAAAACACAGGAGTCCTAGTTAAAGTGGAATTTCAGATAAATCATAATTTTTTAACTACATCTCAAATATTGCATGGGGTAACGCACTCGAAAGTGTTTGTCATTCGTCTGAAATTCCAGCGGAGCGGGATTTTGGCTACATCTAGCAGCCCTGCTTGGCGTGGGGGGCAGCAGTGGGAGAGGGCGAGGAGAGCACACAGCCCTCTGGGGGGGCAAGGGCGGCCAAGCCTTCTCGGTGCTTCCCCCAGGGCATCGGAATGGCAGGGACCACGGTGACAGGGTGTGTGAGGTGTGAGGCTGCTTTCCACCAAAGCCATTATCCGATGAGCCTGATGATTGGGAAAGAAGGGGATGGGCTGTGAAGGTGCTTCGTCTCCTCCCCCACTGTGGGGCTCCTTCTCCCTCCCCGTGAGGCCAGCTGAGGTAGCCAGGTGGGGCACCGAGAGGCTGACAGGGCGGCCAGACTTCTGTCCGGCCTCCTCACCCGCTTTCCCGGGCCTCCCCATCCTCGCGAGACCCACGTGGCACCCCCCCCCCCTTTAGGACCTTCACCCCATGGCTCCATGGGCACCGAACTGTCTAGGCAGGCATAGGAGGAGTCAGAGGAGAGTTACTTGCATATAAACGGGTGGACGGATGATGAAACCCCAGGAAACCACGGCTCCTCCCAGCCGGGGCCCCAGGCAAAAGCCAGCCTGCCAGGCTTGGGACCCGCTTCTGGCCTCACTACATGCCCAGAGACCTTGGACCAGTCCCTTACCGTGTGCCCTGTCTCTTCATTTGTAGACGGGGTGCCAGCTGCCCTCCCACACCCTTTTCCAGTGCTGCCAGGAGGCAGGAATGAGCTGGCAGGTGCAAAGTGATGGCAACATTTAAAAATGAAACATCTGGGGGTGCCCGGGTGGCTCAGTCGGGTAAGCGTCCGACTCTTGATCTCACTCAGGTCACCATCTCAGAGTTCGTGCACTCGAGCCCCGCATCAGGCTCTGCGCCGACAGTGTGGAGCCTGCTTAGGGTTCTTTCCTCGCTCCCTGCCCCTCCCCCACTTGTTTTCTCTCTGTGTCTCTGTCTCTCTCTCTCTCTCTCTCTCTCTCTCTCAAAAATAAATAAATAAAGTGGGGCGCCTGGGTGGCTCAGTCACTTTGAGCGTCTGACTTCAGCTCAGGTCATGATCTCACGGCTCGTGAGTTCAAGCCCCGCGTGGGGCTCTGTGCTGACAGCTCAGGGTCTGGAGCCTGCTTCGGATTCTGTGTCTCCCTCTCTCTCTGCCCCTAACCCATTCACATTCTGTCTCTCTCTCAAAAAAATAAATAAATAAATAAATAAATACACATTAAAAAAAATGTTTTCAAACAATAAAAAATAAAATTTAAAACAATTAAAAATGAAGCCTCTGTACAAATGTACCTTTTTATGGTGGTTCAACCTGGCTACAGGTGCTTCTGCTTTGAGAAATGCAATACGTGAATATTCAGGCACCTACACACATTGCTGGGAGATTCAAACAGCAGCTCCTCTGAAAATATGAATCGATTCACCAAAAGGTAGCCTTGTGCTCGCATTTTACGGGAAAACATCTAAGACCCAGCTTCTGTAGCTGGGACGGCTCTTCGTTGGGCATGTGGTAGGCTGGTTGCCTGCACTCGATGTGCTTGGGTTGCATTCTAGAAAGGAGGCCTGTGGTTGACCTGTCTATAGTCCATTTGCTTTAGGATTATGAGCGTCATAGTCTTAGTAACTGTCCTCCTGCCCCTTTAAGAACAGAAGTTCCCTCGGTACAGAAAAGCAGGAAGTGTCCCTGGCTCTACCTTGGCTGGGAGTTTCACTTCCTTCCAGAAGTGTTTTCGTACTAAAGAAACCCCAAGTCCAAGGTCTCATCTCTTTCTTTCAAAGGCAGCCTTGACTGCCTTTGTGTTGGGTTTTATGAAATTTCTTGGGCAGGAAAATATGCAAATATATTTTTTTTACTTTTTAGTTTTAAATAGCCTTTATTTTTTAGAGAAGTTTTACATCCACAGCAAAACTGAGTGGAAGGTACAGAGATTTCCCATATAGCCTCTGCCCACACACACACACATGCAGAGCCTCCCCCATTGCCGACACAGATAATATATTCTTTCAAAGTTTTATTTATTTGTTCTGGGACAGAGAGAGGCAGAGAAATAGAGGGAAAGAGAAGTGGGGGGGGGGGGGCAAGCAGGGAGACCGACGCGGGGCCCGAACTCACAAACCCTGAGATCATGATCTGAGCTGAGATCAAGAGTCAGACGCTTAAGCAACTGAGCCACCCAGGATCCCCGACACAAATAATGTTTGTTAAATATATAAAAGGTAAAAGTAAAACATAACATGATATTTTTAATATTTTAAAATATGAAAGTAATACATGCTTCTGGTAAAATGTAAATGGTTGAGGATTCCCCAGAGGTAACTTCTGTTCATAGTTCTTAAAATTCCCTTCTGGAAATTGTCTCCGTAACCTCACTTTATTTATCGCACAGAGATAGAAGATATGACATTTAGAAGGTTCTCTTTTTTCCATTTAGGGTTATACTTTGGGGGAGCCTGGCTGCCCCGGTTGGTGGAGCATGTGACTCTTGATGTCCGGGTTGTAGGTTCAAGCCCCACATTGGGTTTCTTTCTTCTCTTTTCTTTCTTTCTTTCTTTCTTTTCTTTCTTTCTTTCTTTCTTTTCTTTCTTTCTTTCTTTTCTTTCTTTCTTTCTTTCTTTCTTTCTTTCTTTCTTTCTTTTTATTTATTTGAAGAGAGAAAGCTCGAGCTGGGGAGGAGCAGAGGGAGAGACGGTGGGATTTCCTTGTAGCAGCCTGAAGGAACCAAGACCCTGACCTAGGAGCTGTTTGTGCAGACAGCTGACATGGCCCCACCATCTTAGGAGCAGAGATACAGTAAAGAGTATGTTCCAAAAACGAACAGCTTCGCCGTGGAGAAACCCGGCAGACGGCACCTTCGTCCAGCGATCAAAGTTCACACCCCCAATCATGGTACAAGCCAACGTCATGAGCCTCCTGACTCGAGACACCGAGAAAGTCACAGCATCCCTCATGCAGCATTCCTGCCAAAAAGGCAAAGCCCAAATCCAATCACGAGGAAACACCAGACAGACCTAACTCAAGGGAAATTCCACAGAACAACTGGCCCGTCGCCTTCAAAAATATTAGTGTCCTGGAAGAGAGGCTGAGGAAGTTCTAAACTCAAAGACACTGAAGGGACATAACATCTACATGGGACGCGTGCTCCTGGATCGCAACCGGGACCGGAAGGAAAATTTGTTAGAAGGACATTATCAGGCCGATAGGCAACATTCGAATGAGATTTGTAGATTAGATAACAGTTTTGTAGCAACGGGAACCTTCCTAGTACTGGTAATTGTACAGTGACTGTGCTGGGGAACGTCCTTGTTTTTAGTAAATGCACACCGAGTATCCGGGAGCAAAAAGGCGTTATATTCGCGACTTGCTCTCGGGGGTTTAGAAGATACATATAGAGAGAGAGAATGATAAAGCAAATGTAGCAAAGTATTAACAGTTGATGAATCTGGGTGCAGGGTACACAGGAATTCTTCACTGTGTTTTTGCAACTTTTCTGTAAGCCACCTCGTTATCATAAACAATCAGACATTGTCCAAGGGGAGCACCAGGAATAACAAAGACCGTGCCACCACTTGGGAAACACCAAGGGTTTAGAGGCTACCTCGCAGGAACCAGGAACCAGGGACCAAGGCCAGCCACATTATTATGCAAACCGGATCCAGTATTCTAGCTAGAAAAGTAAGGCATTTATGCAAATAGAGCCTGAGAGTACAAAATATACTATTCAAACATTAAAATACCTCCTCCTGGCCCAAACTAAAATTGTGTCCCAGTCTATAAATAGACAGAAAAATAGAAAGAGTTAAGTCCAAACATGTGCTTTCTCTTCCTGCCAAGGACTACTGGTAGTTAAGATAGAGTGTGTGTGCGTGTGTGTGTGTGCGCGCGCGGTGGGGGGGGGGGGGGTGCGGCTTATGTCGGGGACGCCATTTTCGTGAAGGAGTCACTGTGGGTCTTTGGAAGCCAGGCACGCAGGTTCAAATCTGAGAAATGGATTCATGGAGGATAAAACTAACCAAACGCACGGCCGTCACCGCCACCACCACGGCCACGGCCACAACAGAATCGGGTGCTGTTTACTTACTGTCGGGAACACTTCCAGTAGCAATAAATCATCCAGGAGTTAGCACCACTACTCTCACATGACCGACGTTCATAAACCACGGCATCTGGCTCCGTTTCATCCTATATAATCTGCTTCCTGAGGTGTTTGAGCTCCCGCGCCTAAAATCACGCCTCCAGGGCTAGGGGCCCACCGCAGAAAGTAAGGCGCTTTGCTTTCTGCCCTTGGCTCTGCGGAGCCGCTGAATGCCGCTGGGCAAGTCGCTTCCCCTCTCTGTGCTGGCTATCATCCACTGCAACATCCTGATGCCAATACCTAGTCCCTTTATCTGCCCAAGGCCGCCTTCAGGAGAAAATGACACACGAGATGAAGAAACCGCATCGACAAAGTTCACAAACACCAGACAAATGGGACTCGCGTTACCTAAGGAATTACCGGAGCCCCAAACGTAAGGTGACACTTATAAGCTGGCCTTTCTTCCCACTGTTGTCCACTTTACTGGTCGCTCTGAGCTCGCGCCTAAGCCCTTGTGAGTAAGTTGCTAGTACGGCCTAGAATCTAGGCCAGGCCGAGAACACGCAGGAGGCAGTGGTAGGTTACCTTCCCAAAGCAGATATTCGTTGGTTTATCTGCTTCATTGATAGCCACACCACGATCCCTTCCATTCTGTCTCAGAAATTCTGTTGGTGAATTTTTCTGGCTCCAGAGACCCCCTCCCTTAGATAGGCTCGGGTCCACGGCCATCCGAGAGGGCCTTGGAGGGACCCCAGGGAGTCCCTGAACTTAGAAAGGAAAAAAAACTTACATCCTTTCATTAACCTCGAACTGAGCGTTAGCATTTCCTTCCAGCAGATCTACGGGCGGGCGAGGCTCTGAGCACCGGCCGCTGTCACAAAATAGCACAGACCTAGCGGCTTAAACGACACACACGTTATTTCTCACCGCCCTGGAGGCTGGGAAGTCGAAGATCAGGGCGCAGGCACATTTAGTTCCTGGGGAGAACCTGTTTCTCGTCTGGCTCACGGACAAGCTGCCTTCCTTCAAACGTGCCGTCCTTCTCGGCAAGGAAGGTCTGTAGCATTGGCGGTTCCTGTGACTGGGTCACCAAGACACCGCATTTTATTTTTATATCTCTTCACCTTCTGCAGATATCTACACGCTCCTCACGACTTTGAATTTATGCCGGACAGGGGACCGACCGACTACTGGATTGTGTTATTTAATGCCTAAAGCAGCATGTCTATTACTCCCGCACAGTGTTTACACTTCTCTTGGTAACTGCATGGAAATACACTTGTTTTCGCTCTTGATCTCAGGTTTTTCTTTAAGTGTATTTATTTGCTTAGAGAGAGAGAGAGAGAGAGAGAAGCAGCGGAGGAGGGGCAGAGAGAAAGGGGGACAGAGGATCTTAACCGGCTGAACCCCCCCAGGCGCCCCTAGGCTTTTCTTTTCTTTTCTGCATTTTCATGATTCTGAGAAAAGGTCTGGGGGCTTCATCAAATTGGTGCAGCACGGAAAGAGTTAAGAACCAGACTCTCACTCCACCCCCAACCAGACACTGGGGTGTGAGGAAATGGGCCTATGATTTACTTTTTCTTTCTTTTTTTTCTCTCTCTCCACCAACCCGCGCCGCCCCCCCACCCCCACCCCCGCTTTCTTAATCGAGGTAAAAATTCACATAACATAAAATGAACAGTTTTAAAGGGAACAATTCAGCGGCATTTCAGACGTCCAGGGTGTTGTGCAACCGACCTGCTGTCTCCTTCCCAAACGTTTCCATCATGCTAAAATGAAACCTTGGACCTATTCAGCGGTCATTCCCCTGGGCTCCCTCCCCTCAGCCCTTGGCAACCTCTAATCTCTTTCTCTCTCTCTATGGATTTGTCTCTACTCTGGATGTTTCCCGTAAATGGGATCAGACGACATGTCAAGGTCCTCCCATGTCGTAGCGCCCACCAGGGCTCCGTTCCTTGTTATGGCTGGACACTGTCCCCTCGTGTGGCTACACCACATTTCCTTCACGCGGTCGTCCGCCGATGGGCATGTGGCTGGCTCTACCTTTCGGCCGTTGGCTGTGAATGGTGTTGCTGTGAACAAGAAGACGAGTATTTTGTTCGGATGCGTGGCCTTGATGGAACCGATTCGCTAAAGTGAGTTTTGGTAACCGTAGTGTCTATGAATCTCAAGTGTCCGTATCGTCTTGACCCCCTCAGGCAGTGGGGTCCTGGCACTAAATTGCGTGGTAAAAACCTGGACCTTGGGGCGCCTGGGTGGCTTGGTCGACTGAGCGCCTGATTCTTGATCTTGATCTCTCTCGCTGTCCCTCCCCCACTCACATGCGTTTTCTCTCTCTCTCTCTCTCTCTCTCTCAGAATAAATAAACTTAAAAAAAAACACCTTGAACGCAAGCATCCTTTTCTGGTGTTTCCATCGGCCTTGTGTGTGGCCTTTGTGTGAGAAAATGACATTCTCCTCTTCTTGCTTTGTTGCAAATTCTATCTGGGGAATTCTTTCCCAGGGAAGCCTCCTGTGAGAGAAGGCGGCAGAGAGAATTGGAGCAGTGGGCAGTGCTGCTGGCACAGGCTTGCTCCCTCATCGGCCCTGGAACCTGCCAGGCGGTTCTCACGTAAATGTAAGCTAAGAGCTGCAGGCATCCCGCGGGCAGAGAAAAAGAGCCAGGCAGCAAGGAACGGAAGAGAACTGGGGTTGACACCTGGCGCAGGCCCTAGAAAAGGGTGGTGGCCGCCAGCTCCCAGGGCAACTAGGCTCAGGCTGAGGCCTAGCAGAGGGTGCAGAGGCCCAACCGTCCCGTGCCCCTGCTCAGACCTTTTCACGCTCGGGCAGCATAGGTGGGAAGGATCAGAGAGGGAGGGCATTGTAGGCCCAGGAAGGGGCCCAGGAGTAGATGGGCCCCTTCCTGGGTCCTAGGAAAAGCCAGGGCACTGGGGGTGCACAGGGAATGAGGACGAAACGGGCAGGACTAGCTTCATAACCTGGGGACACGGTACAAAATGAAAGCGCGGGGCCCTTCGTGGAAAATTAACGATTTCAAGATGGCGGCCGGGGAGCACGAAGCCACGCCAAGGGTCTTCGTGAGCGCGAGGCCTTGTACCTCTGCATAGGTCCCATGCCCTTGGAGCCAGCCCTGCAGAGGGGGAATGGTCCGGGTCATCCAAGGAGGTCGAACTCGGCCTACGTGAGGTAGCTTTTCAAATCTAGTGCCCACCTTGATTTTCCTTACCATAAAGCCGTTAGCCACTTTCTGCTGATGGTGTGGGAGACACATTCTATTTAAAAAGCTTTGACGTCCGCCGAAGCCGCACATTAAAATACGGGGAACACTTGTTACTTGCGGATGATAACTTCCGCTTCGCAGCGGAGTAAAAAGTTGGTCATTTCTTTTTTACACATAAGTCCAGCGGGAGTAGGCGGAGCCTCCCCTTTCAATATATTATTATTTGACCTGCTAATTTTTTGTCACCACTGTAATGGGAATGACCTCTGGGGAGAATACTGAAGTCGTGCAAAGCTGTGCGAAAGTGCCAACACTGAAGATACCGTAATCGTTTTAATTTTCAAATTTAATTGCTATGCTACGTGACTGCGATATCCGCGTTTCAAAGTTTTCGTGCCGGAAAAATGTATTGCGATGGGATAAAACTTCACCCTTATCGGGCCTATGGAACAAAGCCTAAGGGCCTTTGGATTCTAGAAAAGCATAGTGTTTAAATGAAGCAGCTTCTGAACCAACCCTGCCTCTGGTTTCCATCGGGTGGTTTTGGGTAAATCCTTTAATCTCCCCAGGGCTCCCTCAACTGCAGAGGTGCCTCTGTCATAGGTTGGGTAAGGATTTAGGGAGATTACGCATGGAGAGCTCCCCTGTATACGGCGAGCACGCAAACAACGTTATCATTACGGTCACGACTGCTGCTTCTACTGCTGTTCTTATCGACGACGCCGGTGATGATCGCGATGGTTGACTCTGGCCGCTGCCTGCTTCTCAACCTTATTTCCTGTTACCTTCTCTCGTTCTGCGCAAGCCCCGGCCAAACTAAGCGACGCACCGCCCCCTGCACATACTTGAAGGTTCTCTGCCTTCTTTTTGGTGCCCTTGCTGTGCAGAGACTGAGTAACCACTTGGAGGGGATGTTGTAGAGGCGAATTCAAGCCACAGAAGGGAACTGGGTTGAATGAAATCCCCTTTAAAGTTCCCTTTGGCGCTAAGATCCCATCAGATCAACAAAGCGAACGGGAAAGCCAGCGGCACGTTTGCCATTCCCCAGAGTGATCTTCGACTCTGCTCTGCTTGGCCTCCTCTGCTCGTTTTTTTTTTTTTTTTTGTTTTGTTTTTGTTAGTGCCCCTTGCAGCCGGTGAGAGTTGAACTAGATACTGTATATGGATAGGCCACTCAATACCCCTTCCCTGTCATTAGGGGGTGGGGACTGGGGCGTTGTCTGTGGGGGATTTAGATGAACAGATGGCGTGGGGCCACCGGGGGAAAGTGGGTTGCAGGCAGGTAGGGCAGCTGGTGGGCAGCCCTGGAACCCGGACACAGGGACGCCGGGCTTGAGAAGGCCAAGGGTGGGGAACCTTGCTGCTGTCACTTCTGTTCCTTCTCTTCTTGTTCTGGCCAGTGCTCTGCCCAGAATTGAATAGGTTAAAAAGACGAGGACTGGTTTGCGTGAACCCAGACTTCCCTGGCTGTTTGTCCAGCTTTGAAAATAGCTACAAACCCGTCCCGGGCCATCCCTGGAAAGGAAAATGAAACACAGTGTGGTGCGACACCTCTTCCTGGTTCCACGGGGCATGGGCTTTGGAGGTGGGCCGCCGCCCAGCGCAGGCTCTCTCGGCGCATTTTTCACAGGGTGCTGTGGCCCCCGAGCTGAGGAAGGCCTGGCCGGCACCAGGTGGGTGCCTTACCAGAGTCTTCCACCGGAGAGCCCTGAGCGGGGTGGGTGCACCCTGAAGTTCTGTAGTCACTCAAAGCCGCCATCTTTTCAAGTGGGACGGAAAACCCCCACCTCCACGGGTGGCTGTGCCCGGCACACTTAAAATGGTAGCTTCGGTGAGGTGGGAATTATCCGGGACATCTGAAACATGGACGCTGAGGGGTTTGAATCATCTGGGGGAGGAAGGCAAGGTGGTTAGCGCCACAGGTTCAAAGTTGGGCCCAGCCGGGTTCAAGGACCTTCCTCACTGAAGTAAGTCAGCTCTGCCAGGCATTCTGGGAAACAGAGCGGCCTGCCCCCTCCTCACACGCTTCCTGAGGATTCTCCGGCACAGACTTGGGGGACGGGGGTGAAGACTTTTATGAACCCCTCAGCACAAATAACACAAATACCTCCCGCCTGAGTTACCACAACAATGGATCTCTAGCCTCAGTTTCCCCATCTGTGAACCTCTCCTCCCGGACGGGCAGCGGGCAGGACAGGCAGAAGCAAGTCTCAAGCACGTCTGACAATGCCTGACGCTTACAAGGCATCAACCGAGGGGAGATGCGATTTTTTATTTGCTGTAAAAGTAACACGAGATTTCATTTATCCCGGTACTTTATGAAAACATCGAAAATTTGCAATTCCAAACACCGAACGTTCATTTATTTTTTCCCTCCACTTGCCATCCTAAATGAGAATAACAGTACAAAGCACTTCCTAAGGCTTTAGGCCTCCCAGCCACCCCGTGAGGTCCGTACAACTGCAATGACCCCATTTTACAGACGAGAAAGCTCGGGCACGGAAACATGAATTCATGTGGCCAGGGGCACCTAACTCTGAAGAATATTCCTCCAGTTCGCGTTTCCCTTCATCTGCCTCCCCCTGTCTTTCCATTCCCTCTGGGTCCCAGACAAGGTGTCAGGACAGGCCGGGCACAGTAGACACCCTTCCTTTTAGTGTGTCCCCTTCCTCTCTGTCTGTCCATATCTAAACACCACGGAAGGCTGCTTGCTCGAAACTCGAAAGATTCTCCGGGCATTTCCAAATTTCCACTCCTCTGTCTCTTCTGGAGACATTGCTCTGGCAGGCCTAGCCCTTTCTAAGCAAAAGGCCTTGGGGAGAAGAAGGACTGGGCCTTGTGGTCCTTGGTACCGGGAGACACTGCAGGGGAGGGGGGTGGAAGGGGCGGCGGGAAGCGGCGACTTTTGACAGCAGCTGGGTGAGGCAAAATGGAATCCCGGAACCTACAGAAATGGTGTCAGTATCTGAAACGGGCCAGAAATTCACCCTGCATGATCTTTTCTGAGCTTCCACGACCAAGGGGACTCAACTAGGGTAAGGCCAGGGGGAGGTGTAATCAGAGAGGTGACATCCTGTTTAGAGAACAGAATGGCAGCCACCCAGCAGAGCATGAACTGGGGAGCCAGACAGTCACCTGCCCCTCCCCACCCCCTCCTGCTTTCCCCCCCCACCGCCCACCCCGGGAAGAAGGAAGTCAAGTGGATAAAGAAATGGGGAAGTCGGAGGTGCTCCTGCAATGGCTTTTAAGGGCCTATATAACACTTGACTTTAATCCCCAGGAGACAAAAGCCACTGCCCTACACATGATTAGTAAGGGGTTTCTGGAAATATTTCTTCAGGATGCAGAAAGGGATAAAAAGGATCATGCATTCTATTTCGCAGCTCAAAATAATCTCAGGTAGTTCTTTTCCAACCCGCCGGTCTTTTTCCTTTCACCTGCCACTCGCAGGCACAGGGCACGGGGTCTGTAACTAATTTCGGCGGCAAGGGGGTCACGGTACTAGCAGGCAAGGTGCCATTTTGAAAACTGCTCGTCTCCACCGAAATCTCCCATTTCCGGATGTAACTTAGAAGGGCCCTTCAATAATGTCTTGGGCTGGAAAGGCTCTCTTTGAAACGGAATGAGATTTTTAAATTTAATCTTTCGATTTTAGAAATGATGGGACTGCAGTCTTTGGCATTGGGCCTCCTTAGCAATCACTTTTATATTTAGGAAAATAAGAAACAGGACAGTAAAAGAACTTCCTTATTGTCAGGCAGCAAGTCAATAGCAGAGCTTGAACTTGACTTATTTTTCTAAGGCGGGGGGGGGGGGCGTTGTACCCTATAAAACATGGATAAATTAACCTCCAAGCGGCCAATATTCCGGTTTTTTGTTTCGACTGCTCGCAAAAATTATAGCGATGAAGAAAATACGCATGTTACAGTAAAGAACCTTGAAAACAAAATCCCTTCACGGTGTTTTACCTCCCACCCAATTCAAGGAGAAGCCGGGCGAGGAGACAAAGAGGGCCGGGGTGGGGCGCGGGCCCTCGGCTGGTCCGAAAGCTGAGTCACAGGAATCGCACCCCTGCAGTGGGCGAGGCCCTCCCGCGCGGCCACCGCACCCTGGCTTGGGGATGTCCGCCCCAGACAAAGCCAGCTTCGCAGTAAAGGAATGCCTGTCCCCCCCCCCCCGCCCCCCCCGTAGGTACCACCCTAGACCCTTAGTTATCATGCCCCGGTCCCCAAGAGCAGGCTTCCGCGGCTGTTGCAAAGATCCACGATGCTAAAATAGACACGAAGGGGGAAAATGCATTATGCAGGAAGTGCTGGAGAGTGGGGGGGCTTGGGCCCGTTTTAATTTTCCGCCGTCGTTGCGGTCAGGGTGCACTGGTGCACACGGGGCGGGGGTCCCCCAAACGCCAGGCAGGGTGAGGAGCCGGGGCGCGAAGGGGTTAAGTGGGCCGGCGGGTGACATCACCTCATTTACATAGGAGCGCGCATATAGCGGCGCGCGGCGCGTCCCGCCCGGCATTCGGCAGCGGCCACTGCGCAGATCGGACTTCGCTCGTTCGTGCACCTCGCTCCGGTGAGCCCCAGGGTCCCTGCCTCCTGCCCTCCCGTCCCTTCCCCGCCCCGCGCCCGCGCTCGCCCCTCGGCGGCCGCCTCCCTCCCGAGGCGTCCCTGCAGCCCGAGCCCAAACGGTCCTCCCGGGGAGGCCTGCCTTGGGGGCCTGGGGGTGCCAGACCCTGCCAGATGCTGGGGGGACGGGGTCGGGAACTCGGTGATTTAAAAAAAAAGTCCCCCTCCCCCCCCAAACCGGACCTTTGGCCGTGCAGCTTCGAGGGAACATTTTTTTCTCCCCCGCCCGAGGCATTCTACATTGTCTCTTAGGCGGTGATTAGTCAGGAACAGAAAGATCCTTTGTTCCAACTCACACCCACCCGAACCCGGAGCTTCAACAATTACATTTTTTCTTGTAGCCTCCGAGGGCTTCTTGGGCTCTTATCTGTCCAGATTCAGGGGGCTGGGCTCCACTGTGAGATGGAAAAAAAAAAAGGGGGAGGTCAGTCCTTCTTGCGGGGGCTGCCGAATGGCCCCTGCGTGCCGATCACCACCGGTCGATGGGGTGTGGGGCAGCTTTGTGTGCAGCCGGCGGCATTGTTGAGCGCCAGCGAGGAAGCGGTAGGGCGGTGGTCGGAGCGCCGGCCGCAGCTGCCGCCTTTGTGAGCAGAGAAGAAACCACGGGCGCGCATCTTTGGCGGACAGAGCGCGCATGGAAAATGGCAGCGCTGTGCAGCCCGGGATTCATTTTAAGAATTTTTACTCGATCCCATCCCCCCTTGAAATGGCTTCACCGTGTTCCCCCTTTAACCAGCCTTGAATGGTTACACGTTGCAATTCACAACCCGCCCTGGTCAATTTCATTATTCCGAAAGATTCGCCCCCCCCCCCCCAATGGGGGAGCGATCTTGCCGGTTTGGGCCCCGGCGTTTGGAAATAATGAAGGGGGGGGGGGTTCTCTTTTGTATAGAAAGAGGAAGCTTTAGCCTTGAATGAAAGCGGAAGGAGACAGAGGTGGGGTTTCAGGCAGGGGATGCGAGGGCAAAAGCGCATTTCTGAGCCGGGAGAGACAAGGGTGGGTCGCTCCTCGCGCGATCTCACCCTCCCTCTTGGCTTTGTATATGCAGCTTCCTCTGCAACCATGTCTGACAAACCCGATATGGCTGAGATTGAGAAATTCGATAAGTCGAAATTGAAGAAGACAGAAACGCAAGAGAAAAATCCGCTGCCTTCAAAAGAAAGTAAGTCTCCCCCCTACCCCCCCACCACCACCTTGAGAAAAGGCTGGGCGGGAGGATGGGGAGGGGCTGGGAGGGGGGGCGGGGGAGTGCGGGGGAGGAGCTGACAGCTCTTAATGATGAATGTGGCCTGCAAGGAAAGGCTAATTAAAAATTGTTTTGCAGCCAACCAATAAGGCTTTAATAATGTAATAATGGGATGTTTACAATATATTACGATGCAGTATGTATTCCATTTTATCTGTTCAAATGGTCTTTTTAATGTACATGTTTTCGTGGTGGAACGGCTTGATACTTGGGATACGGGAAGCGATCGGTAAAAGAAAGTGCAATCATCTGACACTAGGCTACCCTGAGTCCCCCTAATGAGCTCTTCTCTTTCTTTTTTCTTTCCTGTCACAGCGATTGAGCAGGAGAAGCAAGCAGGCGAATCGTAATGAGGCGTGCGCCGCCAATATGCACTGTACATTCCACAAGCATTGCCTTCTTATTTTACTTCTTTTAGCTGTTTAACTTTGTAAGATGCAAAGAGGTTGGATCGAGTTTAAATGACTGTGCTGCCCCCTTTTCACATCAAAGAATCGAGAACTACTGACAAACGAAGGCGCCTGCCTCTCCCATCTGCCTGTCTGGCTGGCAGCGAAGGAAAAGAACTTGCATGTTGGTGAAGGAAGAAGCTGGGTGGGACGACAGAGAAATCTAGAGTAAAAACCAAGCTGGTCCAAGGTGTCCTGCAGGCTGTAAAATGCAGTTTAATCAGAGTGCCATTTTTTTGTTCAAATGATTTTAATTATTGGAATGCACAATTTTTTTAATATGCAAATAAAAAGTTTTAAAACCTGGCTGGTGTGACTGTGGTGTCTGGAAGGAGCGGCTTATTCATACACGAACCCTTTGCCAAAGGGCTGAGAGCGGTCTCGCTGGGGAACGATAAGTAACAAACATCGGGTAATTGGGGGTAAAATCAGAGACGGCGTAGAAATGAATTTCATCCAGGAATGTGAAAAATTCACCTCGTGTGTCCTAGGTGATGGGAAGATTATTTCTTTAGGCTGCTTGAATTCCTAGTATGAGTTGTACGAAAACAAAAACACATTTGCAGTTCTTGCCTTTCATAGGGTTCGATAAGCCAATGCTGAATTTATTGCGTTAATGGAGGTGGTGATAATTCACAGCACAATCTTTGATTCAGGAGTCAAGGTGAACTTGCTTACTTAGCCAGTTACCAGCATTGACACAAATAGGATTTAAGCAGTTTGGTCATGAGGAAAAACTACATTTGTAACAGCTCCTTTATAAAAGAATTCAAAATGTGCTTCCTTGTCTAATGGCCGGTTTCAGTATTCAAAATTGTTTTTATAAAATGATGGGTGCATTTATGATTAATGAATATCATTTTTAAATAAAGAGGACCTCTTTGGATTTAAACGACATCAGGACAAGGATGGAGTCTATGTTAAATTTAAAGTCCGTAGGATTTAATTGGTTCATCTCGAGGGTTCGCCTTTCCTGAGGCTGATAACTTCTTTGAAGTACCTGTTTTAACTGGTGGGGAAAAGCCAAGCCCTTGTTTGGGGCCGTTTAGGTACAGAAAAAGGGAATTGAAGTCTCAGGATTTTTTTTTTTTTTTTTTTTTTTTTTTTTTTTAAATACAAAGGCTATCATTCTCAAATGTCCTTAACGGATTCCTCGGCTTTGTAAGGACGGGTGCAAATATTTTTTTCAAAAATCCTACCAAGGTTCTCAAGTGGCAGCAGCCTTTAAGGATGCCAGTTCACCCAGTAAGGATCTCAGCAAAGCTAAGCCTTGGCATGCAGATGTCCGGGAAGTTCAACTGCCCCCCTCCCCCCAATCCCTGCCCCCAAGACTGAAGAAAATGCCCCTCCTGAAGGAGGGGGTGGAGGGCAGATTGTTGATCAGTATTAAACCGGTTGATTTCATTTCCTTTGCTCAACACTTATTTTGAGAAATGCACAGGAAACCATTTACCTGTGGTTTAGACAATCAACCAGACCCATCAGCTACAAGTGTATCTGCAGCGCCAGGGAAGGGATGTGTGCCGGGTTGGCTGCAAAACCCGAATGCCACAGTCTGCTCAGCCGGCCCTCCAGCCCCGCATTTTCTTTTCCTTCCTGCAAGGAAGGGTGTGGGCAAAATGAAAATGCCCAAGGCACAAAGAGAGGCCAAGTCCACGTGGGTTTTTGCTGTGTCCGTTTTTCAAACCATGCGGAGATGAAATGAGCGTTAAGGGGAAAGGAAAAAAAAAAAGTAAAAATGAAAAATCTGGTAATGATTGAGTTTTGGCGGGGTGGTGTGTGGGATGGGGAAATTCAGAAGCTTCTGTACATATCACACTGTGCACTTAACTACTGCACGTGGGGATGGGGGGTAGGAGAGGCTACTTTTGTAAAAAAATTTGATGAGTGCATTCTGTTTTCTTCCCAAGAGAGGATCTTCCCAGAAGGGCCTGGGATATTTGTGAATCCCTATGGGAATGTATACTGTTATTAGGAGCTTGGAGTAGACGGTCTTTTTCACAGACACGGAGACTGAGGTCCCGGTTAGAATGAGGGACTGCTCAAATTGAAGGAGGCCATAGCCACCGCATCTTTGACCCTCTCTCCTCCCCCAGGAAGAAAGAGGCCAAGGTTGCTTATGTAAGAGCCTAGGGTCACACAGTCCTGTCCGGGACTTCTGCAAATTTTCAATTGATCCGGACGAATCAAGCAAAAACAGAGGAAGTAAAAAGAGACTCACCCAGAGACTCTCAAACAAAAACACCCCAAGCTGGAGCCTTTCTGAGTTCCAGATTATAAATCGAAACAGTATTTCATAAAATTGCAAGCACTTAGCACTTGATTTCCCCTCGTAGGGTTCACTGAGCTGGCAAGAGAATAAGAAAAACACCCTGCCCAGCTCCCCCCACCCCCGCATATTTCTCACTTTTCAGAGCGCCTTACGGTGCAATCTAAGAGAATTAAACACCCGGATTTGAAGTTCGACTATATTTTATTTGAATGTTGTGAGAGGCTAGATGACAAATCGAAGACACAGATGTGCAATGCAGCAAGCTAAGAAGAAAATATGTTTCTATGGCTTAAATTTGCCTGGCTTATGTGTTCCCTGGATAATTGTACTATAGCCTCTGACCTCTCTCGTGATACTGTTGGCCTCTGAGACTTGCGGGCAGGGTACGTGTGTGCCCTAAGTTCAGACTCCTGTGGTTTTCCTTCTGTGTCCAATGGGGCCTCGCCTGGTAAGGGGCACATCTTAGGGCTGCAATATCCACTTTTCTCCTCTTAATTGATGCAGACTTTATGTAACGTGATGGTTTCGGGGTACCTTTGAATGTGGGAATGTCATAGTAAATAGCACGATTTCAGATGTGTATATATTTTTGGTTACTGATAAACAAATAAACGGTTGCCAGTGGCCAATGGCCAAATACAGCCATAACTTAGAAGCAGTCTTACTAAACACCATGGACTGTTTTTCCTTTTTCTGTGACGGTCTCAGATTAGAATGGCCAGCCAAGGACATTGGCATTGATTCCACATATTAAGCCTCACTACACTTCTCCTTGGCCTCACATATATATTTTTAAAATATATTTTTTGGGGCGCCTGGGTGGCTCAGTCGGTTAAGCGTCCGACTTCAGCTCAGGTCACCATCTCACGGTCTGTGAGTTCGAGCCCTGTGTCGGGCTCTGTGCTGACAACTCAGGGCCGGGAGCCTGCTTCAGATTCTGTGTCTCCCCCTCTCTCTGCCCCTCCCCCGCTCGTGTTCTGTCTCTCTCTCAAAAATAAGTAAACAGAATAAACAAATAAAATATATTTTTTAATCAATATTATACAGGGATGTCATCCTCAATATTTATTTGTAATAACCACCTAAATGTAATGAAAGGAAAATCACACATTATGTGGACTCTCCACCTCGTGAAACTTAAAAATTATTTTACAAATAATATTTAAAGAGCTGTGAGCAGTGGCTAATTTGCCACTGTTCTTGGTTGTGCTGATTTTGAATCAACACTTAGAGCCAACTACATCTATTAAGCCAGAGTGCTGGGTCATTAGTTCACCCCACCAATATTTATCAACAGAATAGTACATGCTGGGCATTTGTTATTATTATATTTGCCACCGAGATCCCTGACCTCATGTGTGTTCCCTTGGCTAAAGATGTTCTTTTCATCTAAATCTGAGCAGAAAATGCTAAGAAATTATTCCTATTCATTTTTAGGGTGAATGATGAACCCAAGGGCCTTGAGGTTTTTAATTATTTTTCATTAAAAAAAATATATATATATATATATATATATTTTACTAAGTAAACTCTGGACACAACAGGGGGCTTGAACTCATGACGTCAACCGAGATCAAGAGTCACATGCTCTGCCAGCCAGGTGCCCTAGGGCTTTGAGTTTTTAAATACATCTAAACATGTGTTCTTTGCTTTACTGTGGACGCTTTCCCCAAATGTATCTATAATGATTCCATTCTAACCCCTCCCAAAGATCTGTGGTGAGTGAAATTTGATGGAAACCAACTGATTCTTTGCACCACAAATATTTTATTAGCATAGAAAGATTGGGCATAATAATTCTTGCCTGTTATCTTTTTATTTGTTTTATTTATTATTTTTTAAATGTTTATTATTTTTGAGAGAGACAGAGATAGAGTTCGAGCAGGGGAGGGGCAGAGAGAGAGAGAGAGACAGAATCTGAAGTGGGCTCCAGGCTCCAAGCTGCCAGCACAGAGCCCGATGCGGGGCTGGAACTCACAAACTATGAGATCATGACCTGAGCCGAAGTCAGAGGCTTAACCGACTGAGGCACGCAGGCACCCCTTTATTTTATTTTGTTTTGTTTTGTTTTGTTTTGTTTTGTTTTGTTTTGTTTTATTCTATTCTATTCTATTCTATTCTGTGTAATCTCTACACCCAATGTGGGGCTTGAACTCACGACCCTGAGATCAAATGTCGCAAGCTCTACCGACTGCGCCAGCCAGCTGCCCCTTGCCCGTTATCTTTTGATAATCCTTTATGAAGAATGCCCAAGATTCTCGAATGGACTGAATGGATATTATTTTAAAATCTTTTTCTAGGATTTTAGGATTTTGATGCTGAATTTCCAGAGCAACACTTCTTCTTGCTAAAGCCTTACCCTTCTTTAGCCTCCTTTCTCTAACTTGACAGTAACACTGTTGGGGGCAGAAACAGTCCCTTGAATTTTGAACCCCCTCCCCCCCACCACCGAGAAGATAGCCAGATCCCGACCGCATCAGGATATCTGTAAGTATAGCACTTCTCTGACTGGCAGCTGGGTCACATTTGTTGAGTAGGATTCCACGGCTTTCGACAGAGAGGGACAAGTTATGCTCATGATCTTTTCAAAGCAGCTGGAGCTATATTCCTGGGACATTATTGTCAAACCACCGGAAATTAGGCCTTTCCTCATGACCACACACAGCTCGCTCTGTAAGTGCCTGATACCCTTTGGCTACACAGAGACTTCCCGATAGTGTTTTCCCGATCGGGAAACCAAAATAGTTCCCAAGATTAAAAAACATATTTATATATCATCTCGAGTGTCATCTAGGTATTTCAATCTAAAGCAATGGCTTGCAAATAATAATAATAATAATAATAATGATAAACGTAATGGCTCGCATGAAGGGTGGAAAGAATCATTCTTCGTTGACACACCAAGCATCTGTTGAGTACCTCCAGCGTGCCCGGCCCTTTCCTGGTTGCTGGGAACAGAGAGATGAATCAGACCTGGGCCTGATGGGAGAGGCAGACCCGAGAGAGTCAGCCACGGGTCTGCTCCTTTGCCCAGCATCTGTTCACTGAGCTATTTTTGCTCGGCGACACCCTGGGCTGGGAGATACACTGGAACTGGTAAAGGGCTGTGTGACTGAGGGGCTTGAAAATCACCCTCGGGCCGTCAGGAGATATCAGAAGTGAAATCACGTCACCCACGAGACCGAGCGCAGACTCTTCCTGTACAGAAACAGAGCCATCTGGAGGGTAGGGCGAAGAAGCTGTTCGTACTTGTTATGGCAAAAGCAGATTATCGGTGTTACGTGAACCTCGTAGGGGAAGGTAATAAATCATGCTTTTATTGGTATTTCTTAGTCTACGTCTCAATAAGACAGGCTGTAGTGGCTCCACCTGATAAACACTTTTCCTGTTCATTTGCTACCAAGTTTTATACTGGTGCGGACAGAAGATTAATATGTTTGAAATGGTTAAAATTACATTTTTTTTGCGTGGGACCGCCGAGATTTGCAGCGCTTTGTACTGGGGTTTGCGCGTTCAAAGCGGGCCTTCGGTCATGTATCGGTCTCCTGACGGCTGCTGTAACAAAGTACCATAAATCCAGGGGCTTAAAGCAATACAAATTCATTCGCTCACAGTTCCGTAGGTGAGGAGTCCAACGTCAAGGTACGGGCAGGCCACGTCCCCTCCCAAGGCTCTAGGGGACAATACTTCTTGTCCCTTCCAGCCTCTGGCGGCTCAGGATAGTCCTTGGCTTGCGGTGGCGTAAATCCGGTGTTGGCCTGTGTCTTCACGTGGCCCTCTCTGTCTCGGTGTCTTGTCCTCTCTTCTAGGGTTGCTTGTCATTGGGTTTAGGGCCCACCTGGGTAATCAAGGATGATCTCATCTCAAGATGGTTAACTACATCCGCGAAGACTCCTTTTCCAAATAGGTTCACATTCCCAGGTTGCAGGGATTTGACGTGGGCCGAGCTCATTGGCGGAGCCGCCATTCGACCCGCTAGGAATCGTGACCGGTAGGTCTTCTGGTGGAGGCATTGCACTGGGATGGTTGGAGCGGTACGTTGGCGAGCAGCACTGTGGGCAGGGACCTTTGGCGGAACAAGTGGGTTTGTGGAAGGAGAGAGGATAGTCGCGGGTTTCGCATTTTAATCAGAAAGTTACTCCACGTTCTAAGGATCAATATGGAAAACCGGAGCTGTGGGTGAGTGGAGACAAAGGGGCACAGAACGGAAGGAACATCAAAGGTCTGGAATCGCTTATGTGCTTGCTGTGATCACAGAGATCAGTAACATGGGTGGTCACAGAAGAAAGCAATTGTGTGGGTACGGTAATTTGAAATGTCCTCAAGGTGAGTGAAAAGTAACATTGGGGAAAATAAGTATATATGCTATTATAAGCAGTTGGCGAGGCTAGTCCTGAAAATTAAAAAGGAAATAATAAAGCTAAAAGAATAGAAAATGGATGACTTAAAGAAAGAACTATAATGGATAACCCTCAGCTTGTCATTTCAGAACCGATTATTGGGGCGCCCGGCTGGCTCAGTTGGTTGAGCGTCTGACTCTTGATTGTGGCTCAGGTCATGGTCCCAGGGTCGTGGGATCGAGCCCCTCGGGTATTGAGCCCCTCGTCGGGCTCCACGCTGAACATGGAGCCTGCTTGAGGTTCTCTCTCTCTCCCTCTGCCCCTTCCCCTCTTGTTCTCTCCAAGGAAATAAACATTTAAAAAAAAAATTGGGGCGCCTGGGTGGCTCAGTCATTCGAGCGTCCATCTTCGGCTCAGGTCATGATCTCGCAGTTCGTGAGTTCGGGCCATGGAAGGGGCTCTGTGCTGACAGCTCGGAGCCTGGAGCCTGCTTCGGATCCTGTGTCTCCCTCTCTCTCTGCCCCTCCCCCGCTCATGCTCTCCCTTTCACACAAACATTGAAAACACAAATACACAAAAAATAAAAATAAGTAAGACAGTTGCCAACGTTGAGCTGAGATGATGACAGCCCTGTGAATTCATCAATGCAAACAGAAATTCTCGAAGCCATTCATAGATGCCTAAGGTATTCCTCCAAGATCCCACTGACTTTTGCTTTAAAAGCCCTGTATTGTAACAGAGAGGCACGACTGCACACACGCACCGAGAACAGACACACTCGCAACTAAATGCTGGGAACCTTCGTCCAATCAGGGCTGCTTTCCTGAAACAGGTCATGAAGTTTCCTAACAGGAGAGACGGGTACCCCGAAGCAAATTTATTTAGGTCCTTAGCCCAAGTTTCAAGGAATGCGTTCTTCAGATTAAAAAGAGGTGAGGCCAATCAACTCTAACTCAGACATTAAGACCCATCTACCTGCCTTCTGGGCTACGCCACCCTCTTGGCCGTATTCCTTTGAAACAGGTAGCTTTTATTTTCTCCCTCCTCCCTCAGCCCTGCGAGCTGACGCCTATGCATACTGACGGCTGCGGCTACCTACGTACATCCAGAATTTCTTAGACCCTGGGCTTGACCGACCCCGGGTGTGACTTAGCCCCCTGCCGCAGGGGTTTCCAATCAGGGCCTCATTAAGCTTCGAGGGCAGGGAGGGCGTGAGGTCTCGGGACCAGGTGAACAAACCCCGCGCAGGGGGCCGAGGCTGAGCTGAGCAAGGCAGGCTGGAGGGGGTGGCACCACACCGGACAGCCGACTCCCCCACCCCCCCACCCCACCCCCCCCGGCGGGGCACTGCCACCCTTGGGCCACACCTCAGAGCGAGGCTTTCAAACCACAGGCCGCGTCCCTTTGCGGTCCCAGGAAATCAACGTAGCTCATGCTCGCCAGCATTCAAAACAAAAAATGCAAAAACAGCGAACAAGCTAACACCAATGACTAACGAGAAAGAGAACAGGAACGACCAGACTCTCCTGCGTGGTAAGGGTCGGTGTTGTTTAATCAAACTTCTGTGTCAGTTCCTTGTGTGGGAGACGGTGTGTGTTTACCGGCCTGTGATGTCAAATGTTTTCTTTTTGAGCGTGAGTCAGAGTCACGCTTGTCAAGACACCCATTCCCCAACCTCCTGCCTCCCCGCAGCTTGGTTTCTTTTCTCAGGCCGGCTTCCCCTCCTAATCAGTCCCTTCACATTGGTTCGAAACCTTCTCCGCCCCGTGCCTTGCTGCATACCCCGGTCGGGAATCCTGAATCCACTCCGAGGGCCTGTTTCCCATTCGTCCATCCAGGCTCCCACGGGCTAACACCACGACACGCTATGCCATGCGGTTGCCGCTGAACTTGGCACTTGTCCCTGGCCGGCTCCCTGTTAGCTGTGCAACCTTGCCGACGCCTCACTACTTCTCTGAGCTGTGCTTTTCTCCTCCGCAAAGTAGGGGAGGGGATGGTCGCCACACACGGGCTCGCGGCGAGGGTTGAGAGAAGTCTGTGCTCCTGGAACATTCTAGGTGCTCAGTAGGTGGTCGCTTTTCGAATCAGGACGTTCTCTTACATAACCGTAGGACGGTGATCAAAGTCAGGAAATTTCACATCAGTGAAATAGAACATGAATGTCTTTAATGGCAGCTTTTTCCCTCCTCACTGGGGGGCCGGTCGGGGCTCACACACAGCGTTTAGCTGTCCTGTCTCTTTAATCTGAAACAACCCTTCTGTTCTTTGTCTTTCGAGGCATTCACATCTTCGAAGGATACAGACCAGCTGGTTTGTAGAATTTCTCTCACTTAGGGTTTGCCTGAAGTCTTCTCATGGTTAGAATCAGATACTTTTGGGTAGGAATGTCTTCGAAGGATGTCGTGTCCTTCTCGATGCCCCTCATAGGAGGCACATGATGTCAACTTGTCCCACTTAATGACAGTAACTCTGATTGCTTGTCGACATGGCTGGCACCAGGTTTCCGGTCTGTAAAACCGACCTTTTTCCTTTTCCCTTTGTTACTAATCAATAACCTGCGGGGAGACCCTGTTTGTTTTGGGTTTTTAAAAAATACTTATTTGTTTTTGAGAGAGAGAGAGAGACAGCATGAGCAGGGGAGGGGCAGAGAGAGAGAGAGAGAGAGAGAGAGGAAACACAGGATCCGAAGCAGGCTCCAGGCTCTGAGCTGTCAGCACAGAGTCCGACGTGGGGCTCGAACTCACGAACCGACAGATCGTGACCCAAGCAGAAGTCGGACGCTTAACGGATTGAGTCACCCAGGCGCCCCTACGGGGTCACGCTTTAAGACTCAAGGGGCGCCTGGGTGGCTCAGTCGGTTAAGCCTCTGACTTCGGCTCGGGTCATGATCTCACAGCTTGTGAGTTCGAGCTCCGCTGACAGCTCAGAGCCCGGAACCTGCCTCAGGTTCTGTGTCTCCCCTCTCTCTCTGCCCCTCCCCTGCTCACGCTTTGTCTCTCAATAATAAACATTAAAAAAAATTCCTTAAAAAAAAGTCTCAAGTCTTCTGCTCATCAAGCTGTCACCAAATAGCTTTGGCATTTATTAATGATTCTTGCCTGTATCGATTATTTCTCTGATGTCAGCAAAGGAGGTGAATTTCCAACTCTATCTTTCCTTCTAATGGGACTTCTCATATTTGGGTTCCACCTTCTAGAATAAACCAATGAATGCAATTTCAAAATTTCCATGCTAACAACGTTGAAAATAAAAGCAGCTTCTACACGTGGGCCTGCAGGCCTGTTCTGCCCGACTAGACTCAACATTACAGAGGTGCCGCGTTCTGAGGAGTATGTCCACGCGCCCTTTCAAGGTATGGCTCATGCAGGCAGGCCTGTGGTGTCATTTCGTCTTTAAGAGTCAGCTTAGGGCCTGTCTGCCACCAACCTTCTCACCTGGTGTGGCTGTGATCTTAAAGAGGGGTACAGACCCGTATGGAGAAGTCCTTTACCTTCCGTTCCAATCAGATCTTTAACGTTCACTTGGATCTACTAAACATATTATTCATGATCTGGCAGAGAAGGTGCTCGTTATTAGTTCTGCGCGGACAGCAAAGGCTCGAGGGCCGGTAGGGGCGGATCCTTTGCAGGTTCCCGACGGACAAGGGATGTTTGTGTTATAGAGGAACAGCAAACACAGCTGGAAGAGTAGGGCACGGGCCTCCACGGAAGAGAGCTTCTGCTCTTTCTCGAAGAACTTCAGATTTGCACGTTTGAGTTCGGTCAGGTGCCCCTGTTTCAACAAACCTTAAACAAACATCACCTGTTTTACTGGTCAAACACCTTCCCAATACCGGTGGGGGTGGGGGCAGGAACAAAAGGCAGGAGAGCTTCAAGAATGTCTGGCCTGCCTCCATTGTCTACCTGGAAAGAATGTCTTCGCCCCAATGCTGCTGTTTGCTTATAACTTGTGCCCTCTCCTATCTTGCGTCTTGAGGTCAGTGCTGAAGCAGCTGTGTCCCTGAACAATGACTCACCCCCGAAGTCATTTTAAGGACACCCGGACCATGTATTTGTTATGAAAACCAGGGAAAAGTCTGTGGTTTCAGTAGGGGCATATCCTCAAAAGCGTCAGAGGCTCCAATATGTAAACAGAAATAATAAACATTTTCTTCTGTGTTTTGGGGGAAGTAGGAAGGTAGCTGTTGACCTTTTAAAAGTGTTTCTGGGACATCTGGGTGACTTAGTTAAGTGCCTGACTCTTGATTTTTGGCTCAGGTCATGATTTCACGGTTTTGTGAGTTCGAGCCCCGTGCCCGGCTCTGTGCTGATGGCACAGAGTCTGCTTCGGATTCTTTCTCTCTCTCTCTCTTCCCCCCATCAAAATAAATAAATAAACTTATACTGTTAATTTCCCCAAGACTCTAGTTATTTTCCCTAACCCAGTGACTCTGTGTCTCCCTTGGACTCCATCTGGCTAGACATCTCTACATGACCATTGTTTAAAGTCATACTGTCTGTGAAACTCGTCCTCCTAAGTTGGTCAACGGCATTATTGTGGTTCAAGTCACAGGACAAGTCAATTGCACCTTGTTCCTCCGAGCTCCCATCCATTACTTACCAGCACAGGGGTTCTAAAATTTTTTTTTTTTCAACGTTTATTTATTTTTGGGACAGAGAGAGACAGAGCATGAACGGGGGAGGGGCGGAGAGAGAGGGAGACACAGAATCGGAAACAGGCTCCAGGCTCCGAGCCATCAGCCCAGAGCCCGACGCGGGGCTCGAACTCACGGACCGCGAGATCGTGACCTGGCTGAAGTCGGACGCTCAACCGACTGCGCCACCCAGGCGCCCCGAGGGGTTCTAATCCAAACGTCCTCCTCTACGAACCTCGGGCTCTGTCCCTAGGTTCAGGATTTTGCTTCTTTCTGTCAAGCTCTCTCTTCATCCCAGTCATCTTCCAAGGCCCAGGTCATTTCACAGTCTCCGAGAGGCCTCCCTAGATCCTCATGCAGGTGAATTCTGCCCCCTTCCCTGCACCCACCCCCCCCCCAACTACGACATTCTGCTGGTACTTTCTGTGAAGGCCTAGAGCCCGTGCCGAATTAACTAAACCTCTGTTTTCCTCACCAGATTGGAGGCCCTTATCTGGACTGGGAAGAACAGAACAGATCCTAGCATGGAGCTCTGTGGAGTATGTGCTCGAGAAACGTAAGTTGAGTTGTTTTCTGTAGAATTTACGTACTACATCTAGGAACGCCGCCAATGAAAGGTGGAGGGGGGAGAGCAAGTGTTCTCCACCTCTGGGGTCACAAGCTCATGTGTCTACAGGTGCCCGGCAGGTCATGTAAACGACCGGAGAGGCCAAGTTCTGTCATGAGGGGAGGCAGCCCTTTCTTGCCTCCAGCCGTTTACCATAAGGAAACATGGACCCAGAGTTGCCAAATCTGATTTCCTGAGAGGAGGCAGAAATAGAGAGATTTAAATATGCAGTCTTAAAGGTTTTAATTATTGGCTAACTCATTAACAACATGGTAACCTTTTCACTGTAAAACAAAAAAGTAAGCTGCCAAAAATAATGCGGCGCTTAATGCGTTATCGTAAGGCAAGCATCCAATTCTCGTAACCATCACCCAGGGCAAGTAATAGAACTTTGCCACCTGCCCCAGGAGCCCCACATGGGCCCCATTCTAGTCTCGACGCCCCCGCATTAATCACTTCCCTACTTTTATACTGATAATTTCCTTTTGCTTCCTTATGGTTTTCTCATCTAGGTGTGCATCCCTAGGTGCTATATTCTTACTAAAAACAAGTTGAGTCTTACTCATTCTTTGAAACTTTTGTCTTCTCATCTACGGCTCGCCCCTCTAGCCCTTCCTTAAGGTTTTTCTGTTGACGTACTTGGGGTATTTGACCTGTAAACTTTCCCACAGTCTGGATTTTGCTGATGTTTACAGAACGGTGTGGCTCAACACGTGGCCTGTACTACCTGCCTCTTGGCAACTGGATCCAAAACGTACTATGCACAATCATCACGTTGCTGACCATACGCATTAAGTGTAGTGACTCCTTTGATCCCGTAACATGGGCCACATAGGGATGCTTTAAAGGGAAACAACCAGGCATCCTGCCAGAGACTGATTTGTTTTTAGCCAGATGGTTCTCTGGGTAGGATTCGGCCAAGACACCAGACTTTCCCTCACCAGGTGACAGGGTTTCCTCCAACCCTGGCACATACTGGTTTAAAAGAGAACTCTAGAACCACTTCCCACACATGGGATGACTCTTACTCCCGGTGCCCAAAGTCAGGAAGTTCAAAGGCAAGGGGCGGGAGGGTTCGAGGTATGATGTGAATACAGCCGCAGGGAAAGGGAGTCCGTCCGACAGACACAATCATACACAGGACCTATGTCTTCCACAGGGTAAAAGGGGTAAAATGAAACCGTGTTTGCAGAGAGACCTTCAGGGTTAGCAAAGGCTTGCTGAAAAATCTGACCAGGCATCTGTAAAATCCCCAGAAAGAACACACACACACACACACACACCCCACAACACAACGAGGGGGAGAAGGATCTAGACAACAGAACGATGACATTGACCTAAATGTCCTAGATGGGAAAATGTTGTCCCCGTCAATGAAAGGGACCAGTGAACAAAGCTGAAGTTGTGCATTTGTGGATGTATGTATTTAATCATTACCATTTAAGCCGCCTGATCGTTTCAGGTAAAAGTTTGTCCCTCGTGGTAGATTGCTGCCCAAATAAAACTTTTTGTTACAAGTCCAAGACTTGTATGTGTACTCAAACACATAAAGCATAATGACCCTTGATTAGCGGACTAACAACCAGGGAAAAACCTGCCTCTAGGTGAGTTGACCTGTACAGCTTCTGCTCTGGGGGCGCCGCCTCTCCTGTTGAGTGCACATAATGTCTCTTGGCAGGTAATTACCGATTATAACAGCAGGTAGACGCCTCATCTGGCCTCACCCCTGTCTTCTCCTTTCCAGCCTCTTTACTTCTTTGTGAGAGACTCTTTCATTGCTTAGCCTACCTCAGGTCCGCCGGTGATTGGACAGTGAAATGTCGGATTGCACATAGGTGGCTAGGTGAGATTTTCTTAAAAGAACATAGAGTTCAGTATCTGGCAAGAAATGACTTTCATGAGCATGGCTCTCTAATGAACTACTGACCTTCAAGAGAAGCGTTCTCTGAATGAAAATTTGCCTGGTCATCACGCTTTGGGCATTAAAAGATCACATCGTGGGGGCAAAGGCAGAAATTTGGTTCTTCCTTACAGAATAATTCCAAATTCCGTGTATAGATCCTCCCCTCCCACCCTCCTGGAAGAGGCTATTTCCTCCCCCTGCCCCACCGGGTAAGAGTTTGTGACTCACTCGCAAAGACCAGTGTATGAACAAGGAAAGGGGGAATCGGTGACTCTGTAGCGAAGAAACTTGGCAGACAGCACCTTCAGTAAGCGATGAAGGGTAACACCACCTGCGATGTCCAGTGGATTTCGGGTACCTTCCCTTAGGTTGTCCCCATAGGAGGGGAGCTTGGCGTCTTCCCCAAAACGCATGGCCCCAGTCTGATGAGAAAAGCATCAGGCCAATCCACGTTGAGGGCCACTGTACAAAATTCAGGACCGGCACTATTGAAAATGGTCAAGGTCATGCAAAACGGAAAGGTACGGAAACCATCACAGCCCAGAGGAGACTAAGGAGACCTGGCCATTAAATGCAGGGTGGTGTCCTGGGTGACAACCGCCCCTAGGACCGAAGAGGAGGTTTAACAGAAAAACACGTGAAGTGTGAATGAAGCCTTGCATTCAGTTCACAGCAACGTACCGTTGTTCGTTTCTCAGTTGTGATGAGTGTACCGTGCTGTTGTAAGAGGTTAACAATGGGAAAAGTCGGGTGCGGGATAAACGGGAACTTTGCCCTCTTTTTTGCAACTTTTCCGTAAATGGAAAATTATTCCAACGTAACGTCTCTTTAAGGAGAGGAGACAAAACCCCAAAAGAGCATCTTCTAGTTGGGTACTGAGTATTCAACATAGATTTATTTTCATAATTCAATATTTCTCATACCTTGTTCTTGCACAGACCAACTGGGCTTTTTTGGTTGTTTTTTTTCCTTCTATCCCGAGATGCCCGGGGTGTATCTCTTCTCTTTTTGAGTTTATTTATTTAAGTAATCTCTACACCCAATGAGGGGCTCGAACCCACCACCCCGAGATCAAGTCATGCCCTTCCGGCTGAGCCAGCCACGTGCCCCTCCGCCATTAACATAGTAAAGACCTCCCTTCCAGTTGTAATAGTTCACGGCAGGCCGTTTAGTGAATAAAGCAGCTAAAATCAAGACTATGAGGTTTCCCGTGGGCTCGTTGATTCTGTTTAATGCCACAGCCATCATCCCTCTTCCAGTTCTGTCTAGCGAGGTCTTGTGCAAATGTACACTCAATCAGGGTGGGTAAATGCTGTGGTTCCCCTGGGCCCCAGAAAATAACGAAGCACACATGTTCTCTAGAAGGCGAGCCAACGGTGCTGTCTTTCCATAGGAAGACCTGCTTGATTATAATTAAAACTTTCATTTGACTATTAAAATTAAAGAACAGCTATAAATTAAGGTAACAATATTAAAACCTCTGGGGGGTGAGTCTAAAAATCCTCTCTGTAATTAGAGAGCTACGAAACTTAAGGAACACTAATTCTTTTCAGCATCAAGGTCTCATTTTGTAAGGAAGCTGGTATTTTGTAAATCACAGCTCTTCCAGGGCTGAGGCCACATTTTGGTTCTTACCAAGCGTTATTGCCTGAAATACTTTGCCCTTTCTGGGCTAGCCTACCGAGTTAGACTGATCTCTTAGCCTGATTGGATATGTGAGAGTCTGGGTGGTCTCTGTCATGTCACGGCCTTTCTGGATGAGAGTTTCCATCACCCTACAGTTAGATGTTGGGTTATCAGCATTATTTGACTCGTTCGGTTCAAAAAGGTTGGGGTTTTTATTGTAATAATGAAAATAATACCTCCTACCACAACCTCTCCTTAAGAAGAGAAGGTATGAGTTATCTTTGAGTGGTAGGTTTGGTTATTCGTGGTGTATATATTCTCCTGCCTACTTGTCGATATTTTCCAAATGTGCGTATGTGTGTGTATAGCAATGTATCACTTTAAGATCATGGAAAATTAAATAGCTGAAAACGTAACAAGGACAAATACTAACAGATTTTTCACGAAGACTTACCGAGCTAAACAAAGGTGCTATGCTCAGGTGGACCTTCATCTTTCACGTCAGTGAAAATTTTGCCAGGACAGTCTGAAAGTTGAACTTGGCCTTCAGGCCATTCCCTGACTATTTTTTTCCATTTGCCAGTCTTAATATTTGCACTTTGTCTTTATAGATCCTACTCCTCCGTTTTTAATCTCTCTCTCTCTCTTTTTTTTTTTCCATTGGATTAAAACAAACAATGAGCTTTAAAAAGCACATTCCTCATGGTAGATATCTCCAGAGAGTTTAAATTTACTTCAAACCGAAGTCTCGCCAGACCACCCAAGTGGATACCCCTGATTTTTCATTATCCATCAACACATTACGCTTTAGCGGACACAATCGCATAAAAATGGTGCGGTCAGGCAAAACCCTGAATAGCCCGACAGGACAGCACAAAACCATGAAAAACCGTTTTTCTATCTGGTTCTAGAAACATAATTCCTACTTTTTCTTCCTCCCTCCTTCCCTCCTTCCCGCCCTCCTTTCCTTCCCCTTTCGAGGCTTGTAAAAGGCAAAATTATGGATATGGTCATTCGGGTCCTATGAATGGGGACTCTGAGTAAGGCACTGCCATTTGCCGTGAGATTCCTTAGTTCATGAGATTCCCTTCCTAAGGATATGCAAACACTGTAATCCAGTCTTTTGTATTTTATAGTTATACTTGGGTGTTATTTTTTTTTTTAATTTTCTTTTTAAATTTTTTTTGATGTTTATTTTAGAAAGAGAGAGAGTGAGTGTGTGCACATGAGCTGGGGAGGGGCAGAGAGAGAGAGGGAGACGGAGAATCTGAAGTGGGCTCTGTAATGTCAATGCAAAGCCTGACATGGGACTCGAACCCACCGACTGTGAGATCGTGACCTGAGCTAAAGTCAGTGGCTCAACTGACTGAGCCACCCAGGTACCCCCTATACTTGTTTATTGTATAACATAATACCCAGCATGATGCGTCTGAGACTAAAACTGTGTATTTTGTGTTCAGAGTGACGAACGACGAAACGGACATTTGAGTTTGCCCATGATTATCTTAATTCCCCAGAACCTGGATATGGCTGAGTCCCTTCTGGTTTGATTATCTTGGCTGACGGCCACCAATCATAGCTAAGGATTCTGCCATCACAGGGCGTTTTTTTCATAATACTGATATGTGTATGTTAAATAGTGCAAAGGACTCTGGTAATATTAACCTAGTGTTTGGGCCTTCAATCGTAGGAACTACACGGTCCATCCCAGGTTTGTGAGTTTATTGTGTAGAGTGAAATGCATGTACAGGACCAGTTCCCCCCACCCCCCCTCTCTTTTTTTAAAATCTTTTTAAAAAGTTTTTAAATTTTTTTTAAAAAAAATTTTTTTATGTTTAAAATAAAAATTTTATTTTTAAAAATTTTATTTTTTAAAATTTTAAATTTTAAAAGTTTAAAAAATTTTTTTAAGTTTATTCATTTTTGAGAGAGAGCGTGGGAGGGGCAGAGAGACAGAGAGAGAGAATCCCGAGCAGGCCCTGCGCTCCATGTCAGCACGGAGCCCGATGCAGGGCTCAGACCTATGAACCGCGAGACCATGACCTGAGCCGAAACAGAGAGTCAGATGCCCGACCAACGAAGCCACCCAGGCACCCCCAGGACCGGTTCTGTTAGCAGAAGTAAACTCGGTGTCCTCTGTGACGATCTGGCATGATTTGTGAACCTGACCCCTGTAAGGACATGTGTCCCAATTTAATATATGTCTATATATATATATGTGTGTGTGTGTGTGTGTGTGTGTGTGTGTGTGTATACACATATACATGTATATATATACATGTATATATATATATTTATTTATTTATATATTGCTATTTTTCATCCATATTTTCATTCCAAAAAGAGAAAAAATCTTTATAATGATTAATACACTGACCCTGATAATATCTCTCTACAAACGGGGAACCCGCAAACTCTGGTCCGAGGGCCACGTATGGCCAGCTGCCTGTGTTTCTACAGTCCGAGAGCTAGGATGGTATTTACATTTGTAAATGGCTGGAAAGTAGGTCAAAAGAAGAAATCCTATGTCTTGGCATGCACAAATTATAGAAAACCCAAATTTCGGTGTCTGTAAATAAGGTTTCATGGACACACTCATTCATTCGTGGCTTGTCCGTGGCCGCTTCCACGTTCAGTGGCAGCCTGGGTAGCTGTGACCGAGACTATCTGGCCCGCAAGACAGAAAAATATTTACCGTGTGGCCCATTTCAGAAAAAGCGTGCTGCTCCCCGGTAAAGGTAAGGCTCTCTTCAGAAGGAGAACTGAGGCATAGCATAAAATGTGTAGGCACAGAAAATTCGCCACAATGAACGAACCGGCTCGGGGTGTAAGTGAAATGTCTCGTGTGAGTTAATTTCTGATGAAGCATCTTGTATAAGCAGGGAAGATAAAAATCTGGTGATTAACAAACAAAACTTAAAGACCGGAACTTTGTATGATGGGCAAGTTTGAAGAACAAAGCCCAAAGATCAAAGGCATTTGAGAAAATAATATTGCCAACGTGTGCCCGTTCTGGACCACATGCTTCCCTTCCTAAAAGCCGAGCCACACAGCCCTTGGCGATCTCTAACCCTTGCTGACTGGCTGTTGGGTGAGAAACACCCAGCTTTGAGTCTGGTCGGAGTAGGCAGTGATGAGGGCGACCTTTGGATGTCTAGGGTCTCAAAGCAGACCGACTTTGGTGGGGGCGGTGCGGGGGGGGGGGGGCTCCCATGAAAAGGCTGAGTATGTGTCCTTTCATACACGGCCCCCCTAGAAGTGCTACAGTCAGGTTCTTTTTTTTTTTTTTAATTTTTTTTTTTTTTTCAACGTTTATTTATTTTTGGGACAGAGAGAGACAGAGCATGAACGGGGGAGGGGCAGAGAGAGAGGGAGACACAGAATCGGAAACAGGCTCCAGGCTCTGAGCCATCAGCCCAGAGCCCGACGCGGGGCTCGAACTCACGGACCGCGAGATCGTGACCTGGCTGAAGTCGGGCGCTTAACCGACTGCGCCACCCAGGCGCCCCTACAGTCAGGTTCTTAAAAAGCTTGTGTATTCCTTTTATTTTGGGCATATTTTAGTCCATTTGAAAGGGGATAGCTATGCTCAGTTTCAATACTTGTTAGAACCTCTACCGCAGTGGTGGAGGAGGGGCATGACTAAGAACAGTGGCTATCCTGGGGCGCCTGGGGGGGGCTCAGTGGGCGGAGCATCCATCCGACTCTTGATTTCAGCTCAGGTCATGATCTCACGGCTCAAGAGTTCGAGCCCCACGTCGGGCTTTGCACTGACGGTGCGGAGCCTGCTTGGGATTCTCTCTCTCTGCCCCTCTCCTGCTCGTCTTCTCTCTTTCTCTCTCTCCCTCAAGATAAATAAACCTCAAAAGAAAACAACAGCTCGCCATCATTTTTTCCAGCTGGGGTGTGTATGTGTGTCTAGAGTGTTTTACTCGGGGGTCATCTCTTGGCGTAGTAGTTCTTAAATGTCATTTATAAATACGTGTTATTTTTATATATTTGTGCGCTCGAACGTTTTATTGAGAGGCTTATTTGTGTTATCGAGGAGTTTGTACACTGGGCCTAATTTTCTATTGTCGCGTAACAAATCACCACAAATTTAGTGACTTAAAGCAGCACGTCTTTTTTTTTTTTTTTTTTTTAATTTTTTTTTTCAACGTTTATTTATTTTTGGGACAGAGAGAGACAGAGCATGAACGGGGGAGGGGCAGAGAGAGAGGGAGACACAGAATCGGAAGCAGGCTCCGGGCTCTGAGCCATCAGCCCAGAGCCCGACGCGGGGCTCGAACTCACGGACCGCGAGATCGTGACCTGGCTGAAGTCGGACGCTCAACCGACTGCGCCACCTAGGCGCCCCAAGCAGCACATCTTTTACCTCACAGATTTCTCCCCTCAGGACTCTGGGAACGGCTTAGCCAGATCCCGGGGTCAGGGTCTCACAAGGCTGCGATCAGGGTGTTGACCGGGGCCGTGTCCTCACCTGGAAGCTTGGACCCCTTCCAAACTCAAGTAGTTGTTGACAGAATTCTTTGTCTGCAAGCTGGAGAACCCGTGGCCGCCTGCTTCTGCAAGGTTATCAGGATCCAGTCTCCAGGATTCAGAGAAGGCCTAGCACCTCTTTTGAAGGATGCCTGATGAAGTCAGGCCGCCCCCTAGGATAATTTCCTTTTTGATTACTTAAAGCCAACGGATTTGGGACATGAATTACACATGCAAAATCCCTTTCACCTTGCCATATGATGTAACATCATCAAGAGAGTGACCTCCATCACCCTTTCACATAACATGACCTCATCATGGTACGACACCACGGGGCTGAGATCACAGGTGCCATCTTGCGACTTTGGCCGCCCCACTGTGGGCAGGAAAAGCATGGCTCCGGGAGCCACAGGGGGCCATCTTGGAATCCTGGCTCTCGCTTGCTTGCTGTATAAGTAATTTGACTCTCTCTGTCTCAGTGCTTTTACCAGTACACTGCAGATCATTCTAGCAACATTTTAGCATCCTACCACCTACCACTTTGGGCTGATGCCAAGATCATTATTTTTTTAATGCCTGTTTATTTTTGAGGGAGGGAGAGAGTGCGTGTGAGTGAGTGGGGGAGGGGCAGAGAGAGAGGGAGACACAGAATCTGAAACAGGCTCCAGGCTGCGAGCCGTCAGCACAGAGCCCGACGCAGGGCTCGAACTCACGAACTGTTAGATCACGACCTGAGCCGAAGTCAGACGCTCAACCAACTGAGCCACCCAGGCGCCCCAGTGAATCCTGGCTTTATGAGCACAAAGGGCTTACTCTGGGGATGATGAAGGACAGAGTAGTTCAGAAAACGGTGCTGTAATGCCCCATAACGTACTGTATGTGAAAGTACTCGCTCCCAACAAACAGTAATGGAATTTGAACCTGGACAGAAGTAAATGTTTAAGAGTTGTCCATGGATTAATTGACGTGATTATTTTGGTTGTAAAGTCAAATCCTTTGCTTCACCAAATGGCTTCTTTGCCTTTACCGCTGCCCGCAGAGCTACGGGAACGTGACAAACATTTAATTTGTCACATGGCTCCTCCCTTCTTTCCTGACCTAAGGTAAGCTCTGTTAATATGAAACCAATAGAGTCAACGTGGAAGGACGTTCGCCAGAGACCTTGATGAAGCATGGTGTGTGGCCAATGGAGAAACCCACATATCATACTCAGGACCTGTAGTTTCAGTACTGAAAAACAGTTCCCAGCCACCTCCTGGTTTCAAGTTAAGAAGCCTGCACTTTGCTCTTCCTCTGTGAACGGGGTAGGGAAGAAAAACACACACACACACACACACACACACACACACACACACACCAAAACCAAAAACCAAGAAAGCCCTCCCCAAAACACCGCTCTCGATGGCTCACATCCTTGGAAATAAAAACCCCCAGTTTCCCGTGATTACAGACTTCCTGACATGCAGGGAAAGCAGTGCGCACCCCCAAGCTCCCCAGCGCGTCTCACAACAATGGGCGCACAGAAATGCACACAGGGCAGGCTTGTCCCCATTATCCTCTTATTCCCCCAGAATGCCTTCTGGCCCGATGACACGGGGAGGCCTGCTGGCTGAGGAGCCCTCTTCAGCGGGATGGCTGTGGCCTGGCCGTGGGTGGCGATGGGAAGCCTGGGAGAGGAACGTTCCAGGGAGAGGGGCTGTGCCATAGCTCCAGTAACTCAGTCCCCCCGGAATTCCTGACAAGGCCAGTGCCCTGGGCTCCCAGAGTTCCTATCAGAGTGAATCAGGCAGCTAAGTATTCTCAAATTTTATGGAAGAAGAGAGGGAGAGGGGGACAGAATGACCTCAACACGGAGCAACATTCTGAGTCAAGACGTTGTCAAGTCCTGGCCAACCATGCTTAGCGGCCGAGCCAGATCTTGCTAAATTTCCCACAAAAAAGGAATTTTGTTAGAGGGCAGTAGGAACAAGGGAACCACAGGGTCGGCAGATCACTTTTGGCCTTACTTCAGCACCTCAGTATATAACCTTTCCATTTTTATCTTTAACTAACTGGAGGCAAATTGAATAATAGAGACAACCATCCGGAAGTTTCCAAACCTCCAGGTGTTTGACACTGCGGAATTATATATAGACACAAACTGGGCTTTCCATGGGCTCATTATCTTTTTTTTTTTTTTAATATTTATTTTAGAGAGAGAGAGAGAGAGAGAGGCAGGGAGGGAGGCAGACCGAGGATCCGAAGCAGCTCTGTGACCTATCGATCTGTTTGCGTCGACCGGAGGAAAAACAAGCAGTCCAACGGCTCTCAGGAAGGCATCATTGTGAGCAACCGGTCACAGGCTGTTTTCACGTCTGAACTGTGTTGCCCGCTCTTCTGTTTCTCTCCGCTCGACGCCTCTCGTTTTCTTTGTAGTCCTCAGTGGCAAAACTGGACAGACTACTATTTTCTGAGGGCCTCTTTTTCCTTCTAAACATCCGTGGCATTCTCCTTAAAGGAACAACCGACCTAATACATGTATTATTTGCCCCACCTACAGCGTTGTTGCCGAGAAGAATCCACGTGGGTGCTGGCACAGTTTTAGCCTTCTATTTCTTTTTTTTTTTTTTTTTAATTTTTTTTTTCAACGTTTAT
Source organism: Leopardus geoffroyi (assembly GCF_018350155.1). Classification (NCBI taxonomy): domain Eukaryota; kingdom Metazoa; phylum Chordata; class Mammalia; order Carnivora; family Felidae; genus Leopardus; species Leopardus geoffroyi. The sequence continues at coordinate 9,802,404 of NC_059343.1, forward strand.
TTATTTTTGGGACAGAGAGAGACAGAGCATGAACGGGGGAGGGGCAGAGAGAGAGGGAGACACAGAATCGGAAACAGGCTCCGGGCTCCGAGCCATCAGCCCAGAGCCCGACGCGGGGCTCGAACTCACGGACCGCGAGATCGTGACCTGGCTGAAGTCGGACGCTTCACCGACTGCGCCACCCAGGCGCCCCTAGCCTTCTATTTCTGAGCTGTTGGAAGTCACTTAAACAGCTGGTCTATGGGTTGGGGGTGGAGTAGGGGGGACTCCTTAGAGCACCTTTGGATACCTTCCAGAGAGGGGTATGTTTTAACCAACGCCGCGCCATCTCTATGGCTTTTCCTTTTCGGGAAAGGATGCTACATCAGAGCCCCACCGTTACTTAAGTCTTTGTTCCCGTGAGTGGCACGTAGTCAACGGTGGCCCTCTCTACCGTTTGAAGATGTGTCACGCGGTAGGGTCTCTCTTGACAAAGGCGGCCAGCAAGTGACCCTCTGCTCCGCAGCGACAGCACTTTCCAATTGCTCTGTTCTGCTCGACAGAGGTCAACAGGAAGTGAAAGCTGTTGTGCCCTTCTGGGCTGCTGTTTTTCCAGGCAGAGCAGCAACGTGCGCCTGTACGTTCTTCTAAGGACTTGCTAAGAAAGGGTTGAAGAGAGCAGGCAAGCAGGGTTTGGCGGCCGGCCCTTTGGCTACGACATGAAAACGCACCGCAAAAAATGACACTGAACGTGCCCTCTGAACTGCAGCGCGGTTGCTGCCGCCACGACTGGCGAGACAAGCCCACGGCATTCTAGAAGCATGAGCTCAGCCCAGGAGCCCGGCGCAGCCATTTCTCGAGAACGAAAAAGGGTCGGGGCCATGCGGTAGTGTTTCCTCCTCCTGACCTTTATAGCAGCGAGCCGGGCAGAAACACCACGGAAAGAGAAATCAAGAACCCCGGAGGGTAACCCAATCATTCCCAGACAGACTGCTCATGAACTTCAAGCCTCCAGCGATCAGCGATTTCATCCATGTGTTCTAGCTCTTTCGTAGACTAGGAGGTTAGATACACAAATTTATGTTCAACTTCTCTCTGTACTAGTACCGTCGTGTGATTTTTTTTTTTTTTAAGACCCCCTACAGTGGAGTGATTTTTAAATATCTAGCGCTTAAATCTTCATCAAGCTGGGGGCTTGGGGATGAACTTTCCCTGATTGTGAATGTTGTGTTTTCCTTTTTTTTCTTTTTTTCCCTAATGACACGACCTCAGAGATTTTAAACATTTCAGCCACATGTGAGCGCTGAGGGTGATGGAGGCTGCATTTTATTTACCCCTGGGTCCCAGGCAACCGGAAATGGTTAGCGTTAGGGTTTGTTGACCGCCAGAAGCCTCGGCCCACCTCTCTGTGTTCTTCTACTCCATCTGACCCTCTCGGCTTCTTCTTCTTCTTCTGGGCAGGATCATGTCAGACTTACTGGGTCAGTAGCGCTGCCTGACGTCTGGGATTACATTCAGGACAAGTGTCGGTTGGACATCTCTGAAGTCTTCAGGGTTTTCCCCTGTGTCGGGGGATTTATTGAGAAAATCTGTCTTCAGCTACCTTCGCGGCCTGGCAGCCGGGTCCTCCCTTACTTCCTGTCAGCTATTTGCATTTCTAGGGCCCGTTATAGCTACACATTTCAAAGAACCTCCTAAAATGTGAGGGTTCATTTAATCAAACTGGACTTCTCCCTGGTCTCTGGGATGAATGTGACAATGTTTCGCTCATCCCGGAACTGGGAAACGCTGCGTATGTATGCAGTATATGAAAAAATTATTTAGTACAGTAAAAAAAAAAAAATCAGATTTTCTTTCTTTTGGATGGGAAACCGCTCTTTTCAGAGGTTCTGATGATTCTTCCTGCGACCCTCGCTTTATTCACACGTCCTGCTAACTAACCCCCGTTTATCAAGTCAGCAGAGCCATCCGCCTGCTCCTTTGCCTCGTTTCCTAACCACTCCTCAGCGTCCAGTGTTGGAGGATGGGGACTAGGCCACCTTCTTCTCTGTCTCGGCGCCAGCCGCCTCGCGCGGCTTCAGAAACTCGTCGTGTGCACGCTGCTCGGTTCATTCTCTTGAGCCTCTTTTGCCTTAGGGAGAGACACCGCGCCGACCTTTCCAACAGATCTTGGGCTCCGCACCTTGTTTCGCGTTTCAGTATAAAAAGCAGGGCCTCTGACCTCCACCTAGAAAGGATCTGACCAAGTATGCGTAAGGCCACAGCTTCCCGTCTTTGCAGGCTTGGTCCTTTGAAGCCCATTTTGCTTTCTTTTCTCACCACTGCAGGGTCTTTCCGTTTCCTGTTGAGCGTAAAGTTTCCGAAGACCCATTCCCTCCAGAAAGGGACATCAGGGCCGCTTGACTGGACGGGATCAAGGGTCTGGGCCGGCCCCACTGGCTGCTGCAATAGTCAAATGAAGAAAAAGTGGCCCCGTTAACCACCTTTTCTACGCATACTTTCATGTTGCTTGCAGATTGTTGGTTTTGTGCTGTCTTTTCATCAGCCTTGACGATCAGCTTGTCAACAAGCTATTCTAAAAATGGTCAAAAGGGCTCCATGAATTCTTAGCACGGAAGTGATCTTTTTGGTTTTTTTTTAAATGTTTCTTTAATTATTTTGAGAGAGAGAGAGAGAGAGAAAAAAAAAAAAACCGAACGAGTGGGGGAGGGGCAGAGAGAGAGAGAAAATCCCAAGCAGGCTTTGCGCTGTCAGCACGGAGCCCGACGCGGGGCTCGAACCCACGAACCGTGAGATCGTGACCCGAGCCCAAATCAAGAGTCGGACGCTTAACCGACTCTGCGCCCCCCCCCCCCCCGGGTGGCCCTCAAAAGCCACCCTTTGGATTCTTTTCTGATTATCGCTTTGCTCTTAACCCGTGGCTGGTATTAACTAGTTTTGAAAATCTTGGCATCGAACAAACGTCCACCCGGCAGAGTCACTGCCACCTTCCTCAGGGGCCGGTTGTAAGGGGCTTCTTCAGCTAATCGGCAATGACCCCGGAACCTTACCCCCTACCGCAAGGGTCTCCCAGCTAACTCACCTGCCAAACCTCACCGCTGCTTCACCTCTCCGAGCTGCTGGACGGACGTTGGATGTAACTCCCCTTAACTGTGGTTGCCTAGCATTGGCCGGGAATCACATGTGTCTCTCCGCATAATAAGAATTCTTTGTGGGCCTAGATCCTGGCATGTGGGCTTCTCCAAAACGCAAGTGGAGATACTTTTTCACATTAAATAATGTGCGGGGACCTGCCATTACCTCCAGGTTGTTTTTGGTTTTGGTTTTGGTTTTTTAACCAGAGTGGTTCTCTGGTGTTGGTGGGGAGTAGCAGGCCAAACAGATCCGGTTCTTTCCAGGCCTCTTTCTGGTCCTTTCCGTCTCTAAAGGTCCGTGAGGGATAGGTGAGCTGTGTCATCACGGGTCCTCACTCCCCGTCCCTGGCACGCACGCACATCTCCATACGGGGCTCCCCGGTTTTTAAAGAAAGGCAAGTGGCAAAGGAGACCTGAAACCCACCTAGTTTCACTTCTGACTTAGGGAGTTTTGAATTTCAACGCTTTTGCGTATGAAGCAGTGCGTGAGCAGAAGAATCCTACAATGAGAGGCCTGAGATCGGCTGAGCGACGCACAACCTCTTTCTACTGGTGATTCTCTTCTGGAACAAAAACACAGCCCTACTCAAAGCCAAACAAGGAGAAGGAGAAGGAGAAGAAAAAAAAAGAACAAGCAGCAGAAGAAAGAGAACTCATCACACTATGTGAGAGGCACCGTTGAGCAAAGAGAAATAGAACATGGCGGCACGTATGGCCTCAGAGGCCCTTGGCCAACCCACCTCCTTCTAATGCTGCCACACCTGCATGTATCGGGGTGATTTCTGGGACGGCCGTTTTCACGGAGCCTTTGAAGGCAGAGCAGTTCGCTCTGGGTCTCAAGGCTTGGAAAACAAAAACAGTGCTAAGAAAGACAACTGTTGGGACTTAAGGCCACACACAATAGCATGTCGCAAACAGCTCCCTCCGTGGGCGGGGTAACACTCGAGTTGGGCCGTGTGACAAGAATGGACAATGGGGCATCACCACCGCTTCCCGCAGCCTCCTACCAAGCAGAGATCCCTGTTACTGAGGGTTCTGAGCACACTGCCTGCAAATAACATGTTTGCAACTTTTAAACTCACGCGGGGGGCCTGACCGACAGATGTGCTCCGGGCAAATGATTATCTACATGATTTCTCATAGGATTTTGTGGAACCAGCTCTTAGATAAAATATGAAAATGAATCAGGGAGTGAGAGAGGTCTGAAATGTTGCTCGGGAGCGTGAAAAAAAAGATAGAAATGTTACGCATTTAAATAGGAAAGGACTAATGAGGAAAAACATATGACACCATTACACTGGAATTTTTCCTTTTTTGGCCATTCTTGAAGTTCCATCATTGTCACCAGTCTACTCAAGCTATTCTTCTGACTTTTAATTTTTTTTAACATTTTATAAAAAGGGAGAGTTTATCAAGGACAACATCTTGTAGGGTTAGAGTATTTGTAACTGGAGTTTTGAAAGAACTCGTTACTTATCGGCCTGTGTCTTTCCAAGCTTTCTTTGGAATTTTTTTTTTTTTAAGGGGGAGGGGGGTTAGTTTTTCCTGTTTAAATGCTGGATCTCCTGGAGGACATCTGTTTCTCAGAGAATGATAAATGAGGATAGGGGATATGATGCATGCAACACATTTTTGAAAAAACATCATCAGGGGCATCTGGGAAGCTCAGTCAGTTAAGTGTCGACTCTTGATTTCGGCTCAGGTCGTGATCTCGCGGTTCGTGGGATCGAGCCCCGCGTCAGCCTCTGCTGGGATTCTGTTTCCCCCTCTCTTTGCACTTCCCTCACCTGCATATTCTCTCTCTCTCTCTCTCTCTCTCTCTCTCTCTCTCAAAAAGCAAAACAAAAAAACCCAAACCATCATCAGTTGCGCACAGGTACCTAAAGAAAACGCGATGTACAGATTTGGGGGGAAGGGTTCAAGGGAAGTCAGACCCTGGGAGAAAGAAACATAACGTGATAACATACAGCGGTGAATGAAGGGATCTAGCTAGAGAATCAGAAGATGAATAAGAATTGAAACTAACGTTGATTTTTCTCCTGGGCTTAGAAAGTTGGGGGAACGGTTTAGAAACAAACCCTCCAAAGTTCTCTCAGGGAGTATTAGACATGGGAAAGAGTGATTTCTAACTGATAGCCCAGCTCGCTGGACAGAGCTGAAAGAGAACGTGTGCCTGAAACCTGGGGAGCTGGGAGTAACCAAGGGTGGTGGTGGCCTAAATCGTGTTGAGAGCTCCTTCCCCTCCAGATTGCAAGCTTAGACTCCTGCGTGCTAATCCGGGCTGCAGGGGTGACTCAGTCTGTGTCTGCAAAATGAAAGCTTTCGTCCTTGGCTGTGAAATAAAAATAGCAGAGTGCGTGCCATGGTGGGGCTTTTCCTCTGCTAGAGCCAGCCCGAAGGCGGCAGTGAGCACGAGCGAGGACCTAGTTCGAGGCAGATTGTAGAACCAGTCTGCAGGACTCGGGCGGCGCGCAAACCCTGCCTTCGTCGCTCTTGACGTTTGAGCCCTTTTGCTCACTTGCTGCAAGCGTCTGGCCGCCACCAGCCTTGACTGACCCCGTCCAAGTGAAGTCATATCCTGGGGCTTCAAAAGGCAGCTCAGGAGGGAAAAGGCAGCCCCCCCCCCCCCCGCCACCCCGGGATGGGGGATGGTTATCTACCTTGGAATTGTTGGGATCTTTCTAATGCTCCCAGGACAAATGGAACACTCTGGACCACCAACCCATCATGGCCCGGAGGTTGGACTTCACCCTGGGAATTTTGTTGGTCTCTCTTGTTCAAAGTTGAACCGGGAGAGGTGGTAAATACAGCTGATCTCTCTTATCAGTTACTAGAACGCTTTTCAGGACCCAGATCAGCCATCCAAGGAAAACAAAGACTGCTTCCTTGACCCATATCAGCTCGCATCCTAACGGGTCCCCAGCCCTGGGGGAAGGGAACGGTGAAGGCAAAACACCCTCTTCTTGACCAAATTTTAGTCCCTTCCAGCGTCTCGGGGATGAGGCTTGGGAACAGTTCACCTATCACAGGCCTGAGGTTTCTGCTGAGACTGATCCCGGCCTGGCAAACACTATGCTTCCAGCAGGAGATTCTGGGAAAAGAAAGGGGGGGAAAAAAACAAACAAACAAAAAAAAAACCCTCTTAATTCAAGTGGTCCTTCTCACTTTCACTTTGAATGGCTACATCATCTGTACTTTTAAGTGCCCGCACTTCCGGGCACGGTGGATGTGAGTGGACACCCACCCACAGGGTCCTTCTAGAGCTCTGTGGAGTGAGCCAGGCCCCGGGCAGGGGGGGAGGGATGGAGAGAGATCCGATCCTTTTTTCCTTATTAGGTGACTAACTTTAAAACATTGCAATGTCAAAACAAATAAATACAAAAGCAAATAAAACATTGCAATGTCTTTAAGGCAAAATGACAGGCTTGTTTTTGCTTGACTCGACTTGTTACGTTGGAATAGTTTTTTTTAATGTTTTTTTTTTTTTTTTTTTTTTTTTTTACTTTTGAGAGAGAGAGCACATGTGTGTGAGTGGGGGAGGGGCAGACAGAGGGGGACAGAGGATCGGAAGCAGGCTCCACACTGAGAGCAGAGAGCCCGATGCGGGGCTCGAACTCCTGAACCGTGAGACGGTGACCTGAGCCGAAGTGGGACGCTCAGCCGACCGAGCCACCCAGGCGCCCCTGGAATAGTTTTAAATTCTTAAAAAAAAAAGTGGCAAAGACAGTACAGGGCTCCCCTATACTCCTCATCCAGCTTCCCCGAATGTTAACATCTTCCCGTCCCAGCACGCATTCGTCAAAGCTAAGAGCCCGACCTGAGTGCGGTCTCGTGTCAGTCGAACTTTGGACTTGATTTGGTCAGTTTTTTCCCCATGGATGTGCCTTTTCTAGTCCAGGAGCCAATCGAGGGTACCATGTCGCGTGTAGTAGCATGCTCTTTTCTAGCAAACTCTACTTGAGCTAACCCAGCAGAGTTTCTCACCTGCCTTAACTGAGCAGGACCTTGGCCGGGCCAGCCCTAGGAGACCAGGATGAGTAATTTCTCAGCACTTTGCTGCCTGGTTGGAAAGGCGGTACGCAGACACCACCACGGGGGGCGCACGGGGTGCTTTGCCAACAGCCCCTCGGGACCGTGGAACACGGGCCTAGCTGTGGCCCGGGCCTCACTGGGGACACATGTGCGATGCGCCTGGGAGAATCAGAAGTCGTTCCTAGGTAGACAAGTCGGCCGGGGAAGGAAGCCTGGGAAGGTTGAGCAGGGCTCTGCCCGATCTGACTTCAGTAGGAAAGGGAAAACACCGGGTGGCACCAAGCTAGCCATTCAAGAGGTAGGTGCTTGGAACTGAGAGCTGTCCTGGTCTCCGAAAACGATGAAAGGAGGCGCCCTGACACTGGCCCGGTCGTGTCTGTGCGCGTGTGTGCGCGGGTTTGTGTGTGTGCTGGTGAGATTTTCAATCGGGGATGGTTAGGAAGAAACCCCACCGATCTCTCTTTCCTTTTGCAATGGGGTGGCTGCTCGAGCTATTCGACGTTACGGCAAAGAACCCGCACCCGAAGAAGTGCCTATGTGCCCCAGGCCGAAAGCTCGCGAGAACGCCAGCAGTCCCGTGCCATTCCAGCCCCGGGATAGAAAATCGCCCACTAAATTTTGCCGGTTGTTCACTTCGTCGGTGGCCATCGCCTCGGCTCTCTCCTCACCCTCCTGGGGCTCGCTGTCCACACAGCAGAGCTTTGACTAGTGGAGCGAGAGTCCACTTCCCCCACCAGCCAGATGGCGGCAGGCAAATGGGGCTGTCGGACTGACGCCACACAGCCTCCGCTCCGTCCCCAGAGATCATGGGGCGTCCCGGGGAGGGACCGAACACTGGGTTGAAAGCTGTGCTCTCCAAAAGCAGGGTACCCACCGCTGTCAGGAGAAATTGCAATGTCGGCCCGTAGGATGTCAGGTAGGGGTCAGAGTGTTCCCAAGTTCCGCCTTCCGTAATCAAAGCTTAACTTCTGTTCTCCCGTGAGAATTTGCTCTCTTGAGGCAAAGAAGGCCACACCGTAGCATCCGTGCTCTTCCGGTCTGTCTGCCCCAACACCGCCAGCCCGGCCGGGAGGGGACGTAGGGTGGGGGCGGGGCTGCCGCCTCAGAGCAGCCCAAACTGGGACCCGGAGGGCTGTCGTGAGGCCTACTGGCCAGCTTAAGTTAAAGGTGAGAAAAGCGGGCCAGACTCCGTCCATGGAGGGCCGCCCCCAGACTCCCGGGGGGGTTGAAAAGGCAGGCTCTGTAAACGAGAACAGTGCCACCTGCGTTGTCTGTCTTGCAGGGCTCTAGTAAGATCCTGAAAACAAACGAACGTAGGGTACATCGCCTGCTATAACAGCACTCAACAATGGGTGGCCATCCTTCATATGACTTCATCTATCCTAAACGAGTACTTTCCTGCCTTTGAATTCCTAGCAACCATGAGGGTCTTACTACAGTAAAAAGAGAGCAACCCTTACGCTACAAAGAAAGATAAATAGCACACCTCTCGTGGCAGAGAGGATAAGGGCTGTGCAAAGATGCCCGTGTCCTAAGCCCTGGAACAAAGGGGACTTTATTTATTTCCTTTTTTTAAAGATTTTATTTTTAAGTAATCTCCACACCCAACGAGGGGCTCGAACTCATGCTCTGCTGGGCCAGCGCGGCGCCCCTAAGGCGACTTTAGGTTGCCGATGGAATTAAGGCTGCTAATCGGAAGAACTTGAAATAGAGCGACTGTCACGGAGGATTTGGACACGCCCGATGTCATCCCGGTGGTGGTGGGGGGGGGGGGGGGGGTGGTCCTTAAACGTGGAAGCCGAAGGAGTGACTGCGGAAGACAGAACCCTAACCCTCTAACCCTAACCCAGACTCTCACCCTCCAGAAAGCAATGTCGGCTCGCTGATCCCGCGATCTTAGCCCGGTGAGATCCACGTTAGACTTCTGACACACAGATCTGTAAGAGAACAGATTTACGTTGCTTGAAGCCAAGGCATTTGTGGCACATAGGAAACTGACACACCTGTCATTAGGCACGCCAGGGTAACAGACGAATTGGTATTTTTCCCCACTTGCCTGGCATGAGCCCTGGTTGCTCAGCCAGAACAGCTACTTGCAGAACTCCTTTGACACTTTCTATTACGTTGGCAAAGATTTATACACAAAATACTCTTGTCTGGTTCAGGTTCCCCGGCTTGGTTTTGGACTGGGCGCGCCCGGGGTCAATTACAAGGGAAATTCCGGACTCGGGGACAAAGTGATGTTGATAAAGTCCAACACAAAATATTTACAGAAGCAAGCCTGGGGCCATGGAGTGGGAGGGGTGGGGGGGCTTTCCCCTGTGAAGTCAGGTTTTCTCTGGGAACGACGGGGAGGGCATGGCTTTTCTCCTTTGCTGGGCTCTGAACCTAAAATGCCGGAGGGGTAGATCATAGCCGGTTCTCACCGCCTGACCCCCCCCCCCCCCTCCCCGGAGGAGGGCAGAGGGGGTGAGGCGAACCCGCATTCCCAAGCGATCATCTGTAAAAGGATCTGGAAGGACGGAGAGGGAAGTTCTGAGGCCCCTCTAAAAGGGAAGGAAGGGCTCTATGTACTGGCCGCGGATTGTACTTCCTGTTGTGCAGCCGAGCGAGCGCCGTTTCATAACGGCCGGGGGGCTGCGGGGCCCTGTGCTACAATGAGGAAGCGGCAGCCTCGGTTCCTCCATGTTACACAAGCGCAAGGCCTCGGCCGCGCGGTGAAATGGACGCAGGCGGAAGAACGGAGCACTTGCACTTGCTTTCGCAGACACGACAGAGCTGGTTTTTTTCAGTTGCAGAAGCACCTTCTCATATGCAACCCTACGGAACGCCCAGGGGATCCTTTCTTCTCGGGCCGGCTCTTTGCTCGCCTGGAGATGAAAAGAGCCGAGAGGGATAAGGTGGGGGTGGGGGTGGGGGTAGGGGGCCCGCAGCACGCAGGCATCAGCTGTCGCTGCACCGCCAGGAGCTCCAAAAGCCAGCACGGCCCGTGAAAGAAGGAATCAGGGTCACGTCTCTCTTCTACAACTTTGCCACACATGCCACGAAGGCTGCTTTTGCAGCAGGTTTCAGCGAAGGGATTGGGAAACGACATCTGAAGGGTGATAGGATGTGTCCTGTATGAGTGCCCCACTCCCCGCGGGCTGCCGTCACACAGGGAAAACACAGTGAGACACTGCAGAGACCACCCCCCCCCCCATAGCTTTTTGGCTGAATGCTCAAAAATCTAGATTTTTCACATCTGTTGGCAACAGAGGTGCAGAACCGGGAGAGTCACTCCAGGGGAGGAAGGCCCACAGGCCAGGGAACCGGCCCCCACCAACACGTGGTGTCATTTGTACCCAGCATTCAGGGCTTTCCATCTCGTCCGGCCAGCTGCTTTTCCAGCCTGCTTCCCCACGACAAGCCTTCCGGAAGCTTCTGCATCGGCCCCACTGGCCCCGAGAAGTTGCCCGTCTCTTTCCCTGGACTCCTACGTTTCTCCCGCTCATATCTGCCCTTCTGCCCATCCATTCTACTGAGAGTTCTTCTGTTTCTCTGCGAAACCTTCCTTCCTCCTGTGAGCTCACACAACTAAAAGTCACAGGTTTTTTGTTTTTTGGGGTTTTGGGTTTTTTTTTTTTTAAGTCCGGGTTTTCAACTCACTTACCACTGAGCCCTACTAAATACTGGGGACACCACTCTTCTAGCAAATGAAAGTTTGTGCGACTGTATTCTTTCCTCTGTCGTTGCTTAACCTTTGGGGTTTGGTTTCTGATCCCTCCATTTGATTCTACGGGCTCCAAGGCAGGGATCCGAGGTAAGCTCTGTATTCCCAAAGAGATCTCTCAATCCAAATCACGGATCCCTGACGCTGTCGAGAATCTCTGGCATAAATGTTTATTGACATTCGTATCGATTCAGTGATCAGGTGGCTTTTCCCCTTCCAGCGCAAGCGTCTATGAAAGGCGGGCTGTTTCCCTCCACTGCAGGGTCTGGGGTTGGGGTATAGATCTCAAGCGTGCCCCCCCCCCCCCATTGTGAACTCTGGCTGTTTTCATCGCAGTACATGCCATTCTGGACTTCCCCCCCCCCCCCCCAAGACTCTGGTTCTATCTCAAAGCCCTGTCCTTAGCATTCCCCACACTGACCACACTGGAAGTGATACCATAGGCTCAGTTTTCATGCAGAGACGCAGTATATGAGGAAGTAAAAAAAAAAAAAGGCAAGGGGAAAACAGGGCTGCTTTGTTCCCTTTAATGTCAGGTTTGGTGGGTTGCAGAGTTTGGGGCAGGCTTTGGAGGCCAACAAATGACACCATACTGCCTCTTCCGTATTCTCCAGGGAACGTGGCTGCTGAATTCCTTTTGCAAAGGAATGTGGGACAGTTTCAGCTTCGCGCTTCAACTAATTGCATAGTATCATGGCCTTTCACAGCCTGGATTTAAACTTCTGGGTCTTTCGACGCCAGCTCGTGGTAAAATGAAATATCACTCTTGCCCGGGTCATTCGCGTATTCTAGGCACTATGGAAATACCCATCTACGGTTTTCAGCATTGCCAGGCGGAAAACCATGGTCAAGCCTCTTGGGGATGCCTCCCTCCCGCTGCCTAAGTCAGGCCCCACTTCCCACCCCTGCGCACAAATATTTCCTCCCGTAACCTTAGAGAGAGAAGGTCGGATTACATGGCAAACACCTATCAGTTCCCACCTCCTAAGCAGCTCCTTTTTTCTTGGTGTGGTGTGGTAGGTGGGGGAGGGAGGGGGAGTCCGACTTGGTGTCAGATTTGAGTTCCAACAGCAGGGATCCTGCTTCCTGGCTGTGTGGAGTTAAGTGAGTGCACGTCTCCAAGCCTCAGTTTCCTCATCTCTAAAATGGGAACGATAAGGCCAGTCTCAAGGGGTTGTTGAGAGCGTTAATGAGGTCATGGGTGAGACACACCCTGTACAGTGCCTGGCACACGGGGGCACCGAACGCCTTCAGGTGTTGTTCTTGCCATTATGACTGTGGTAATAACAGTATCTTTCGCGAGGTTAACAAATAAAAAGGGGGTGCCCGGGTGGCTCAGTCAGTTAAGCGTCCGACTCTTGATTCCGACTCAGGTCGTGATCTCACGGTTGGGTTCCTGAGCTCGAGCCCCTCGCGGGGCTCCGTGCCTATAGCGCGGGGCCGGCCTGGGATTCTCTCTCCCGCTCTTTGTGCCTCCCCCCCCCCCGCCACGCCATCTCTCGCTCCCCCTCAAAATAAATAAAGAAACACTTAAAAATAATAATACAAAATAAACAGAACCGGTCAGGTGAATCCTTACAATGCCATGTTAAAACCCTAGCAGATAGTAAGGGCCGTTCCTTGCCATCGGTCTGCTGGTCCTTCCTGTTCCGCTTCGGGGCCCAAGTCATCCGCATTTTTATTGTGTAATTTGGCTTTGGTCCACCTTCTGCTGTATTCCATGTTGTTGTGTATTCCACAGAACCTGACACAAGACCATATGTATGGTAGTGCATTATAAAACATATAACAGAGAGAACTGATTTTTTATTTCACCAACCAGTCTGCTACGCCACGTAATCAGGATGACAATGTCCACCATGCCGACCAGTGCTCTGGTCTGGGGACGATGGACGGGGATGGCTCACGGTCACGTTCTGAGCAGCAACCTGCCCCCCGCCCCCCAATTCTGTGTTGTCAACACCGGGGAGAGCTTTCGGGTCTACGTGCGTAGGACCCAAGCCGTTCAGGGGCTGCTGGGAACCGGACTTGGAAGGGACACAGAGGTTGAGCAGAACAAACTAGGTCCCTCTTGCTGAGCAGCTGATGCCCGCCATTTCCCACAATCCTCCCAGCCATTGTCAAGGCAAGAAGCTGTGTCCTCCATTTTAATGAAGAAATGGGGATCCAGAAAGATTGAGTAACCTTGTCAGAATCGAGCCAGGCTCTCTGACTCGACGGCCATGTGCTTTCCCACCATGCTGCCCGGACTCCCCAGCGGTATGGGCGGGCCTCCCTGGCCCATGCCCAGGAAGCACGCTTCGTTTTCTGAATTACTCACTGCTCTCTGAGGCATCTTGGACAACTGGATGACAGCTTTCACACATGTTTTCATCTCTCTCCTGCCTCCCTGGGCGTGTCAGGAAGTCATTCGCTGCACGCTTTCCAGAATGATAGGCTTGAGGCAGACTTTCAAATTATGAGGCTCGTTTGAACGAAATTAAATGTTCCGCCTGATGTCTTCCACGGGGCCTCGAACCCATCTCCAACAAGGATCTTTCTGATTGAATCTGGTTTTAAGAAATGGACTTTCGCTTAACTCGCCTTCAGTAGCCCCCCCCCCACCCCCACCCCCTGTCCTGCTACTGCTACTTGGAAGAAAATTGGTGTAAGAAATCAGAGACCGCTCCTTGTAGTGAATACACTTGGAATTTCCCCACAAACACAGACTCCCATGACAACCAAACAAAAAGCGAAAAGGAAGGAGAAACTCACTATCTTAAAGCCGCCAGCTGTAATTCCTTTCTGCTAAAAACTGTGGTACAACATAGATTCTATTTAAATGTTTGTTATTTTTACGGCTGACGGAACAGACACTGAGCTTACAAGTCCTTTCTGTTATTCTGTTTTGCCTCTGAGCTGGTGCGGAGAAATCGCTCCCCAATGAGTGAATCGATGCACGGATTTGATAAATCTGACCCATCCACCTAGCCCACCTGGTCAAGAATCATTTTGACAATTTCCACTGTCTCCCCCTCTCCCCCAGACTGTCTGGACTGGCGTACCTCTCTGTGGCTCAGCGAGGAAGCACTTGACATGGTGTAGGCCAAAATAATCCACCTGTTTCTGGCTTTCCCCTAAAAGTAACTCGCGCTTGAACATCACTGATGACAGCTGAACCTTCTGTTCTAAAAGGCATTGTACACGTATTTAGCTCTATGAGGTTTACTTCCCAGCCACGCCATTAGCCAGGTCTGTGTACGGATGTAATTCACGTTCACAACTCTGCGGCCAAGAAAGGTTCGATTTTATGTGTCATCGTCACTTTCATTTGTCTCATTAGAGCCTCTAAGCTGGGAGGCTGGGTGACGAACTCGGCAAGCTGATTGCCCCCGCCCCCGTGATGGTTCCTTTCTCTGTAAGAGGAGATACGGTTTTCCTGTGCAGTAAACTCTCCAGATATGCTTATCCCCGGGTACTTTAGAAATCAGAGCTGGGGCGCATTTTTCTCTCCATAAGTCACCACCGAATGAGCCCGTGACAGAGCAGTAGCTAGAATGACTCCCAGCCAATCGTGGGATAATTCCTTTCTTCTTGAGCAGAGGCTTTCAATGCCCCGGGGCTCCCCTCCCTCTTATCAGAAGACACCATGCAGTGTGCGGTGGGTTTTAATTAACTCACTAAATGTGCTGGCCCTTTAATTCTCTGCATGATGTTGTGTGTGTTCTAGCATAAGACACACAACTCCTCCCCACGTTTCTCTCTTCAGAGAGGCGATTCTGCGCAAAGATTCCCCACAAGCATTTGTACGGTCTCTGAGTGTAGTAGGAGAAAGTTTGAAATAACCTGAAAGCCCAAGTAAAGGACATTAGCCAGATAAATTGTGGTGGAACAAACTGGGATATTAAGCATCTGTTTAACACGAGGTGTCTAAAAGTATCCGAATATTATGGAAAGTGTCCAATGGCGACAGTGAGCGTCCTTGCGTGGGATCACGTGCACTTACGCAAGAAATTCTTTAAGACACATTTCCAGGAGTAGAATTGCTCATTTCCAAAGTCTGATCAGTCTTCATTTAATATAGTGAGGCGGGGGGGCGGGGGTGGGGGGGCGCGGATCTTCAGAAAAAAAAAACCCGTACGCACTTCTGATCACACAGTGGTCATCAGTTGGATGGGACAAGACAATAATCGATTTCCAAGGGACCATTTTTAATCCATCCATCTGGGTCTAGGGACATGCTGGAATGCTGTGCTAGAAACTCCAAAACCCTGAAACACAAACACCTTTTCATGCAAAAGTATGTGTCATTTTACTGAAAAGATGTGCAGAGAAAGTGTTCATAAAAAATTATATAGGGGCGCCTGGGTGGCATCTGACTCATGGTTTCAGCTCAGGTCATGGTCTCATGGTTTATGAGTTCAAGCCTCACGTAGGGCTTTGTACTGATGGTGTGGGGCCTTCTTGGGATTCTCTCTTTCTGCCTCTCCCCTGCTCATATTCCAAATTCTCTCTCTCTCTGTCTCTCAAATAAGTAGACTTAAAAAAAAAAAGTTATGTATCTATATAAAGCATACCTTTTATGTTACTAAATCAAGGGGCGCCTGGGTGGCTCAGTTGGTTAAGTGTCCGACTTCGGCTGAGGTCATGATCTCACGGCTCGTGAGTTCGAGCCCCGCGTCGGGCTCTGTGCTGACAGCTTAGAACCTGGAGCCCGCTTCGGATTCTGTGTGTGTGTGTCTCTCTCTCTGCCCCTCCCCCATTCACTCTCTGTCTCTCTCCCTCTCTCTCAAAAATAAATAAACATTAAAAAAATTAAAAAAAAATAAACATCCTCAAAGCTTCGGTCTGTAAAGACAGTCCGATTTCGCATCTAAACGCTGTGTGTCACCAACACATTCTGGCCTCAGTTTCCTTATTTTTAAGGTGAGGGGTTGGGATCAAAGGTCCACTGAAGCTCTGACCATGTTTGCAGTTCCTCTTTCCAGCTGATCCTAACGAGTGGCACTTTGTCTCTCGTAAGAATTACATCTAGTATTATAGACTGTGTTTAGGCCTCGTAAATGCCCTGTGAGGTTTAAATAGCACCGTGTCCGTTTCACAGAGAGGAAGCTGAAGCACAGAAAGGTCAAGTAGCTTGTTTATTTCTGTGTTCCGGAGGAGACAAGTCTCAAGTTCTACCGGATTGAATATACGTATCTAAATTTGGCTTAGCTTCTTAATGCCTCA
This sequence comes from Leopardus geoffroyi, assembly GCF_018350155.1. Taxonomy (NCBI): domain Eukaryota; kingdom Metazoa; phylum Chordata; class Mammalia; order Carnivora; family Felidae; genus Leopardus; species Leopardus geoffroyi. The sequence continues at coordinate 9,818,466 of NC_059343.1, forward strand.
TGCTTTAAGATTAACAGCTTTTTTATGTTTTTTGTTTATTTTTATTTTTTTAATCCTTTAATTTTTTAAAATGTTTATTTTTGAGAGAGAGAGACACAGAGTGTGAGAGGGGGAGGAGCAGAGAGAGAGAGAGAGGGAGACAGAGAATCTGAAGCAGGCTCAAGCCTCCAAGCTGTCAGCACAGAGCCAGACGCGAGCTCGAACTCACGAACCGCAAAATCATGAGCTGAGCCGAAGTCAGACACTTAACCCACTGAGCCCCCCAGGCGCCCCAATGTTTTTTATTTTTATGTTTTATCCTTTTTACAGGATACTAAAACAAAGGCAGAAAAGAGTTGGGAGGCAGGAAATCTCTTCAAGGTCAAATTAAGTCACTTTCTTGGGGCCCAAGCAGGGACCTGAACGGGTCCCTTTTCTTGTTAATGAAGGGTCATCACTGACGAGATGCGAAGGCCACCACCTTTCCCCGAACACCCAGCCCCCCTTCCAGACTTCCAGGCAGAGACAGCTCAGGACATTTCAGCCTTTTGTGCCAGGCAAGAGCCCAGGGATTTTCTCCAAATCTCCATTTTGGCGGATATATTTTTTTTTTTCTTTCTTATCACTCGAATGTTCCACATCTCCAAAGAACAAAGAGACAAACCACTTCACCTTTCATTTTAAGCTTTCTTTCTTGCTGATCCTGAGTGTTCTTCAGAAAGCACTTGGCTGATCACCTCTGATGCCTCAACTTTCTCCAGTTGACGAGCACCTCCTTCTAGATGATTCCTTGGGTCTTTTCATATAGGCTGTAGCGTGGGATGGTCAGCTTTACCACTTGAAGCAAGTTACTCAACCCCTCTGAGTCTCCATGTTTTCCTCTGCAAGAAGGAAATGATTGTATCTACTTTAAGGCATTTTAGGGTCAAACAAAGCAATATATGTAAAGAGCTTAGGTACGTGCCCAATCCGACCCACCCCCTATTTTTGTAGATGAAATTTTCTTGGCACGCAGCCTGCTCGTTCATTTACACACTGCCTGTGGCTGCTTTCCTGCGACAGCAGCGGAGTTGAGTGGTTGCAACAGAGACCTTACCTCCCGCAAACCTTTAAATACTCACTGTCTAGTCCTTCACAGAAAATGTTCGCTGATTGCTAGCAAAACCCTCTATAAAAATAGACCATCAGCTGTGCTAATAAGCCCCTTGCATCCATTAGTTGATTTATAGACCTTCAACAGGTATTTACTGAGCGTGTGGGTCAAGCATCCGTTAGGGACTCACGTATGAATTAAGACGCTTCAAGGATGCTCGAGGAATTTGGGAGAGACCCTGCAATTCTGTGTCGAATGTGTATCTGCGTGTACGCAGGACTCCTAGATAGTGGGGGGCTGGGGTTGAGCCAGCCATGAGAGAATCAGAAAGACAAGACGTCCTAGGCTGGGAGGCAGCAAGGGCAAAGGCCCTGGGCGGGCGGAGTGGGGGGGGCCAGGAGGAGGGCGGGAGGCCGCCCTCTGTGTTGCAGGGGAAGAGAGGAGATCTATGCTGTCTGCTGGGGTGTCACAGGGTGCGAGAAAGCAGCCCACAGGCCTCATACTGTTGCCATCTGACTTTCACACCGTGGGCAGCCAATGGAAGGATCGAAGCAGGGAAGCGAAGCGATCTGAGGATTCATAATGAAAATATAATAATACGTCTAGCGTGATCCTTTTGGAGATGTCCTCCTTCTAATGAGCTTGGGAAAGAGGCCTTGGGCTGGAGGCAGATGGGAGCCTCCACCGGACAGAGAGGACCGTGTAGCAAGGGAGGAATGAGGAGCCCTGGGTACTGTGTGCCTGTGCAGGGGCGGGGGGTGGGGGGTGGCTGGGCTGTGTGGCGGGGGGGGCAAAGTCTGAGTCCCCCCTCTGTGTTTGCTTTGCTCTGGGGCCACCACGGCCCGCCCTTTGGCCAAGATAAGAGACGAGTGGCTTGAAAAGAAGCCTCCCAGTCCCCAGCAGCTTGTTTATTTGAAATGGGAAGTTCCTTGGAATGGGGCTTGCCCGCCACCTGCGAGGTCAGTCTCCGGGTCAGACCAGGATTCCCCAGGCTCTCGTGGGCACTAGCCCCCGCGGTGTCCCTTCTGTCCCCTACCATCCCCTTCTGCGTTAGCCCTTCCGTAAGGCCGGGCAGTGTCCGCTCTTCTCGGCCCGGATCGCACGGAGCTTGGGCACCACGTTCGGTGCCCCGACTCCAGACCCCCGACCCGAATCCTGCTCTGAAGCCGGTTCTCCAACGAAGTCATGGTGGACCCATTCGGTCACTGGGAAGGGAAGCCAGTGACAGCAGAGACTTTGTGTCAAGGAAACACAGCAGTAGGCTCTTAACGGAGGAACACGTCTTTCCTCTTTAGCCAGTTGTTTTGTTGTGTGCAGGGAGCCCCGAGCCGTCCAGAGGACACCATTCCGTGGCCCCGTCCTTCCCGGGCCTCCGTGGGCCCCGGGCTCGTTCGCGCTGTTTTCTCTGGCGACGCGCCACAACCTGACAGGTCAGGGTTGCGGAAAATCAGAGAAAAGGGGAGTCCGGAGTACGCGTGTCAAACAAGCTCCTCGCCGCACCCCCGGGAAAGAATGGGCCCGTGGGCCCCGCGCGAAGAGAGGGTGCGCACACGGCACCAGGACGGGGAGGGATGCGCAAGGCCCCGGGGGTCCCTAGGGCTCCCCGAACGGTGGCGGGCGACGGGACGGACGCAAATATCAAATCTGCCCAACTGGGGGTGGGGATCAGCCAGCTGTTTCCCTGTTTGGCCTTTGCCTTTCTCAACGGGGGGCATGGCCTTCAAGGGGTGCACCGGGTCCCCTCAGTGTGCCCGGGAGGGTCCTTCCCCATTCCTTCCTGATCATTCTGTCCCCGCCCAGGGGCGAACAGGAGGATACCCTGTGACTATTTCCGGTCTCACAATGGGCATGACTGTTTTGTCGCCTGGGCCTGCACATCTGGGGGAAATGCCTGTTTTCCTTTGAATTCAATAGGCAGCTAATGACTTTCCCATTCCTCTGGGCCTCTCCGAGCTCTGATGGCATGGCCACTGGTGGCTCGTGCAAATATAAAGCAGTCGGGTACACTTCCTTCCATTGCAAAAGGAGACTTTCAGAACCCGTCGCAGATGGGTGGTCTTGTATGAAGATTTGGTTGAATGTTAAAAATAATTTAGAGATGTGTGTGTGTGTATGTAAAGAAAACTTTATTTTATTTTTAATTTTTAAAAAATGTTTACTCTTGAGACAGAGAGATAGAGACAGGGTGTGAGCAGGGAAGGGGCAGAGACAGAGAGAGGGACACAAAGAATCCGAAGCAGGCTCCAGGCTCCGAGCTGTCAGCACAGAACCCGACGCAGGCCTGGAAGTCACGGACCGTGAGATCATGACCTGAGCCGAAGTCTGACGTTTCTCGGACTGAGCCCCCCTGGGCGTCCCAAGGGAACTTTATTGACATGAAGCCATGGACGCTGGGAGTGGGTCTGCTCACCAGGAAAAAGGGTAATCTCTTCTGTCCCTTAAGTGTCACATTTAGAAAAGCCTGGGATGGCAGGAGAGATAGTTAGCTTCACCCCTCACTTCGGCCTCTTCGAGAATGTTCTCTTTTGACAACAAAAGAGTGCGCAGATCATATAGCACAGCAGGTCACAGGAGTCACCCTTGCCACGTTCTGTAGGCTGTTTCATAAAAGAGAAACAGCGATTTATTTTAAGAATAAATACAGAAAACCATTTTATCTACAAAGCAATTCCATCTGGACTGTAGCCAGCAAGGACTAGTCAGGCTCCTAGTAAGTGGTTAGTGGCACAAGCAGACTCGAATGCAAGAACTTCAATCACTTGGACGCATGTTTGATCCTCTGGAAGAAAGCTGCGGAAAATCCACGACCTGAATCTCTGAAGCCGGGTATTTCCAAGGAAACTACCCAACTTCCCAACTGTCTTAGATTTAACACAATTAACAAAATGCCTGACAGGCCCCACAGTTCTTTGTGTAATTAGATCGATACCAGTAGAAGTCATCAGCCTCTGAGATTTATATCTTTTTCCAGCCAAGACCCCTTAGGCTTAGTAACACATCCAAGTGGAAAGAAGAGGAAATCAAAACCCAGAAAACAAACAAAAACAAACCAAACTACTGATGCAATGAAGAGCCTAGGATTTTTCCCGAAGGCAAACAGGGAATTCGCACCACCAGGGAGACTGTCGGCGACCTGCCTTTACTCTGCGTGGGCACGATTCATTCTTGATGTTTGAATAAACATGGGTGGGTAGCAGTAAAGTCCTTGTGTTTTAATAAAACGCAGGTCAGTAGCATCGGCCTCATTTTACAGATAAAGAAACTGAGGTTCTGAGAGTCAACGGCACTCTTTTTTAAAATTTTTTTTTTTTCAACGTTTATTTATTTTTTGGGACAGAGAGAGACAGAGCATGAACGGGGGAGGGGCAGAGAGAGAGGGAGACACAGAACCGGAAACAGGCTCCAGGCTCTGAGCCATCAGCCCAGAGCCCGACGCGGGGCTCGAACTCACGGACCGCGAGATCGTGACCTGGCTGAAGTCGGACGCTTAACCGACTGCGCCACCCAGGCGCCCCTCAACGGCACTCTTGAAGCTGAGAAGATTGTAAGGCCAGGACCCAAAGCTAGGACCTGAGACTCTGTGTTCTCTCCTTAACTGTTGCACCTTAACGGGCCTCACCGGGGAAAGATTTCACATTATCATTTCACATAGAATTTTTATAATTTTTTTTAATGTTTATTTATTTTTGAGACAGAGAACGTGAACAGGGGAGGGGCAGAGAGAGAGGGAGACACAGAATCCGAAGCGGGCTCCGAGCTGTCAGCACAGAGCCCGACGCGGGGCTCGAACCCACGAACCGTGAGATCATGACCTGAGCCGAAGTCGGGACGCCTAACCGAGTGAGCCCCCCAGGCGCCCCTCACATATAGTTTTTAGAAAGTGGAGTTGGGGGCGGGCAATGAGACTATGACCCAAGCGTATCTAAGACAGCTCATTGGCATAGCAGGTCATGAAATGACTAGGGCATAGACGTGACCTAGTCAACTAAAATGCACATGGGACTGGCCCAGACACCATTGATGGCATCATCTGGAGAAACGTTGAAGCCTATCAAGAAACGATGCCAAGCAGAAAAGTGGTATGTCACACAGCGATCAATATCTTGTGTTCCTTCTCACATGAAGTAGTGATTCCTACGTACGACATATTCCTTTGTTTTGGCAACGATTTGTAGGTTGGAAGAAAAAAACCCTACTCCATAGATTTTAAGAGAAGCTTATGGAGAGGAGAGCGGGAGTTGGAAGGTGGATGCCTAGCAGCTTGGAAGACAGGATCAGGAAAGAGATCAGAGGAAATTGAAAAAGGATTCATAGACGGGGCACTTGGGTGGCTCAGTGGGTGAAGCGTCCGACTCTTGATCTCGGCTCAGGTCATGATCTCGTGGTTCATGGGATCCTCACATCGGGTTCTGCCCTGGCAGTGCGGAGCCTGCTTGGGATTCTCTCTCTCCCTCTCTCTCTCTGCCCCTCCACTCGCACGCTCTCTCTCAAAATAAATAAAAATAAACTTAAAAAAAAAAAAAGGATCCAAAAAAAGCATGCAACAAATACTTGTTGAGCGAGCAATCAAAATGCAAGGCAGTTCTTCTGGCAAAACGGAGGTAGAGAAGTAGGTCATAAAGCAAACGGTCCCTGGATCATAGTTCCGGTTCCTTTGCTTCTGAAACAGAAACCAAACTATTATCATAACAAGCAGAGATGTCCTCGGTAACACCAGCTCATCGAGTGGCTCTCTGGTTGATGCTGAAATTCCGATGAGGTGGAGACCAGGAAAATGAGAATCAGGATGGTCACCTGCCTGTTGGGCACTCAGAGGCTAGCTCTTGACTGGCGCGTGAAAATGTACTCCTTTCGCGTGTTTCGGCTTTATTGAGGAGTAATTGACATATAGTGAACTGCATGTATTAAAAATGTGCGATATGGTGAGTGTTGATTTACCTGCACACCTGGTAAGATAATGAACGTATCCATCATCCCTGAAAGTTTCCTCGCGCCCGACTGTAATCCCTCACCCTCTACCCTCATTGCCAGGCAACCACTGACCCGCTTTGTTCCTACTGATTGTATTTTATAGACTTCTTTTATAAAAAGGAAATCCTACAATAGACCCCCTTTTGAGTCTGGCCTCTTTCACTCAGCGTAAGTATCTCCACAGCCACCGTGTTTCACCTGTCAATATTTCCTTTCTCTGTATTCCCCGGTAGGACCCTATTCCCTATGGTTTATGTTTCGAGGCTTAGTGATTACTTCCCTGGATAGATTATTCAGCTGACACATTCTTACCGCCTTTATTCTGCGTTTTTGTTGTTTGACTCACCATAAATACCCACATCGATTTACTTCAAGATTTGCTTTTAAAGGTCTCGGGAGGATTCCATGCGAGCTTATTCATTCACTTATTTAACTATGCAGCCAAGATTGAGCCTTTACTGGTGTTAAAAGAGAAACTGAGGCACACGAAAAACGCAAGTTGATTTGAGCAAACATCGATGTGGCGGGGGGGCAGCGCCGGGCCGGCTGTGGTGCGGGGCGCGTCGCGGACGGGGGGGCTGCTCAGGGAGAGATTATATAGAGAAAAGGCAGAAGCGAAGGAAGGAAATGATTGATTGGCTATCGCTTCAAGCCTAGTTGGCTGTTGGGGACTGGTTGTTTTGGGGTTTCAGCTCGCGAACCTTGAGGCGTTTGCAGGCTTGCATTTGGGTTCGCTTACCTAGGCCTCCACAGTATTAGAGCCTCCTGGGCCTGCCGACCTCTTTATTCGATACTAAAGAAGACAGACGTGAATCCCTCACAATCCAATGGGAGGAGATAGCCAAAGAGTTGAGATGCGGAGAGGAGATGCGAGCAAAGAGTTTGTAGTACGTTAGAAGCTAAGACGTGTCATTTAGAAAGAAGGGAGCAGGGTAAAGGGCCATCAGATGCCACGCTAAGGATGCGGCTCGACTCGGACCACCTCCCACGAATCCAACCAGACGTGGTCTCTGGTGTGCTTTTTCACGGTGTCCGCGCCACGAGACTGCACGGAAATCAGCCCCCAGGGGGGACTGCAAGCCAGGCTGCCGCGACGATGGCAGGAGTCAGCGAGGCGATCGTCCCATGGGGGGCTTCTGGGACCCCCCCCGGAGGAGAAAAGCCGGGGAGTGGGAAATGAGGAGGGGGTGGGGGGGAGAGCATCATCCAGAAAGTCAAAGCTTGTCCCGTGATGGTGGCCCGTGTCTCCTTTCGGTTCCAGAGAGAACCCTGGACCCAGGAACGTGTGTGCGTGGCCGATTCCAAGCCCTCAGCTGTTTGGCGTGGGGCGGGGAGGGAACGAGGCAGAGCCGACTGCCAGTTGAGCCCAGCCGAGATGTCTTGCTCAAACGCTGAGGAAGCAGGGCCCCCAAGTCCGTAACCGAAGAATGTTGGAAACTTCCCCAGCCGCACAAATGGTTTTGCATTTAAGCTTAGGTAGGTTTGAGGGAGGAGCGTGAGAGGGTTTCTGTGTAGCCGGAGGAAGAGAACCCTCTGGGCCTGGCTTCGGCGCTTTCACGCCGGTGACACCTGGCGCCCGGCCAAGGCAGCCTGAACTTTCTGAGAAACTTCATTTCCTGTTCCCACTGCCTGTGCTGCCTGGAGGGTTGGGGTGACCGAGGCAGGGGAGTGGGCTGCGGGTTAGATGAAAAGCGGGGGGTTGGGACCTGTCTGCTCTGACATGGCTTGGCAATTCTCGCCGGGGCAACTGTAAAAATAAAACTTTGTGCTGCAGAAACTTGGTCCTTTCGGCGGCGAACTTCACTCGTCAGGGTCTTAAGAGGCTTTGGGGAAGACGAAGTTTCGGGTTTTGTTTTGCTTTAGAGCCATTTAGAACAAAACTACTGACTCAAAGCTCAGCGCGGGCCTTACCGCCAAGCTAGTTCGAGCCTTGCGTTCAGAGCCACTGGGTGACAGTGGTGGTTGGGGGCGCTGGGGGGATGCAAACAGGATCCACGCACATCTCCTGACCCCGAACAGGGTGCGGTTTCCCCCACGGATGGTAGGAAAGTGCAATTCCAAATACCAGGCCTTGGCGAGTTTTGCAGGACGTTAAGTTGTATCTCACAAGCAGACTTAAAAAAAAAAAAAAAAAGGTGCACCGACCCGTCCAGAGCTTCTAATAGGGCCGTGCAAATTTCACTTCCCGGTGAAATTAATCACTCTTGGTGTAGAGGGGCCTTTAGAACTGCGCCAGTTCCTGCTTGAGGTTCGGGCCGGAAAAACAAAACAGGGCCGCGCGGTGATGGGAAAGGGACTGTTGGTATGCTCTTCGGCTTCCTGGCTAATTACGAGGCCTTCATGACATTCAAAGGAAACTTGCCTCCCTCGGTGATCTGCAGAGAAGGAAGGGCGGCAGTAGGTGAGCCAAAGAAAAGACAGGGCCCTCCAGTGAAATGCAGAGCAAGACCAATCGGGCCCAACAAATTGAACCTGCAGCGGGGCGGCGGGGGAAGCATCTTAATTTATAAAGGCAATAGATACCCCCGTAATTTGGAAAACCAGCACAGGCAGAAATCAGGTGGGACCAAGAGGTCTGAAACCAATCATAGCTGGTTTTCTCATCTCAAGGACGTGTTACTGCAAACCATTTCGCAAACAGGCCAATAGAAGGAATCGTGGTCTCTTCCTCAAGGTCCGTAGCAGACACATACACAGGACATACAAACCATGCGTGTGCGAGGAATTAGGAAACAAGACAAGAACAGATAGAGACGATAAAGCTTTTTAACACTGAACGGCAACTGAAAATGTTCTCTGATAATATTCCTTAAGAAAAAGGTCAACATGGTATTTTGTTTTGCCCATTAGGACTATGCTTGATGAATTTTGCTCCTGTGGTTAAAATGATATTAATTCAAGATTTCCGACGTCTCCTTGGAGAGCATCTGGTTGCTGGTCAGGACCAATTAGGCTTGATCCTTTCTACAGTTTGGTTTATATCAAATATCAGTCTTGGCATTCTACGGGCTGAATCTTTTTACTCCCCAGTGCTTTGAACTGTGTTCCACTCTCAGCCTGCCCTGACATTGCTGAATGAATGACTTCGGCAGCTTCCGATCTTCTCTTCCTGAAATTTCCCGAGTGTTTCATTATGGCCATTCAATAGCTATCCAGTCCCTTCCGAGCGCTGTTCATTAGACTCCTCCCATTTCTGCCTCTTCCCCCTTTCTCACCTCCAGTTTTCTCTGTAGCTTTCTCACCTCCAGTTTTCTCTGTAGGGTGCTGTGGCACGCTAGATGGCTTTCTTTACGCAGGATTAAGATGGGTTCCAGGAATGTCCTAGGCAACAATTTCTGGATGTTCAAGTCCATTAAAATAGGGGTCAAGGTGTTATGAAGGCAAAGAAGGTTCACCATGATGATAGGTTGAGTGAAAAGAACACCCGGTTTGGGGACCAGTTGCTTTCAGATGTCTTTAAAGATATCTTAATTTCTCTTTTAGAAATTCTTTACTTTTAGAAATGATTCACCTGGGTGGCTCAGGTGGTTAAGCATCTGGCTCTTGATTTCAGCTCAGGTCATAATCTCGGCTCAGGGCCTGATCTCGCAGTTCATGGGTTCGAGCCCTGCCTCAGGCTCTGTGCTGTGGCTCCTGCTTGGGATTCCCTCTCTCTCCCTCTCTCGCCCTCTCTCTCTGCCCCTCCCCCACTTGTGGGGGCATGTGTGCACTCTCTCTCTCAAAATAAATAAACATAAAAAAAAAAAAGAAATGCTTCACAAGCCTTCGTTGGGCTTGAGGACCAGGGAGGAGGGCCTGCCACAGGCTCGGGGCATTTAATTGGGTCCTGTCCTGCTTCATTCAGTCCCACAGAGCATTACACGATGCTCTAGTGAACCTACCAAGTTGAAGGCTTGCTCGGCAAATGGCTTGCAGGGGATTGGAGCAGGGCCGAATGTTCTGGGAGACGTGCTCTGTGTCTTTCGGCGACTCAGGCTTGCTTCCCCCTGACACTGAGTTCACCCTCGTGTGACCTGCATGACGTCAGGAAGGAACAAAGATCAGGCAGCCACAATCAAGGCCATCCAGAGCGCACTCTGTTATTACCGGCCTCCTTCATACCTGGTTGTCACCTGCTCTTTGACTGCAGGAGCCCCCCACAGGTGCTGACCCCTTGCCCATGCCTTTCCTCTCCTGCTTTCCAGATGGACCCCAGGGCCACAAGCCTCTGACCGCCAGTGGTACCCCGTGTCTTCAGTCGGGCAGAAAGGAACAACCCACACGCGGCCCCTTCGCTACAGACTTAGGCCTGTCTCCTCTGCTAGAAAATTCCCGCAAAGCTTCTTCCCCTCTTTAGACGAGAAATGCTGACGATGGATTTGACTCTATCCGGGACTTTCCTACTCCACTGGGCCCAGTGTCTGCCTAAAATGGTGGGCTGGGAAATGTGAGGGTCCCCGGCCTCAGAGATCAGGGACGATGGTGTCTCTGGCTCTTTCTCCACCTCTGTGTGGTGCACCTGGGCCTGCTTCCTCATTGTCCGCTCTGGGTCCCTACCCCTCTGACCGCCCTACTGGCTCGTCCCAGACAACTCTCGCCGGCCCAACATGGGCTCCTGCCTTAGGCACAGCGGCGGCTCCACCCACAGGGCACGGCTGGCTTGGCAGCCATCTTTGCCCTTGAAGTCAGCACGCCTTCGTACCCAAGAGGCCTCAGTAGCCCGCGGGGAATCCCCGAGTCCTGACACTAAACACCACCAGCTATCCTCATTTCCCCACCGCCCACTGGGCACCCTAATTAGCCAATGAGACATCTTGGGTAACTTTGAACCAGAGTTGCCTCAGGGTTCCCTCTATTTCAAACTCTGGATCCATACAACTTGCAAACCCCGTAATCAGACACGCACGCGCGCGCACACACACACACACACACACACACACACACACATCAGCTAGTGATCTTTGGCTAAGAATTCAACGCTATCTCGATTTTCTTTAAAAGAATGCCAAATCAAGGAAACGTTCTCCCTCACAAAGCAGGATGAGATGGCAGGTGTGTACAAATGAGGGTCCCAGAACTACTCCTTGTCAGGCACGACCATCTGGAAGTGAACCCAAAAGGATTCTACGGTGTTCCACAGGCTCCAAGCGTTCTTTTAAGAACACCAAGCGTTCAAGTCACAAAACCCTGAAGAAATTCTTGTACGCTCTCAGACGGGGCGGTTTGCCCCTTTTCCCAGCTGCGGTGTTTGTGAGATGTCTCTCAAAAAGAAACAACTCAGTACGCAAATCTCTGGGCCTCGGTGAAGTGAGGAAGTCTATTTGAGACGCCTCTGGGCTGAGGAAGCCCCAAGACATTTTTCACATGGGTTTTGTTAACTAACCAAAGCGTTGAGGGCCAATATGGACACTTCAGTTTTTTTTTTTTTCCCCACTAGAGGTTATCTGCAAAGACCACAGGAAATGTTTAAGCAAATTCAAAGGCTATTTCTCAAGAGTTATTAGGATAAGTATAGTAATTTAGAGACTCGGTTTCTAACAACTGGAGGCCTGACTCCAACCACCCCCAACCTGCGCTCCACTCAGTTATGTGACCTGACTAACAAATAATCAAAATGCTTGTCAACAGATGTCGGACTGATTTTTTTTTTAACGTCTTTTATTTTATTTTTTGAGAGAGACAGAGCACGAGGAGGGGAGGGGCAGAGAGAGAGAGAGAGGGGGGGGGGAGACAGAATCCAAAGCAGGCTCCAATCTGTCAGCACAGAGCCCGATGAAGGGCCCGAACCCACAACCGTGAGATCTCCACCTGAGCCCAAGTCGGACGCTTAACTGACTGAGCCACCCTATATTTGCCCCTATATTTGCAATTTGTCATAAAATGTCAGAAAAACAAACCTAGCACTCAGTGTGAAAGCGTCTAGAAGTCTAAGATGTCGCTTTTGGTCTAAAGACTTGGGAGCATCCCCACCCTGTAGCCTGAAGGAGCCATTTCGGCTCCGCCGGCCCAGCGGACGTTGCTGACTGAGCTGACCGGGCTGGTGGCACCGGGATGGGGGTTTCCGCTACCCAATATCCTCTAGCTGTTTCGCTGTTTTGTGTTCCCTTACGTGTCAGCCTTTTCTCCAATTTTTAGACTCTTGGCCACCCTTTTTTTTTTTTTTTTAATTTTTTTTTTCAACGTTTATTTATTTTTGGGACAGAGAGAGACAGAGCATGAACGGGGGAGGGGCAGAGAGAGAGGGAGACACAGAATCGGAAACAGGCTCCAGGCTCTGAGCCATCAGCCCAGAGCCTGACACGGGGCTCGAACTCACGGACCGCGAGATCGTGACCTGGCTGAAGTCGGACGCTTAACCGACTGCGCCACCCAGGCGCCCCTCTTGGCCACCCTTTTTGCCCGAACTCGGGTTCTGGCATCATCAGGCTCCACGAAAGCGTTTATCTGCTTCGAAAGTGTCCCCCCTTCCTCTCCTCTGGGCAAACTCGAGGAGGGCTCTTCTCAGTGGCCTGTCCTGGAGTCTTTCCAACTAGATCGGAAGTCCCTGGAGGGCAAGAACAGGATCTTGGCGGGTCCCCCCCCCCCCCCCAGCACGGACCACCATAGCCGGCCCTCGGTGGCCGTGTGCAAATGCTGCCTTTGTCCGCACGTGAGTCAATGCCACATCTGCTCAGAGCGGAGTTCCCCACGCTGCTGTGGCCCAGAACCCCTCGGGGAGCCCTACAGCACACGGCTGCCTGCGTCCTCACCCGCCAGGTTCCTGGGGGGGCTGCAGCAGGAGGCGGCCTGGGCCTCAGGATGTGGGCCTCTCCCCAGGGATGGGCCCGTGCAGGCGGCACCCGGAGCCCCTGGGGCTGCAGGCTCTACCGGGTGGTTTCACTTTCCCGTACTCTCTTTCATTTGGTTCTCAGGACGATCTGGCAGGTCTCGGGGGCAGACGCCGATCATCTAAGTCACCGGTTCCCGACTGGGGCCCGTCTCGGCCTCCAGGGGACATCTGGCAGGGTCTGGAGGCTGCTTCAGTTGTCACACTTGGGGGTGGGGGCCTCCAGTGGGTAGCGGTCAGGGAGACCGCTAAACACGCCATAGTGCACAGGTCAGCCCCCCCCCCCCCCCACAGAATTATCTGTCCCTAAATGTCAACAGAGCTGAGACTGAGGCCCCCTCCCCCTCCCCACCGTCTGTGGCAACCGTCTGCTTTGCTCGGGCTTCTTAGTCAAAGTAATTTCTTTGTAGCCACCTCCCACCCCCCCACCCCCCGCCCCCGCCACAGGCTGTGCCCCCGCCCCCCGCCCCCGGTGAATCAGACACCTGCATGGCAGTTGATTCCAAAGTGCATCAGAGACAACTGTTGATGATGCGGGTGGGGTTGTCTGCAATGAGTGAGGAGGCGGACGTCTGATGAGTGTCCCCTCTGGCCCCGGGCCCTTGACACGCGGGCCGTCTGCTTCCGGCGACAATCCTGAGATTCTAAATCAGAAACTAAGCTCCTCACAGAAGGTCGTGCATCCAATAAAGGGCTCGAGCTCCTAGTCTCATGTTAAAGACAGCAGGCTGCCTCAGATCCTGAATGGACCCGTGTTGTTTTTATATACACTGAATAATCTCCTGTGTTTCACAAAACCCCTTGGAGGCACCTGGGCCTAAAACATGTGTTCCCTTCCTCGCTCTTGAGAGAAGCTGAGGTGTCATCCAAACGTAATCATTACTTAGCAAGGCACACGGATGAACTTGCCTCGAAATCCCACCCTCCTCCACCCCACCAGGAAGCGTAGAATGCCTTGTAAGGCAAAGTAGCCATCACTTTTGCCTTGTCAGAGCCACGGTTTAACCGTGTTGTCCCGCATAATTGCAGTGACTGTGCGGACAGCAGCTCCTGAATAATCTATGATAGGTCAATTTCCACAGTGTCGGACGTCACCATTAAAATAGAAGCTACGTACTTACCGTGGTACAGCCAGACCTAGCACAGTTCCTGGCCTAAGGTTTATGCCCACACATGTCGGCTGGGCGAACCACAAGGCTCGTCCAAATAAATCAGGATACGAAGCAACACGTTCAATTGATTTGCAGAACGGAAACTCTAGAGAGTTTTTGCTCGAGATTGCTGCCTTCTCTAGTAGCAGCCAAAGAGGCGATAGCTGGCTTTCGTTTCATTGTCAGGGCACAGATAGACATTTCACTATTTCTTTTCTTTTCCTTTTTAATTTTTTTTTTTTTTTTTAGTGTTTAGTTATTTTTGAGAGAGAGAGAGAGAGAGAGAGAGAGAGCGAGCGCGTGAGAGCATGAGCAGGAGAGGGGCAGAGAGAGAGGGAGACACAGAATCCGAAGCAGGCTCCAGGCCCTGAGCTGTCAGCACAGAGCCGGATGCCGGGCTCCAACTCAGGAACCGTTGAGATCACGACCTGAGCCAAAGTCGGATGTTTAACTGACTGAGCCACCCAGGCGCCCTCCCCCTCCCCCCCCCCCCCCCCGTTTATTTTCTCAGGGACCCTTGTGCACTATTGGTGGGAATGTAGATTGGTACAGCCATCATGGATGACTCTATGGGGATTGCTCAAAAAATTAAAAAATAGAGCTACCGTAGGATCCAGCGATCCCACTTGGGGGATCTGTGTCCAAAGGAAATGAAATCAGGATCTCAAAGACTTATGTGTACCCCCACGTTCGTTGTACCACTAACACACACACACACACACACACACACACACAGGGATGTGATTCAGTCTTAAAAAAAAAAAAAGAGCAAACCCTGCTCCATTTGGGACAACATGGATGAGCCTGGAAGACATTATGCTACATGAGATAAACCCGACACAGACAAATGCTACATGAAATCACTTCTGTGTGGAATCTGCAGGCGTGGCACTCATTGAAGCAGAAAACAGAGTGGCTGCCTGGGGCTGTGGGGGGAAATGGGGAGACGGTGAGCAACACGTACAAGGTTTCAGGTCTGTAGGATGAGTACGTTCTGGGGATGTAATGTATGGCGTGCCGTGTGGACCCTAAGTGTCCTCAGTAGGAAACAGAACAAGAACAACGGTCATCAGGCGAGGTGATGGGCGTGTTAATTAGCTTGACCGTAGCAATCATTTACCGATGTCAATAGACCCCGAAACCAAGATATGGCGTACCTTAAATACATATAATTTTTGTCAATTATAAAGCTAGAAAAACAAAAAGAACAGCCAAATCAGAAGGCTGATTTCCCCCTAAGATTAATCACGCATCTTGAAATATTACAAGGTTATTTTTCATCCTTGTATCGGAATCTAGGAACGCCACCAAATATTATATTTTATGGATGAATATAATTCCAATACATCCGCATTTCTTGTGGGCAGACATTAGTTACGTCTTTCTTTAAAAAGAGGGATAAACAGTTTAAGACAGGAAATGTTTTCCACGATGAGGTTTTTTTTAAAAGAACTTCTTGTGCTTTTAGTAACATCTGATAACAAATATGCCCAGCAGTGACTTCTCCATTAGGTACAGAACTGAGGACCCATGAAATGATTTCGATTTCTTCGAAAAATCGGAAGGGAAAAAACTAATATGATCCAGCCCGGACCGTACTCCCCATCAAAGCAACATAGTCCTAAAATCTAACTTTGAATATATACATATATATTTTGGTAGAGGAAGGGCTCTTTGTTGTTTTTTTTTTTTTTTAATTTTTTTTTTTAACGTTTATTTATTTATTTTGGGACAGAGAGAGACAGAGCATGAACGGGGGAAGGGCAGAGAGAGAGGGAGACACAGAATCGGAAACAGGCTCCAGGCTCTGAGCCATCAGCCCAGAGCCTGATGCGGGGCTCGAACTCACGGGCCGCGAGATCGTGACCTGGCTGAAGTCGGACGCTGAACCGACTGCGCCACCCAGGCGCCCCGAGGAAGGGCTCTTTGAAGGGAGAAGCACCTACAGCCCATGAAAGTTCTGTCTGGTGGTCCTGTCACCTGTCTCCATTCCACTAGTCAACTCTTCTCAAAGAAGTGGTTTTTCTCCTTAGCTTCTGATTTCCATTTTTCAGAGAACTTCATTCAGTCATCTAAATGACTTTCTGGGTCCTTCAACGGAAAGACGCTTTTTACATCCAGGGGATGACAAGGGACCGATTCAGGGAGCCGGGGAAGGGGCAGGCCCTGTGTGAAGCGACCGGCTTGCAGGTCAAAGGTGAGGGGTCATAGATGACTCCAGGATTGTCAGCTTTGGGATTGGGGCAGATGAAGTTACAGTCATCCAAGTTATCTCAGGGAAAGAATCAGGAGAGAGGGGATGCCTGACAGGTCTCGTGGAGAACGACACTGGCGGGGGCTCGGGCTGACCGTGGCAGTGGTACAGACCTTGATGCGGCAGGCAGAGGCAAGGGGATAGGCTGGAGGATTGGGTCCAGGATTTTAAGAGTTATGGAGAGGTCGGTAAATTCAAAGACCTCATGGGAGTCCAGAATGTCGAGGCTCGGATGGCCACCCCCAGCCTTGACCCCGTGAAGGGCACCTTGGTAGTTTGTGAAGCCCTGTGTGGGGAAGTCAGAATGCAGTGGATAGAGATCGAGAGGCAGAGAGGGAAAGAGAGAGCTCCTCCCTTGAGGGCCGCCACGTTTTAGAATGCGAGTTGACGTGAAGAAGTCAGTGCGAGGGAGAAAGACAGCATGCTGGTATTTTCGCTGCTCTTGTGTCGCTCAGAAAGATGCCTCACTGGTCAGAGAGAATGAAGGATAATCGTCTAGATCAGGGGTCACCAAACTGTGGCTCACAGGCTAAATGCAGCCCGCTGCCACCTGTTTGTAAATAAAGTTTTATTGGCACCCAGCGATGCCCGTTCATTTTCGTATTGTCTAGACTGGAGTCGTTGCGACAGAGGCTGGCCAGAAAAAAGGACCCTTTCATTTACTATCAGGCCCTTTACAGAAAGTTTTTCGACCCCTGTTCTAGGTCAACTTCCTCGATGCAAAGATGAAGAAACAGATACTCCGTTATATTTCTATAAGCATTTGCTGTCGTGTTCTGACAAATCAGTCATCGCCTCCTGGGATGGCTAATTTTCTAGTACGTCCCTGCTCACGGACCAAATTTCTCCTCTCATCAAGGCGGATTCTCCTCCCCGTTCTAGCTACAAACCCAAACTAAAGCTAGACGCACCTCCATCTCGTTTCAGGAATGTCTGTTGGGCACCTTACGGCTCAGCCTCCTCGCTGCTTCTGAAAACATGGGCATTTAGGTGAAAAGGAAACACTTTTGTTTCTGCCTCCAGCCTTTACTGTGAATCAAAGCGCATGGTCCGGTTTGCAGTTCACAAGAAAGGGCGAGGTCGCCAGAAAATCAAAAATCACACAGCTTCCTGGTTTTGAAGATGTATTTCAACAATGTCACTGAGGGCTTCAAAGACAAAAAGGGCTGTTTGCCAGAGCCGGACGAGCTCCCAGTGTCTGCGTGTGCCGTGTTGTTTATGCTCAGGGGTCAGAGCACCGCCCCCATTGTGGTCTCTCTGCTTCCCACCCCTGCGAGTTTTTTGTTATGCCAGTAAGGTTCTTGCTGACACTTAAATGAAACTTCCCTGATTCCTCTTTGTTGATCCAAGCAACTCATGACAGGTAAATTCGAAACGACGTGCAACACTAGGGTAGGTTTTGAGGTTGCAATTAGCCACAAAGATGGTGGAACGATAGTTTGGAACATGAAGAGAGTGCTGATTTTTGCCATTAATATTTATATATCTTGGCATCAAAATTCCTCGCGTTCCCTCCATTTGAATCTGGAAAGGTGCCTCTTAGCAGCGCGTTAATTTGCTCCCTGCACCCTCTTCCTCCCTGCTCATTCTCACATGTCCCCCACACCAATTTTCTTTTTAAGTGTATTTATTCATTTTAGCGAGAGAAAGAGGAGAAGTAGAGGGAGAGAGGGAGGGGGAGAGGGAGAGAAAGAGAGAGAGAGAGAGAGAGAGAGAGAGAGAATCCCAAGCAGGCTCTGCACCGTCAGTGTGGAGCCGGATGCGGGCCTGGAACTCACGAACCCTGAGATCATGACCTGAACTGAAATCAAGAGTGGGAGGCTTAATCGACTGAGCCACCTAGGCGCCCCTCCCCCACACCAGTTTTAAATTATGGCCCTGGGCCTGCATAGCCTCTGTCATCCAGCTCCAAGGCCAAAGCTACACTCCCAGACTACCCAGCATGTTGTTGTCATGCAGCTTCAGCTCTGGACTGGTTGAAAAGTCTTCCGAGGAAAGTTGACTTTGATTATATCTTCTCGTATAGAATTATATACAGGGCAGCCATGGAAGAATCAGAAGATCTGCTGACTCAAGGGCTCCAGAGAGTCCTGTCCTTTGTGTGAATTCAAACTGCTAAAGCAGCTACTACATTGACCGACTGTCCTGAGCTTTGGGTCCAGATTCTCGTGGCTACCGTAGACTCGAATGGTTTGACCTCTGGCCACCACAGTTCAAGAATAGACTCCTGGAGAAATTAAGAGTTTCTGGGGTGGGGACTCAGGACGTGGGGACTGTAGGCCTGGAGTGCCTTAAAAGTTTCCCATAGGAGCCGTTTTGGATATGACAACCATGTTGTCTGAATTTAAATTTGAAAGGCACAAACATGTATCCATAGACACGGACGAACATCCGTAGAGTAAAGTGCTACTGTCTCTGAGCCTAGTTGGCTTTTTAGGCTACGTGGCATTTCTGTAATTTGTCACTGTCGAGTCTCCTACGCGAGAAGCGTTTTCTCGGGCCTGGTCATCCCTGTCTCAGCTGACTATCAAGGTCTGTCCACCTCAGAAATGAGACGCTGGGGCCTAACTTACTCTGCAGCCTGGTGACATATCTGAAAGTCCTTGAATCGAAATGGCCCGGCTGCCATAGTTCTGGCGATCACGCCCCTCGTACCTTGCTAAATGTCCACCAGCCAGAATACGGATAATCAGATATGGGCCCCTGATGACATTTTGGCTGAGAAGACTTTTCTGCATTTACCTACGGCCGTCCCCAAGATGGTTTTTCAAAAGGTACCTTATTTGGAGAGCTTTGCCGCCTTCTTTTTGACGTAAAATAATTGAGGACTCGTCATCAGACATCATCGGTGTTTAGTATCGAGCCGCCTCCGAATCACCAGTTTATTCTGTTCAGATTTCAGGTGGGTCAGGATTCACGAACCCGGACGAGTTAATCAACACAGAAGGAACAGAGACACAGAGGTCATCTTTGGCCGTTAGCGTTCACCATGTCAATTACTGAGATGATCTTAAAACACCATAAAAACCCAGAGGTGATAGCTTAGTCCCATAACATCAGAATTACGAAGCACTTCAAGTCAGTGTTGCTCTAACTCAGCGCAGTCCGTTCATCACGCTAATTACAAGTAACACTAATTTGGACGAGTTTCCTGAATAGTCCACAGATTTAAATCAGTGTTTTCTTTCTAGTACAATCCGAGCATTTTTTGACCTTTTGAAAAACAGTTCTAAAAATAACATGGACCCGGGATGGGTAAGCCAGCCACAGTTTACCTTTTCTCGGTCGCTATTCCTCGCAGGGATAACGCTACCTTATACGAGCTTCCAGAAGAGTTTTTACGCCACTTATAAATAGGCCCATTAACTCCTCAGCAACCTTGTGAGCGGAAACATACCAACTGATAAAATAGGCTGGCGCTGCACATCTGCCCCAGACAACCCCGGATACCTCGGGCATCCTTGTGTATTATTACGTGTACGTTTGCCTTATTCCATGGTTGCGTGGTAGCCCATCATATGGCGATAGCCTATTTTAACCAGTTCCCTTCTGGTGGCTGTTTATGTTGATTCTGGCTTTTTTTCCTTGGCTGGTATAAACGTGGGATTTTTACGTCATCGTTCGGCTGTGCAAATTCGTAGCCAACAATAAACGCCTGGATCAACTAGCGCGTACCTTAAAACCTTGTGGTCTGTTTGCACGTTTCGTCGCTGGCATAAAAGCCCGTGCTGGTGTTTAGGAAGGTAAGGCACGTGTGTTAGCAGAGGCATCGTGGGGATGGTTTAGAACAGAGCCTTTGCTCACTGTCTCTGCGACAGGCCGTGAGCTGACTAGTAGACGTTTTGTATTTCTAGCCCTCCGTGCAAACTGCATGCTGGTTACACCGCGTGTTATGCCCAGCCTTGATCATGGGGGGGCTCTTCACATACACACTGAACTTCGAGGGTGAGGATGGAACACGGAGAAGACAAGATAAATGCTTAAGATTGCGATTTAGAAAACTGTGAATTTGCCTGGGGACTAATAAGCCTTGTTACTAGTACTACAAATACGCATGCAAGTCTTTGCCCTAAATTATTTATTATTCCTCAGAACTCAAGCTATTCTAAGTATCCCTCAGATGGTCGCTCTACAGTGACACAGGCCGTCAAGATTGTTGTTTATAAAATATAGAATCCAGGGGCACCCAGGTGGCTCAGTCGGTTGAGCGTCCGACTTCGGCTCAGGTCCTGATCTCGCGGTTCGTGGGTTCAAGCCCTGCGTCGGGCTCTGTGCTGACAGCTCAGAGCCTGGAGCCTGCTTCGGATTCTGTCTGTCTGTCTGTCTCTCTCTCTCTCTCTCTCTCTGCCCCTCCTCCACTCACGCTCCGTCTCTCTCTCCTTTGGAAAGAAACACTTAAAAAAATAAACTAAAAATAAAATAAAATATAGAATCCAGCTCTGCATAACGCAAGCCAAAAGGAATTGAGGAGGACCTGGCTGCTTCATATAATCACCAGAAAAAGGAGAGATCGGACGCAGAGAAAAAGGAAGAACTGACAGTGGGCCTCATGACCAAGCACAAGGCCAAAATCACACTCTGCTTTGGTCAGGGCCTCACCTCCAGCACCGCTACTCCTGGCCTCCCCCCTCCCTCCAACCTTTAAGGGCCCAACTCCACCACCGGGAATAATCTCGTGCCAGCCTCCGTCATGATGCCCAGTCACTACTGGGGCTTTCTGATTGGCTGAGTGTAGGTCATGCGTTCAAGTCCCGGTCTCGGTGTGACAGCCTTAGGCTTTCCCCTTGGGAGATCTCCCACCGAGAGCCACACACGGGGCAACTGGTCCTAACTAAGAAGCCCAATGCTCCACAGCCCAAACAATGAGAAATGAGAGCTGATCGCCGCCGTGAGGTCTTGACTCGAGGAATGACAGAATTTGTTCATGATTCTCCATCGGCCCCTCGTCACCTCATCTCACCTCCATCCCTTGGTATGTGTTGTAATTGGTTTTGAATGATTCTCAGCAGTAACAACAATAATGACCCTTCACAGTCAACCTAGCGCTTGTGGTTTTCTGAATGCTTTTCCGTGTAGGATGGCATTTAATTAATTACCTTCATGTGGTAGGGATAACTCCCCCCACCCCCCAGCCCCGTCATGTTTACTTCTTTTGACATACCTTGTTTTTCAAACCTTCTCCCTACCCAAACACCGAGCGCGCCGTTCCTGCCTGCTTTCTCGGCAACGTTCAAAGCTCCACATCAGTCACTGGACTGAAGACTTTGCTTTTGTCCCCTGCCTGTCCCTTTGCTGCTTGCCACCACACGTCACCCAGCCAGCCGGCGGCAACCCCCCCCCCGGGTCAATCCCAAGTGTTTATGCATACGTTACCCATTGCCCTCCGTGGAAATGAGGTCCCAGGCTTTGAGTGAGACGGCAACGGCCACGCCCCGCCCCGCCCATATTGGCATGATTTGTATTACTCAGTATTCCAGAAATGTGCAAATAGCACATTACTTTCTGGTGTTTGCTATTTTGCACATCTCTTCTGTGGATTTGTTCCTTTGTGACCAAATGCCGAAGTGGGATTAAAACTACTTCAGGGAGTTCTATGAAAACTTGCACTAATTCAGCCGTGTGTTTTATTGGAAAAACAGAGGAGCTCTCTGGGCCTCGTCTGACGTGCTAAACGTTGGGCCGGACGATTTCTGATCTCTTCTTCAACTGTAATCATCTATTCCGTGGCCGAAAGTAGGGGCTGACAGAGAAGGGGGCTTAAGGCAACATTTTATTTACATATATAAATATGTATATATTTATATATATGCATATTTATATATTATAACATATATTATATATAAATATATATATTTATATTTAATTATAACATATATAATATATAATATAATACATATTTTATATAATCATATATATTGTATATATTATATATTATATATTATACAATATATATTATACAATATATATTTTATATACTTATATATTTTATATAGTTATATATATTATGCATATATATTATATATTTATATATTTATTTATATATTATATAATATATATTATTTTATAAATTTTTATATAAATTATTTTATAAATTATATAAATTATATATTTTATAAAATATATTATATATTTATATATTTATTTAATTATATATTTTATATATTTATATATATTATACTATATATTATATAATATATTTTATATAATTATATATGTTATAAATATATATTATATATTTATATAATTTATATATTTATATATAAATAAATATATTTATATATTTATTTTATATATATATATATATATATATATATATATATATATATATATACACCAATCACTGGCTTTATCCGAAAGTGAGAATCCTAATTGAGCGTCTTGGAGTAGCTTGAAGATAGATAAGTTCACTGATGCGCGTTAAGTTCAATACTGTCTGCTACTTTAAGACCTTAATACACCATTCTTGTTTTGGGGAGCTCCTGCCTTATTAAAATATAATAGTAATTAGGATTTTCAGGTGTGATAACAGTGTCGTTGGTTATGTTTTTATGAAGTCTTTATCTTTTTTTTTTTTTTTTTTTAATTTTTTTTTCAACGTTTATTTATTTTTTGGGGGGGACAGAGAGAGACAGAGCATGAACGGGGGAGGGGCAGAGAGAGAGGGAGACACAGAATCGGAAACAGGCTCCAGGCTCTGAGCCATCAGCCCAGAGCCTGACGTGGGGCTCGAACTCACGGACCGCGAGATCGTGACCTGGCTGAAGTCGGACGCTTAACCGACTACGCCACCCAGGCGCCCCTGAAGTCTTTATCTTTTAGAGCAGGTTTCTCCCATCAACCCTATTGACATTTGGAGATCGTTCTTTGTTAGGGTGTCCATCATAGGATGTTTATTCCTGAGCTAAGAACCTCCTGACCTAAAGCACGGTATTCAGTTGACCGTACTCTATCAAAGGGATCGAATCATCCCTTCAGGTTCATCTTTTGTGCTATTAATGTGTGAAAGACTAACAAAAACTGTCCCTTTTGAGATACTCGTTATTTGTGTTTTTAACCCCGTCTCCCAGACGGCCCGCAGATCTTTTCTGGTGTCATTTCAAATCGGGAAGTGAATCCGGTAACTATCTTTGCTGCCAGGGTTTTCTTGTCAGATGATGTTATAAGAAATTCAAATACTCCATGTTTTTTTTTTTATGTTTATTTATTTATTGAAAGAAAGAGAGAGCAGGGGAGGGTCAGAGGGAGAAGGAGAGAGAATCCCATGCAGGCTCCACGCTGTCAGCACAGAGCCCAGTGTGGGACTTGAACTCACGAACCACGTGAGATCATGATCTGAGCCGAAATCAAGAGATGGTCGCTTAACCGACTAAGCTACCCAGGTGCCCCTCAAATACGTCACATTTCTGTGTTCTTCATTCTTTGATGTTTTTCTTTTCAGCAACCAAATTATTCTGCCTTTTGTACAAACACTGCTCCCAATCCAGACAAAGGCTTCTCACTCTCTTCCAAAGGTGGCCCAACCAGCATATGCTTTGGTTTGCCCGCGCTGTGCCCTCTGTAAATGGCATTATGTCTCGGATCATAGTCCCCCACCGTATGAACTAAAACTGCAGTTTCTTGGGGCGCCTGGGTGGCTCAGTCGGTTAAGCGTCCAACTTCGGCTCAGGTCATGATCTCCCGGTTCGTGACTTTGAGCCCCGCGTCGGGCTCTGTGCTGACAGCTCGGAGCCCGGAGCCTGCTTCAGATTCTGTGTCGCCCTCTCTACCCCTCCCCCACTCGTGTTCTGTCTCTCTGTCTCTGTCTGTCTCTCTCTCTCTCTCAAAAATAAACATGAAAAACATTTTTTAAAAAACCAAACTGCAGTCTCCTGGCTGAACCCCAGATCTTCTGAATCTGAATTTCTGACAGTGGGGCCCAGGAAAGTGGATTCTCACCAAGCATCCCAAGGGATTCTGGTGCTCCTGAAGTTGGGGACCTGTGGCCTTGCTACCTTAAACCCAGGGCCTGCCCGCCGCCCCCAGAGCGAGTTTGTCAGCACCCTCACTTTCTGTCTTAGCTACCCAGGAGGCTCCCTTCCCAGATATGCATCCTGCATGGTGTCACCAAGTTGTTTTCCAAGGAAGATAAACTCTTGATGTGAGCTTCGTGGTGAGGGGAGGATAAAGCTGTTTTTATCTGAAGTTGAGAGGTTGTATCTTGAGCCTTAGACAGAAAACAGACAGGATGAGTCAGCCAAGGAAAAGATGAAAAGGTCCAGCCTGAGCAGATAGAGACAACCTTGAGTCTGACAACGTGAAACCATGCTCTTGGTTCAATAAATAGTTGCAGCATGAAAGCATTGATTTACTGATATGGACCCAGAGAGACTGGCCACTTGGATTATCTCTCTGTGCACAGTGTCTAACTCCGAGAGTCCGCCCATTAGAGCAAAATAGCTTGTGTCTCCTCCAGGGTGATTGGGCTGCAGCCCTTACTCAGATCTGATTGTGCTTGCTTTATCCATGATTCCAAGAAGCTTGGTCATTGGATTGCTCACTCCACTGAAAATGGGAAGGAGCTGATTAGAAGCAATTTGCAGGAAGAAAGGGAACGTGTGGACACGGGCCCCGTGACAGCCGCCAAAATGGACAGAACTTAGAATTCTGGAAAATTTGGCCAGATAGAACTCATCATTCCATGATTATGACATACAGGTTAGGTGGGAATGTAATGATATCTTTAAAAGTTGAGTGTTCCCCGGGGTGTCTGGGTCGCTCAGTGGTTAGGCGTCTGACTTCGGCTCAGGTCATGATCTCGTGGTCCGTGAGTTCGAGCCCCACGTCGGGCTCTGTGCTGACAGCTGGGAGCCTGGCGCCTGCTTCGGATTCTGTGTCTCCCTCTCTCCTTGCCCCTCCCTTGCCCGCACTCTCTCTCTCTCTCTCTCTCTCTCAAAAGTAAATAAACATTAAAAAAAATTTTTTTTAAGTTGAGTACTCCCAACTTAAAGACTACCGTAAGAACCTAATCCTTAAAAAAAAAAAAAAAGTAGGCCATTGCTGATGAAGTATAATGTTAACTACTTAGGGGTGGGGTAGGGATAATGAAAGGTAGAAAGGCCGTACACGGGTCAAGGAGCGATCCAGAGTCTGGGACTAGATCTTAAACAGGTCTCCTTGAATTCATAGATTGTGTTTTATAAAAGGAAGAGGACAGTTGAAAAACCTACACTGAGCTTCTCTCTTCCATTTGATTGACCTACATTTCTTTTAGCTTTGGCTGATTACCAAAGCATTACATTAGCAAAATGCTTCCCGCTAGCGTATGGACGTCGAAGCTAGAAATGCAATACTCAAGTAATTAGAATCAATGTTCCCTACACAAATATAAGTGATAGCTCAGAAATTTCTCTGCATGCAGGGAAGAAATAAATCAAGTTCTGGCATAGCTCCGTAAATATCAGCTGATGTCAGGCAATTCCAGCAATGCCATCACAAGATCCACGATGTCAATGTGCAAATTCTAAACTACAATGGAATACTCCTATGTCTACTTGGGTAACCCTTGTGTTTGAGGTTATGTTAAGAGAATAAACTTAGTGTTTGTAGTTAGCCACGGCAATCAGCTAAATAATTCAGGCGATGCCGTTGTGTTAGATGGTGTAGGGCATCTATGTGATTGTCGTCTCAAGGGGGGAGAGACGCAAAGAAGATCACATGGTGATGAGGGTCGGGGAGATTGTTAGCCATCACCAGCCAGCTGGGCTTCTATTTTAAATCTCAAATAGGAATTGGAAAAATTGATCTCGTGTTGAGAAACATCTTTTCCCCGAACTCTGAAGAGGCGTGGAAACGTCTCTGCTTTTGGGTTCCTCTGTGTCCTGAGGCGTCTTGTCCTCTCGCCATGGGCGAGATTCGAAGCTGCCCTGGGTCCCAGTCTCTCTCCATTGATACAGTGTGACTATACTGTTCATCACAGCACAGCACCTCCCCCCCCCCCCCCCCCCCGCCCTGCCAAGGTTCATGATACTGACAAATGACCCTCAAACTCCAAACGTGGTTTCTGGAAGGACCGATCACATTCGAATGGAGGACCAGGGTCTTGGGTCAGGAAGAAATGTTGATTAGGCAGGGCTGTGCTCGTTTGATAGAGAAATGGGTCAGAGCGGCTAGGTGGCTTCCCCACCTCTTGTCGTGTATTGTCTCTGGTGCGTAATGACAGTCGGGCCATGTTCCTCTCGGTTCTGGGAGTTCCTTCAAGGCAGGAGGTGTATCTTAATCATCTTGATGTCCCTCTACCCTAGCAGAGTGCCGGGAGCACAGCAGCTGTTTGCTGTTTGTTAAATAAGTTGCTAAAGCAAGTCAGAAAAGGAGTGGCCCTGGTAATGGGACTCCCAGCCAGCCCTCCTTTCATTAAGTCTCAGCTCTGTAAACGTTCTTGACGAATATGTCAGTTCAGAACATTCTGGACTCGCTGAGGGACTTGTCCCAGGAGCATCTCCCTGGAGCGAGATGTTTAAATTCCTTCGTTGAAGGTCCTGGCTGCATCGTCCCATATGCCTTGGCCAACTCCGTGCACACGTGATCCGTTTCCTTGGGGCTCCTTCCCCCCCCCCCCCGTGGGTCCCCTGAGGACTGCGCCTGTGTCACTGGAAGCCAGCACAATGCCCGGTGCCTACTAGCGCTGGGGCGAGCGCATGTTAGCGTTGTTTAACACATGTCAACCACGAATCATGCACTAGGCACCTGCCCAAAGGGCTCCGACTGATGACCTCCTTCAGTCTGCACGTTGCACTCTTACTGTGTTTCCAGTTTTACCAATGCAGAAACAGGACAGAGAAATGTGCAACCTCATCCAACCAAGGTCACACAGGTAGTAATGATGAGAATTAAGAGAAGCCGAGATCGGAACCCAGGGAACCTGGCTCCAGGGCTGACCATACCAGCAATTTCCAAAGCTCCGGTCTCGGGACCCGCCTGCGTCTCCTCATTTATCGAGGACCTCAAAGAGCCTTCCTTTGTGGGGGCCAAATCTCTCAAAGTTTACTCTTGTAGCAATTCAACCGGAGAAACTTAAAAATACTTAATCATGGCTCTAAGTGTAGCCATCATGTGTTGAACACGATATATTTTTTATTAAAAAAAAAACAAAACCCTATACTTTCCTAAACACATCCACAAGAGAATGAGCGAGAACAAGTATGGGTTGGGGGGGGGGGGCGGGTCACAGAGACGAACGTCTGCCTTCCAGGTTCTGGGGTCTCATAAAGCCCCTTCACTCCCCCTGTGCCTTCCTGCCTTTGTCCCCTGTGCTCCTGCTGTGCCCGCTCCCTGGCCCGTCGTCCACCTGCGGGAGGCTTCCGGCCGGTCGGACTGGCCGGCGTGGCCACCTCGTCCGGGCCCTCGGAGTCCCCCCTCCTCGCTCCTCTCTACCCCCGTGGGCCTCGCCCGGGGCAGGGATTTGAAGTGTTGCCCCCTTCCCACCTGCAGCGCTGAGGGCAGAACCGTGGCAACATTCCGGGGACCCCAGGGGGCGCGGAGCAGGAAAAACTGGGCCTGGGGATGCAGGGAGGCCCCCTGGAGGAGAGGGGTTGGACCTGATCTGAAGGCCGAGGAGAACAGTTGGAACCCGGGCAGGGACATGGCCTGGAGGAAGGAGGAAGAGGGCACAGATGTGGGAGGGTCGTTGGCAGAAGGCTGCTGGGAGTGGGGAAGACTAGAGAGGCCCGATGTCCGCTGCATACAGCAGGCGCTTGGATGGGGGGAGCCCATCGGGTCTCACCCGGTGTGAGTCGCGGAACCACTGGGAACACCGATTCCGGGCTTGGCGTCACTCAGGCCTTTCGGGCGAGACCAAAATGCTTCTCTTGAGCAGCGGCCAACAGAGGTCACGTTCAGGAGCCTCCTGATCCCCCAGGAGCCAGGAGGCTGGTCCTGGAGGAGCAAGGTCTCCTGCAGAAGAAAGCTCACGGCCACCGGCAGGGTCAGTGAATCTGTTGGCGAGGACGCAGGCCATAGCCGTGATACAGATACAAGCGAGGTTGGGGCGCCTGGGGGGCTCAGCCAGTTGAGCGTCCGACTGCGGCTCAGGTCACGATCTCACAGCTCATGGGTTCGAGCCCCGCGTCAGCCTCTGTGCTGACAGCTCAGCCTGGAGCCTGCTTCCAATTCTGTGTCTCCCCCGCTCTCTGCCCCTCCCCCACTAGTGTTTTGTCTCTCTGTCTCTCAAAACTGAATTAAAAAGTTAAAAAAAAATTAAAAAAAAAAAATACAAGAGGCCGCACAACTAAGGAGCGGAGTGCTTAAGGGGGCAAGGCTTTAGGTTTAGTCCACGGCAAGAAATCTCTTTTCCTTCTTGTGCCTCAGCTGGCCCCGGGGCTGCTTTTTGTTGCTCTGCAGAGAGGCAAATCCGACGGCTTGCGGACACTCTTTCCCAGCAGGTATCACGTTTCAAAAAGCCTAGAAACATCTTCTCCTTGATCTGTTTATTCCAGGCATTCCAGTTCACGCCGCTGAATAAATTCTTTCATTCAAACTTAGCACCGTTGCAAAATCATTACTAGGATTACGGTGGTGCTCGTTGGGAGAGTTTGAAGGCACGGAGACAAAGAAAGAAGCAGGCAACATATCCCCTCTCTTAAAATTCCAAACACCCAGACTCTTGTCCCCGCACGGTGGTCCCCACGAAGTCTGTTGTCAATTCCTTCTGCGCCTGTATGCACGTGCTCTCCCACCTATCCAGAGGCGGGGTGCCTCCCCTTGCATCTGGGCTGGTGTCCCGAATTCCTTTGGCCATTAGAAGTCTGTAGAAGTGATGCCGAGCCAGTTCTCCGCCTGGACTTCAAGAGGCCTGGCAGCTTTCACTTTCCCTCGGGAAACCAGCTACCATGTCAAAAGTCTGACTACGTAGAGCCTCCGCGCTGTGAGGAACCCCAAGCTAATGGTGAGTAGAGGCCCACGTAGAGGAAGAACCAAGACAGCTGGCACGTGAGAAAAGCCTTCTAGGACATTCCAGCCTACCCTGGCCACCAGGGCAGTGCGGTGCAACGAGTGACCTCAGCTGACATCACATGGAACAGAAAGCCACCCAGATAAGAACAGTTACTCATCGAATCATGACCAGTCATAAACAATTATTGATTTATGACACTAAATGTTTTGGTTTGTTGTTGGGCAGCCAGCAGTAACAGAAACACCCCATGGTGTTTTAGAATCTTCTCTCAGTATCTATTTTCAAAGCATTTTCAGCAGAGTCAGACTCCTATAATAACAACAGTTGGTTTTTAGTGCTTTCGTTTTACATGGTAGCACATGCCTTTTCTCACGTTACCAAAAGTGCAAGGACTATGTTTAATGAATACACACTATTCAGTTGTAGGGAGGTGTTATCATCTGGGCCAATTATTAAAAAAAAATTTTTTTAATGTTTGTTTATTTTTGAGAAAGAGAGAGACAGAGCGCGAGCAAGGGAGGGGAAGAGAGAGGGGGAGACAGAATCCCAAGCAGGCTCCAGGCTTTGAGCTGTTGGCACAGAGCCTGACACGGGGCTCGAACCCACGAACTGTGAGATCATGACCTGAGCCGAAGTCGGACGCTTAACTGACTGAGCCACCCAGGTGCCCCTCACCTAGGCCAATTAGATCCCCACCCCCCCACCCCCGCCCCTGCCGGCTCCCAGGAAGATAAAATTGAGACAAAGTGATTCTGGTCAATGTTTGCAAGTCGGATGGCCACATTTGGACACTGTGCAAACGGAAGGAGAAAATCAGTTACAGAGAGAAAAAAGAAAGAAGCAGACGCCAAGAGACGAGAGGAAATGGAGACGAGGCAGCCCATAGGCAGTCTCCCTGGAACATGCTGGTATTCTCATTCTGGGCTTCGTATACAGCCCACCGTGTTCCGTGAAATCCTTCTGTATCTGTTTCCAGTAATTCTTCGTTTACTCTTAAACCACTTTGATGGACTTCGGTTCTCCGTAACGGAATGACTCTTGAATAAGGCGAATGGCTTCAGAAGAGCAAGAAGGAATCTCAACTTGGAGAGGCACAGAGACTTTCTGTTCTAAAGAATAAAGTTACATTTACAGACTTCAATTTCCGGGTGATTCATCATCTCTACAACTTGGAAGCGAGCAATTAACAGGCGACTAGTGCAAAGTCATTCCAGTGATAGATGGACAGTGTACCTATAGATGCCCACCAGTAAGATGCACTTGGGACGCTGAATTCTGATTCAGGAAGGAAGAGAGGCTGTATTAGTCTGCCCGGGCTGCCATAACACATCCCGCAGACTGGGGGGCTTAACATGCATGGATTTCTCACAGTTTCGAAGGCTGGGAAGTCCAAGATCAAGGTGCCAGTAGATTAGGTTCTTGGTGAGAACTCTCTTCCTGCCTTGCAGAAGGCCACCTTCTTGCTGTGTGTGTGTGTGTGTGTGAGAGAGAGAGAGAGAGAGAGAGAGGGAGAGAAAGAGAGCGCGCATGCACGCTTAAAGCTTCCATATGTGAATTTTGGAGGGATACACTTTAATCCACAGCAGAGGCCAAAACCCATATGTGTCCCTGAGAAGACTGCCAAATTTTGCCCTTGTAAAATGGGGACATTAATAATCGTCACCTTACCACACTGAGGCTATGACAGATTATCACCTCAGTTTTGCCAAATCAATCATGGCTTGAGAAATTAAGGACATCTGAATATTGTGTGTGTGTGTACATATTTATGCATAATTAATATGGTATTTCTAGGCTAAGAGCCCAGAAACTCTTTTATATAAGCATGTACAAATGTACCTTTTATGTTTGGATGATATTTGACTTCTTCATAGGCAGTTTTCTTCCTTAATCCATTACTTATGATGGTGTTTATCCCTGAAAGATCCTGAGGAGTTTTCCAGATTTAGTCTCCAGTGTTTTAGACGTCTAGCATCCTTGCCAACATGTGGTCTTGAATGCTCTGTATCTAACCTCTTCTGTACAGTATACACATGTGGCTACCGAAATGTGTCAGATCCAAGCTCAGAAGTCCTGGAAGGATAGTGTACACACCGAACTTCGACGACTCAGTATGGATAGAAAATACACAATATCTAGTAATTTCTCTGCCTGTTACATACTGAAATGGTAATCGTTTAGATATATTGAGTGAAACCCAATGTATTATATTGATTTCGCTTGTTTCTTTACACTCTTTGAAATGTGACTGGAAACCTTTCAGTTACGGATGTGGTTCATTTTTGTGGCTCACGTTGTATTTCCAATGGAGAGCGCTGGTCTATAGGGTCCAACTCAGCCTTTTATGAGTTCACCCAATAAAGACTGGTAACCTTAAAGCCCCAGCGTATTTCTTCTCAGGGGCCACAAGAACCAGCACAAGCATGGAAGAATGGGGGTGCATTCGCCTTCGATACCTCCCTTCTTTGTACCCTCCTCAACTGCTTGTCGCGACTCGCGACAAGAGAACCTCCCCAGCATGCCCTTCCCAAGACGTCTCCCTGAGCTTTGTGGTTGCTCATTATTCTTTTTCTGTTTCATCTCCCCAAAGCTAACAACCCCTGAGCCTAGAGAATCCCCCACAGTTGTTACATGGGGTGTGGGCTTTAACACCTTTCCCTCAGGGGCACCTGGGTGGCTCAGTCGGTTGAGTGTCCAGCTTTGGCTCGGGTCGTGACCACAGCTCATGAGTTCAAGCCCCGCATTAGGCTCTGTGCTCACAGCTCAGAGCCTGGAGCCTGCTTCGGATTCTGGGTCTCTGTCTTTCTCTGCCCCTCCTCTCCTCATGCGCTCTCTCTCTCTCTCAAAAATAAAATAAGCATAGTTTTTTTTTTTTTAATTTTCCCCAAAGAATGTAGAAGACAGATTCTCTATTACCCTGTTAGAAGTGAGATCACAAGGCTCTCAGTCCAGTAACTTCTGGCCATGTGTCCCAGTAAAAAGATGCATTTCCAACATCCGGGAGGCTGTATTTTGGGGTAATGTATTTAAACCAAGCATCGTAAATGCAGTCTATTGCAATCAGTATCACAATCAATATTATGTGGTCTCAAACTGATTTCCCTTTAGATAATCTCTACATGTTTCTGTATAAGCCCCTCTGCCCCATTCCCGTATCTACTTCCCCATTAAAAGTCTTTAAAATTCTAAAGGTGCCATTAATGACCAAATCACTTCTGTTGCAAAGCTGTCTGTCCGATGTTTTTTAACCGTGCTCCGTTATCGATAGCTTTCTGTTCTTCGGAGTGACGTTTTTCTCATTGACTCGTGATATTTATGTACCATGCACACTCCGAAAGTTCTTGAAGTGCACAGACACCTTTCCTAGGCATACAAACTCTTCCATTGCTGTTCTGTCAAACTGAGGCCTCTACGGAAGGAAAACAGTTCCACATGAACACTGATACTGCGGCAAGTGACATTAGGCCAGGCCTTTGGGGAATTTTTCAAGTAGTCGGGGTTTGTTTTGTTTTGTTTTATTTTGAGAGCAGGGCTTTTTTTTTTTAAAGTCCCCCCTAAATTAACCCATGGTCTATAAAAATTAGCCAAGATTTAAAGAGGTTTATTAAACACTTTCCCCAGCTACAGCATTATGTTTCAGGGAGTTTATGGGGATAAGTAGGTCTTTATTGGGAATCACCATGAACCTGGTCATTAGCTTTCGCATCATTAAATATCTCATTTCAAGGGCAATTATGTTGGACTCTATGTTCGTCGGAAAATAATTGCAGAAAAAATGTGCCGTACACCCCAGCTTTTCAGAAGCATCAGTGATACAACAGGTGGAAATCAAAAGTAGCACTTCCTTTTTGTGTGTGATTTGAAAACTGTGGCCTGGCAGTTTTGCAGGACTAACTGATAGATTGGCTTATTCACGTCCGATGTTAAATGAGCATCAAATTATCCAGATTCTCTATGATTCTTCTAATCTGTTCCTCCTAAATGTACACATGCTTCTTCCTGCCAAGTTGGGTTTATATGGTGACTGATGGCTTACTATTCAAAGACTCAGCCCATTCAAATAAGATTATCTGTAGATGGGTGTGGTGAATACATTGTAAGGTGACCCCCAGGGAGTCGCATTCTTATATGACCTTTTCCCCTTGAGTGCCAGGGGAACCTGTGGCCTGCTCCCAGCCAACAGAATATGGTACAGGTGATGGGATGTCGCACCCCTGATTATGTTACGTCTGTGAGAAGGCCACATGGCAGGGAACTTCGGGGGGCTTCTAGGAGGCTGAGGACAGCCCCTGGCAGATAGCTAGTAAGAAAACAGGGACCCCAGTCCTATTGCTTTGAGGACCTGAACTCTGCCAACAACCACGGAAGCTTGGAAGACGTCCCTGAGCTCCAGAGGGGACTGCAGTCCCATTGCCATCTTGACTGTGGCCCTAGTGAGACCCTGAGTGGAGGGGCCGGTCATGCTGGGCCTGGCCTTCTGATCCAGCGAATGGGTGTTATTTTGAGCCGCTAAATTTGGAGTCGTTTGTCATACAGCATAGGAAACAAATACAGTGGGTTTTCCACTAGTTTCTACAACCCGGTATTCACAAATTTATCTTCGAACTGGTTATTTTCAAACCCTGTCTGTGAAAAAAAGCCCAGTGTTTTCAGCTCCAATCCATCTATGGAAAAAAAACCTTCACAAAGTGAAATCAAAATGAGTTAGAAAAATTACATAAAAAGGCATACAAGATGCAAGCCTAAGTGTTTTA